>NC_136063.1:1924808740-1925181240 GCF_964261635.1 Lissotriton helveticus
GTGCATACTCTGCGGCTGGACTGCCGCATATAGATTCACGCTCCAAGGTTGTCCACCATGTGAGTAGCACGCGAGCAGCAGCTTTATTTATGTGTAGGTGAGGACGGGGATCCGCTTGTAGACGCCGCTCCGTAATGGATCTGCCCGACGCGTTTCGAAGCTCCATCTGCTTCTCTTCAGGGGCTTTAACGGAAGCGGTGTGCGCACCCGCTACACTTCTCCAATTATATAACTCGCCCGTCGATGGGAGGCTCCAGTGAGACTTCTGGGAAGTGTAGTACGGAAAGCACACAATCAAGTCCTGTATGGACTCCACAAGTGGGCCCGTCCTCGATTCCATGTACGGCTGCTACTTCACTGCCGTGACCCCCACGTTAACGGGGTGGTGCATACTCTGCGGCTGGACTGCCGCATATAGATTCACGCTCCAAGGTTGTCCACCATGTGAGTAGCACGCGAGCAGCAGCTTTATTTATGTGTAGGTGAGGACGGGGATCCGCTTGTAGACGCCGCTCCGTAATGGATCTGCCCGACGCGTTTCGAAGCTCCATCTGCTTCTCTTCAGGGGCTTTAACGGAAGCGGTGTGCGCACCCGCTACACTTCTCCAATTATATAACTCGCCCGTCGATGGGAGGCTCCAGTGAGACTTCTGGGAAGTGTAGTACGGAAAGCACACAATCAAGTCCTGTATGGACTCCACAAGTGGGCCCGTCCTCGATTCCATGTACGGCTGCTACTTCACTGCCGTGACCCCCACGTTAACGGGGTGGTGCATACTCTGCGGCTGGACTGCCGCATATAGATTCACGCTCCAAGGTTGTCCACCATGTGAGTAGCACGCGAGCAGCAGCTTTATTTACGTGGGGGTCACGGCAGTGAAGTAGCAGCCGTACATGGGATCGAGGACGGGCCCACTCGTGGAGTCCATACAGGACTTGATTGTGTGCTTTCCGCACTACACTTCCCAGAAGTCTCATTGGAGCCTCCCATTGGCGGGTGAGTTATATGAAATTGGAGAAGTGTAACGGGTGCGCACACCGCTTCCGTTAAAGCCCCTGAAGAGAAGCAGATGGAGCTTCGAAACGCGTCGGGCAGATCCATTACGGAGCGGCGTCTACGAGCGGATCCCCGTCCTCACCTACACATAAATAAAGCTGCTGCTCGCGTGCTACTCATAAGGTGGACAACCTTGGAGCGTGAATCTATATGCGGCAGTCCAGCCGCAGAGTATGCACAACCCCGTTAACGTGGGGGTCACGGCAGTGAAGTAGCAGCCGTACATGGGATCGAGGACGGGCCCACTCGTGGAGTCCATACAGGACTTGATTGTGTGCTTTCCGCACTACACTTCCCAGAAGTCTCATTGGAGCCTCCCATTGGCGGGTGAGTTATATGAAATTGGAGAAGTGTAACGGGTGCGCACACCGCTTCCGTTAAAGCCCCTGAAGAGAAGCAGATGGAGCTTCGAAACGCGTCGGGCAGATCCATTACGGAGCGGCGTCTACGAGCGGATCCCCGTCCTCACCTACACATAAATAAAGCTGCTGCTCGCGTGCTACTCATAAGGTGGACAACCTTGGAGCGTGAATCCATATGCGGCAGTCCAGCCGCAGAGTATGCACCACCCCGTTAACGTGGGGGTCACGGCAGTGAAGTAGCAGCCGTACATGGGATCGAGGACGGGCCCACTCGTGGAGTCCATACAGGACTTGATTGTGTGCTTTCCGCACTACACTTCCCAGAAGTCTCATTGGAGCCTCCCATTGGCGGGTGAGTTATATGAAATTGGAGAAGTGTAACGGGTGCGCACACCGCTTCCGTTAAAGCCCCTGAAGAGAAGCAGATGGAGCTTCGAAACGCGTCGGGCAGATCCATTACGGAGCGGCGTCTACGAGCGGATCCCCGTCCTCACCTACACATAAATAAAGCTGCTGCTCGCGTGCTACTCATAAGGTGGACAACCTTGGAGCGTGAATCTATATGCGGCAGTCCAGCCGCAGAGTATGCACCACCCCGTTAACGTGGGGGTCACGGCAGTGAAGTAGCAGCCGTACATGGGATCGAGGACGGGCCCACTCGTGGAGTCCATACAGGACTTGATTGTGTGCTTTCCGCACTACACTTCCCAGAAGTCTCATTGGAGCCTCCCATTGGCGGGTGAGTTATATGAAATTGGAGAAGTGTAACGGGTGCGCACACCGCTTCCGTTAAAGCCCCTGAAGAGAAGCAGATGGAGCTTCGAAACGCGTCGGGCAGATCCATTACGGAGCGGCGTCTACGAGCGGATCCCCGTCCTCACCTACACATAAATAAAGCTGCTGCTCGCGTGCTACTCATAAGGTGGACAACCTTGGAGCGTGAATCTATATGCGGCAGTCCAGCCGCAGAGTATGCACCACCCCGTTAACGTGGGGGTCACGGCAGTGAAGTAGCAGCCGTACATGGGATCGAGGACGGGCCCACTCGTGGAGTCCATACAGGACTTGATTGTGTGCTTTCCGCACTACACTTCCCAGAAGTCTCATTGGAGCCTCCCATTGGCGGGTGAGTTATATGAAATTGGAGAAGTATAACGGGTGCGCACACCGCTTCCGTTAAAGCCCCTGAAGAGAAGCAGATGGCGCTTCGAAACGCGTCGGGCAGATCCATTACGGAGCGGCGTCTACGAGCGGATCCCCGTCCTCACCTACACATAAATAAAGCTGCTGCTCGCGTGCTACTCATAAGGTGGGCAACCTTGGAGCGTGAATCTATATGCGGCAGTCCAGCCGCAGAGTATGCACCATCCCGTTAACGTGGGGGTCACGGCAGTGAAGTAGCAGCCGTACATGGGATCGAGGACGGGCCCACTCGTGGAGTCCATACAGGACTTGATTGTGTGCTTTCCGCACTACACTTCCCAGAAGTCTCATTGGAGCCTCCCATTGGCGGGTGAGTTATATGAAATTGGAGAAGTGTAACGGGTGCGCACACCGCTTCCGTTAAAGCCCCTGAAGAGAAGCAGATGGAGCTTCGAAACGCGTCGGGCAGATCCATTACGGAGCGGCGTCTACGAGCGGATCCCCGTCCTCACCTACACATAAATAAAGCTGCTGCTCGCGTGCTACTCATAAGGTGGACAACCTTGGAGCGTGAATCTATATGCGGCAGTCCAGCCGCAGAGTATGCACCACCCCGTTAACGTGGGGGTCACGGCAGTGAAGTAGCAGCCGTACATGGGATCGAGGACGGGCCCACTCGTGGAGTCCATACAGGACTTGATTGTGTGCTTTCCGCACTACACTTCCCAGAAGTCTCATTGGAGCCTCCCATTGGCGGGTGAGTTATATGAAATTGGAGAAGTGTAACGGGTGCGCACACCGCTTCCGTTAAAGCCCCTGAAGAGAAGCAGATGGAGCTTCGAAACGCGTCGGGCAGATCCATTACGGAGCGGCGTCTACGAGCGGATCCCCGTCCTCACCTACACATAAATAAAGCTGCTGCTCGCGTGCTACTCATAAGGTGGACAACCTTGGAGCGTGAATCTATATGCGGCAGTCCAGCCGCAGAGTATGCACCACCCCGTTAACGTGGGGGTCACGGCAGTGAAGTAGCAGCCGTACATGGGATCGAGGACGGGCCCACTCGTGGAGTCCATACAGGACTTGATTGTGTGCTTTCCGCACTACACTTCCCAGAAGTCTCATTGGAGCCTCCCATTGGCGGGTGAGTTATATGAAATTGGAGAAGTGTAACGGGTGCGCACACCGCTTCCGTTAAAGCCCCTGAAGAGAAGCAGATGGAGCTTCGAAACGCGTCGGGCAGATCCATTACGGAGCGGCGTCTACGAGCGGATCCCCGTCCTCACCTACACATAAATAAAGCTGCTGCTCGCGTGCTACTCATAAGGTGGACAACCTTGGAGCGTGAATCTATATGCGGCAGTCCAGCCGCAGAGTATGCACCACCCCGTTAACGTGGGGGTCACGGCAGTGAAGTAGCAGCCGTACATGGGATCGAGGACGGGCCCACTCGTGGAGTCCATACAGGACTTGATTGTGTGCTTTCCGCACTACACTTCCCAGAAGTCTCATTGGAGCCTCCCATTGGCGGGTGAGTTATATGAAATTGGAGAAGTGTAACGGGTGCGCACACCGCTTCCGGTAAAGCCCCTGAAGAGAAGCAGATGGAGCTTCGAAACGCGTCGGGCAGATCCATTACGGAGCGGCGTCTACGAGCGGATCCCCGTCCTCACCTACACATAAATAAAGCTGCTGCTCGCGTGCTACTCATAAGGTGGACAACCTTGGAGCGTGAATCTATATGCGGCAGTCCAGCCGCAGAGTATGCACCACCCCGTTAACGTGGGGGTCACGGCAGTGAAGTAGCAGCCGTACATGGGATCGAGGACGGGCCCACTCGTGGAGTCCATACAGGACTTGATTGTGTGCTTTCCGCACTACACTTCCCAGAAGTCTCATTGGAGCCTCCCATTGGCGGGTGAGTTATATGAAATTGGAGAAGTGTTACGGGTGCGCACACCGCTTCCGTTAAAGCCCCTGAAGAGAAGCAGATGGAGCTTCGAAACGCGTCGGGCAGATCCATTACGGAGCGGCGTCTACGAGCGGATCCCCGTCCTCACCTACACATAAATAAAGCTGCTGCTCGCGTGCTACTCATAAGGTGGACAACCTTGGAGCGTGAATCTATATGCGGCAGTCCAGCCGCAGAGTATGCACCACCCCGTTAACGTGGGGGTCACGGCAGTGAAGTAGCAGCCGTACATGGGATCGAGGACGGGCCCACTCGTGGAGTCCATACAGGACTTGATTGTGTGCTTTCCGCACTACACTTCCCAGAAGTCTCATTGGAGCCTCCCATTGGCGGGTGAGTTATATGAAATTGGAGAAGTGTAACGGGTGCGCACACCGCTTCCGTTAAAGCCCCTGAAGAGAAGCAGATGGAGCTTCGAAACGCGTCGGGCAGATCCATTACGGAGCGGCGTCTACGAGCGGATCCCCGTCCTCACCTACACATAAATAAAGCTGCTGCTCGCGTGCTACTCATAAGGTGGACAACCTTGGAGCGTGAATCTATATGCGGCAATCCAGCCGCAGAGTATGCACCACCCCGTTAACGTGGGGGTCACGGCAGTGAAGTAGCAGCCGTACATGGGATCGAGGACGGGCCCACTCGTGGAGTCCATACAGGACTTGATTGTGTGCTTTCCGCACTACACTTCCCAGAAGTCTCATTGGAGCCTCCCATTGGCGGGTGAGTTATATGAAATTGGAGAAGTGTAACGGGTGCGCACACCGCTTCCGTTAAAGCCCCTGAAGAGAAGCAGATGGAGCTTCGAAACGCGTCGGGCAGATCCATTACGGAGCGGCGTCTACGAGCGGATCCCCGTCCTCACCTACACATAAATAAAGCTGCTGCTCGCGTGCTACTCATAAGGTGGACAACCTTGGAGCGTGAATCTATATGCGGCAGTCCAGCCGCAGAGTATGCACCACCCCGTTAACGTGGGGGTCACGGCAGTGAAGTAGCAGCCGTACATGGGATCGAGGACGGGCCCACTCGTGGAGTCCATACAGGACTTGATTGTGTGCTTTCCGCACTACACTTCCCAGAAGTCTCATTGGAGCCTCCCATTGGCGGGTGAGTTATATGAAATTGGAGAAGTGTAACGGGTGCGCACACCGCTTCCGTTAAAGCCCCTGAAGAGAAGCAGATGGAGCTTCGAAACGCGTCGGGCAGATCCATTACGGAGCGGCGTCTACGAGCGGATCCCCGTCCTCACCTACACATAAATAAAGCTGCTGCTCGCGTGCTACTCATAAGGTGGACAACCTTGGAGCGTGAATCTATATGCGGCAGTCCAGCCGCAGAGTATGCACCACCCCGTTAACGTGGGGGTCACGGCAGTGAAGTAGCAGCCGTACATGGGATCGAGGACGGGCCCACTCGTGGAGTCCATACAGGACTTGATTGTGTGCTTTCCGCACTACACTTCCCAGAAGTCTCATTGGAGCCTCCCATTGGCGGGTGAGTTATATGAAATTGGAGAAGTGTTACGGGTGCGCACACCGCTTCCGTTAAAGCCCCTGAAGAGAAGCAGATGGAGCTTCGAAACGCGTCGGGCAGATCCATTACGGAGCGGCGTCTACGAGCGGATCCCCGTCCTCACCTACACATAAATAAAGCTGCTGCTCGCGTGCTACTCATAAGGTGGACAACCTTGGAGCGTGAATATATATATATATATATATATATATATATATATATATATATATATATATATATATATATGACTTCCAAAGCAAACAGTTCCTGGAAATCGTGCCAAATCCCACCCATAGAATACACTGTGGTCATGTTGAAAGCTTGCATGCTTGCTGATGGTGTAAGATGCAGTATAGGAGGCAGGCTGCAGAAGACAGAACCGTTGAAGAGGGGAAACTGTGATAAATGACTTGGTTACTTACCGGTAATCTTCATTACTCCGAGTCAAAGGCTTCCTTGTCACAGTCACCCAGGAGCCCTCCTGTCATGTCGTGGCTGCAATAACGACATACAAATGGATATGTTTATAGGAGCTTTATTCTTTGCTTCCTTTCTCGTTCCTGTCCCTACTCTATCTGCCCCTTTCCTGTTCTTGCTCCGCCTCTTCCCCCAACCCCGAAACTCCTCCCATCCCAACTACTAGACTGTGTACAACATCACATCTCCCCATTTGTTAACAAAAGAACTTGAACTGCTTCTAGTCCATTTCCTCAATCAGTCTCTTTGGCTTGATTATGTCTCTTTGTGGTCTGACGTGTTCCGGCGTCGGTCAGTGCATTTCCCTGTGACCGGTCAAATCCCGGGGTTGGACTTGGTTGACTTGATCCGCCAACATCTCGTTGCGCAGTGTCTCTCTCAAGTGTCTCTTTCATACCTGGCGTGCATTTCTGAAAATGGGACACGTTTCGGGTAATCCTTCTCTGCTCAGACTCAGCAGTAATCATGGTGCCTTTATGCTGAGTAACAATTAGAGGCTCGTCTTTGAACCGACAATCCGTTTTCTTGGTCTGCTCTTGTTTAACCACCACACAATCTCCTGTTTGCAAGGAGGGAGACTTGGCACGCCGTCTGGCGTCTGCATACGCTTTCATCCTGCTCTTCTCCGCATGGTCAGCCCTGGCTGTTTCTTGATGAGTGCGTGTTGGGGACACCGGTGCCAGAGCTCCTTCCCACGTAGGGATCCTTGTCCTGATGGGTCGCCCTAGCATGAGTGTGGCAGGGCATTTTCCGGTGGTGGCGTGTGGAGTGGTTCGATACGCTCTTAACACTTCGTTCAGAGCCACTTGTAAGTCTTTCTTTTCTAGCGTGGCCTGTTGAAATGTCTTTTTCAGGGTGGCCATGAATCTCTCAATGGTGCCATTGGCTTGGGGCCACAACGGTGTAACCTTTCTATGTCGAAAGTTTAGATGCTTTGCAAATTCACTGAATTCATGGCTATTGAAAGGAGGACCATTGTCTGTTTTGAGTTCCATGGGAACGCCCCATGCAGCAAATACTTCGTCCAATATAGCAATTGTGCTGGAAGCATTGGTGGACGACACAAATTGAGCTATTGGGAATCTTGAGTATTCATCCATGATAGCCACCACATACCGGCCTGATTGGAGGGGACCATAGAAGTCCATGGCAAGTTCCTGCCATACCCCTTCCGGCAATGGAGTCATTTGAAGAGGAGCTGGAGGCTCTCCTGACTTCACCAGTTGACATTGGGGACAGTCTTTCAAGGTGGACTCAACTATTTGATCTAGTTGCGGGAACCAGACTCTCTCCCTTAATGTTCTCTTGGTGGCAACCACTCCTCTATGACCTTCATGCGTCAGGTTAACCACTCCTTGACGTAGCTGCCTCGGGATGACAATCCGATAGTCCCTCAGCAGGAGCCCCTCTGAGGTGGTTGACAGCTCGTCACTGACATGTCGGAAGGCTTGCATTTCCTGACGTATTTGTGAGTCTCTCATTTCGTCCTCGCTCTCATGTCTCCAGCGATGTGTGCGCAGTCGGCGCATTACTTTCTGAAGGATGTTGTCTTGCGCCGTAGCATCCTTGATTGCTTCTAGGGGAACTGCGGGTGGTCGGGCTACACCTACCACAAAGTGTACGTATTCTTCAGCCATCGATGAGTGTGATTCATGGGATGCCTGGGGGTGTCTGGACATGTAGTCCGCCGGATTCTCACCCTTCCCGGGTTTGTGAATGTTGGTGAATGTGTACTCCTGCAGTCTCAAATCCCGTCTTTCAATGCGGGGCGGCATCTTGGCCTTGGAATTGCCGAAAATGGTGACAAGAGCCTGGTGATCCGTGATCATGGTGAAATGTTTGCCAAAGATGAACACATGGAAATGTTCACATGCCCACACGACTGCTAGGCTCTCCTTCTCAGGCTGAGAATAGGCCTTCTCGGTGTCGGAGAGGCTGCGGCTGGCGTATGCCACGATGTGACGTCGCTCAGTGTCGTCGTCATATTGAGCTAAAATGGCACCCAGACCTACTGGACTGGCATCCACCGTTATCTCCATCTTCCTTTTGGTGTTGAAATAGGCCAGATTGTCCGCTGATTCCACCGCTTGCTTGATTTCTTGGAAAGCCCGCTCGCACGGGGGGCTCCACACAAACGGTTGTCCCTGTTTCGTAAGGGCACAAAGCGGGTGACTGATTGTTGCATAGTCCTTGATGTATCTGGAGCAGTAGCTGGCCATAACCAGGAATGATCTGACATCGCTGACATCTTGGGGGCTCTTGGTGGTGTTGAGCGCAGTCACTTTCTCGGGGTCAGGCTTCATTCCAGCCCCTGAAAATATGTGACCAAAGAACTTGAGCGTTGACTGGTGGAACTCACACTTGTCTTTGTTCAACGTTAGATTCGCTTCCAGGAGAGCATGACACACTCGATCCAGGGCTTGATCATGCTCTTGTGTGTTTGATCCAAATACCAGTATATCGTCACTGTAGTTCAGGGAGTTCGGGATATGCCTGATGGTTTGGCGTATCACCTCTTGAAAGATTTCCGCTGCGGAAGAGATTCCGAAGCTCAGTCTTTTGTAGCGAAATAGGCCCAGATGAGTTGCAAATGTTGTAATGTATCTTGATTTTTCGTGTAACTCCAACTGATGATATCCCTTGTTGAGATCTAACTTTGAGAACACCCTGGCTCCATTCAATGCCGCTATCATGTCGCTCAGGTGAGGCACTGTTCTCCCGTTCTATTGCTGTGTTGGGAAGCCTCATGTCTACACACAATCTCACTTTCTCAGGGGTACCCTTTTTGGGGACAATTACAACTGGGGACACCCATGGTGTGGGACCGTCCGTTTTTTCGATAATGTCCGCTTGAAGCAGTTCCTGAATCTCGTCCTCCACTGCCTGCTGAAGGTGGTAAGGTACTCGCCGTGGGTGTTGAGCAATAGGTCGCACTTGGTCGTTTATGTGTAGGCGAATCAGGCACTTGTTCATCTTGCCGAGTCCATTGAAGAGCTTGGGAAACTTCTGGACAATGTCTGGATTGTCATGTACTCGGTACAGTATTTCAACTAGTCTGAGTCTCTCCGCCGTGGGCAAACTGAGGAGACAATCAGCCTCCGGTCCCTCAATGACGTGAATATATGCTTGTACGGCTGTGGATTCATGTTTGAGCGTCGTGGCAAACTTGCCCAGCCAGGGAAGTGGTTTTTTCGCCATCCAGGGAACACTCTGACATGTGCGGGACTCAACGCGGGCTGCAGTCTCATCTTGTTGTATTCAGTCACGGGCATGTAGTTTAATGATGCCCCACTGTCAAGTACAAATTTGGTGGCATGAGTCCCCACTTCAATATCCAGCGGAGGATACTTTTTTAGTTGATCCGGGTCAGCCACCATGCAAACATATTCATCCCTGTACGTCGTCTCTCGAGAATTTGACCTCGATTGCCTTGACAATGACCTTCTGGTCCAATGGGATCTGTGAGATTCTCTGCTGGAATGTGACGAGCCAGAAGACGACACTGCCCTGTCTTGCACAGCCTTTGCGCGGTGTCGCCTTTTGTCCGTACGAGATCTGGTTTTCTCACTCTTTCTCTCCATGCTGTACACTCCACACATGGCTTCAAAATGGTTCATGCGCCCACATTTCCGGCACTGTTGTCCCATTATAACATTTCCTTGGATGTTCTGGCTTCTTGGTGTAGCTCGATCTCTTTTCTCTCCTTCTTGATTCGTGGCGTCGATGACTTCGATGTGTGTGTCTAGATGCTGGAAGAGACCTTCTCTGATGGTCGCTGGATCTTCTCTGAGGGCCAGAGCTTTGAGTCCAATATGCTTGCTCCTTTTTCTCACCCCACCCTGTCTCCATGGTTTTTGCGTGCTCTTCTGCCTGGTCGTGTACTCTCGTCATCTCCTCAATCTCGTCGAGGTCATGACTCTTTCTCAGCAGTCGCATGCGAAGGGTCTCTGAGTGACAGCCATCGATGACTCTCAATCGGATGGCATCTTCAGTTGAAAAGGAGTCAAAATTGCAATACTGCGACAGTCGACGCAGTCGTGAGATGAAAGTGCTCATCATTTCCTCTTTGTCTTGACGTGCCTGATGAAACACGTACCTCTCGGAGTCCACATTTCTTTTGTGCACAAATTTTCTGTTGAGTGCATCCCGTACTTTATCATAAGTCCCTTTGTCATCTGTCGGTAGTTCTTTGATCACTTTCCCAATCTCTTTGCCAACAAGATTGCGGAGTGCAATTAGTTTGTCTCTGTCTCCTGTGACTTTCGACCCTTCTAGGTAATCTTCAAAATCTTCCAGCCACTCCTGCCACCGAGGACCCATGCTTCCGCCCGCTACCAGGGTCAATGGTTCCGGGGGGCATAGATAGATGTGAGATAATGGGCGCGACAGGGGCAGCCACGGCCGCTGCTGCACCACCTCCATTTCGAGTGGGTGAATTCGACATGGCTGGACTGACGTGTTAACAACACACTCGTGTTCTGAATGGTGCTCGCTTTTGCACTGCTCACTGCTTGTCTGCAATTGTCACCTTTATTCCCTTTTTATTTTTTTTTCACTTGCACTCGCCAATGCTTGTCTTGCGCTTTTATTATTATCTGTCCTTGCACTCACCAGTGCTTGTTTTGCCTTCATCAATGCTTCTTTGGCTTTTCAATGCTTGTCCTAGCCTCAAACTTGGGATGCCTGACTTCAAAATGGCCGCTCATGTACTTCACAGGGGATGTCCTGCACAGCTGCCTGACTCTAAGATGGCCGCCACATATCACCCATGAGGCTTGACTCTTCATTCATTCTGCAGCTCACTCGGTCTCATTGGACACTCACCGAGAGTCTCTCGTTTAAACAGCAGGAATTTGCAGCTCAGCTACTACTTCCAGGCCACTGTCACCATCCAGGTAGGCCAGAAGCGAGCTCCGGTTTCTTTCGTCTGCCGCGTGCCGTTCCTCACGCATCGGGGGTGAGACCCGATGTCGGCACTTTCTTCCGGCACCTCCGCGGGGGTCACAGGCTTCGTCGGACACTCCTCACTCCTTCAGGACACTTCGGGAGGACTGAGGTGGGCTCTCAGTACCTTATCTGTGGGCACAATCTGCAGGGCGCACTCGCGACTTTCTTTTTGGCGCGAATTATCGCGTCGGTGCCAGAAAGGCAGCGCTACACTCGCGCTGTTTCACTGGGGGCTCTACACGATTGCCAGATCGTTGAGCAGCTCATTTACCGCTGGCCTAGGGCTGTAGGCGGCGGCTTCATCGGGGCACACGTGTCCTGCAGAGGAACTTTCCTTTTTTTTTTTTCGGGGTGCCCAGGGACAGGACGCTTCTTCTTGGGTTCTGGGGATGATTACCTTCCCATCCCACCCTCGTCGCCAGTTGTCATGTCGTGGCTGCAATAACGACATACAAATGGATATGTTTATAGGAGCTTTATTCTTTGCTTCCTTTCTCGTTCCTGTCCCTACTCTATCTGCCCCTTTCCTGTTCTTGCTCCGCCTCTTCCCCCAACCCCGAAACTCCTCCCATCCCAACTACTAGACTGTGTACAACATCACACCTCCGTGTTCCAGGCACAGCATTCACCCATATAAAAAGTCCCCACCCAATATAGCGGCGTGACAGGAAGTACCTGATACTATTGTGAATCTATCTAGGACCCTAATCAAGATATCCCTGATTCATGCCCTTAAGTGGTTATAATAAAACATATCCTTATAAAGGCATAAGAATCATGTCCATATTTAGTCATAGCCAATGCAGTCCAAATACGGCAAGGCTACTCCCATAGACTCCTAGAAAGTACAACGCGTTCTTTAAACAAACCAAGCCTCCAGCAGCCCGGGAATTCCCCCTGCTTTTGATTTGATTTGCACAAGAACTCCTGGAGTCCAGAAAGAACTGTTAGTTCTTAGTGACATCTTATGTCCAACCTTACGTCAAACCCGGAACCTTCCAAGTATAAATATACCAACTTTGCCTTAAGCAAACACACGGTGGTTTGGAGCAGAGCGGCTATCTACTTGCCCGAAGCCCAGCTGATGCGAAGTGCCGAAGGAATCCGACCCTCCCCTTTGACGCACTGAGAGAGACGCTGTCTTTTCTCCTGCCGAGAAATTCCAGCTCCGGTGTTTCCAGTCACCCTTGTGTGTTGCTGGGAGATCGAGTCCTGAGAGAGAGATACAAGACCTCCTTCATTCTAGAACCAAGGTACGGAGCTGATTAAAACCTTAAGAGAATTTTTGATTCTGATTCTTGGAAAAAACCAACTTAACTTAAACTGCAACTTACTTACTCCTTCCCACGTATTAGGCTTAGGTCAGGTACACCGGGGTAGGCGTATCTTAGAAGCACCAGTTGAGTACGTTAGTCAATGGTTTTATGTTTGTATATATTTTATCCGTTTTAAAGTATCATATGGCTAAGAAACCATATCAATGCTTTTACAGTATTATTTCATAATATGCCTTTTACTGTACGCACTTTACTTCATGATAAGTATTGCAATTGTGGCAACTCATTTCTCTTGCATGAGAAAGAAGACTGCTCAATAAATAACAACTTTTATTGAAAACGCCCGTCTCTCTATTTCTTTGCACTCTGGTGAAATTAAGCATGCACGATTGACTGAGTGAAATAGCTGTCTATTGTTTTCACATGACTCTAGAGATAAACGGGTAGATGCATCATTCTTCCCGTTTGCGATTTCTAAATTGCGAAAATTAAGGAATCACAATTTAGAAATCGCAAACGGCGATGCATTAAAAAATCGCAATTTTTTTTGCGATTCGGTATTTTTCCTTAATTGCGATTCACAATTTGCGAATCGCAATTAAGGAAAAGCCTTCCCATTGATTCCTATGGGCCAAAGGGAGAATAGGAATGAATGGGAAGGCATTCACATTTTGCGAATTTCAAATTGCGATTCGCAAAATGTGAATGCAATTTCAAGGGTGCGGGGGGGTTCCAAAGAACCCCTCCCTGCACCTCTGAAATGTAACTTTAAATGCAATTTACACACACACATGCCCCAAGGGCATGTATGTGTGTAAATTAAAAGTTTCAAAAATGCAATTTGTGCATATTTGAAAGTTTAAGGTAAATTAGCATGAAGTTCAACTTCATGCTATTTTACCCCTTCCAAATTGCGAATTCACAATTTAAAAATAATCATGCTTTGCATTTAAGAAATCTCAAATTGCGATTTCTTAAATGCAATTGCAATTTTAGAAATCGCAATATGGTTGCGATTCCTAAAATTGCGAAATGCATGATGCATTCCAAATTAGTGAATTGCATTCGCAAACGGCCGAAAATTGCGATTCGCACCGTTTGCGAATGCAATTCTGTTTGATGCATCTAGGCAATACTCTTTATTCTGAGGGAGCAAAGTTGTCATGTTTATGCGGTTGTCAGAAACTAATCCCTTCTTGTCTAATCAGGAAAGTTAACTAATTCCTGTTCACTCAAGAAAGTTTTTAGTGACCTCTGAGCTAGCTGGCAAACCTAATTAAGTCTAACATAGTCGGGTGCATGGGAAGCATTTATCCTTCCCTGCCGCGATACTCAGAGCTTTCCTCTGCAGATCATCACCCTACACTACGCTGTACTGGCGACCACCATTGCGACACTGTACATGCAGACAATACCACAGACCATCTGCCCACTAGACAGCGGCCCTGCTCATTCCATGCTCCCATATCAGCACCCTGGGTTGCCCCCTTGGTTCACTGCGCGGGACCGATACACTACAGGCGCACACGCAAAGTCGCTACTATAGACAGCTCAATGTGTGGCATAGTACGATCAACGAACCATTATTTTATATGTTGACTCAGGACTCTTTATTCGAAAGGATCTACGATTCCTCTCTGGTTTTGTTTACTGTTGGGAATAGGGGAATAAGAACGTTACTTTAAAAAAAACTGTTCTACTGCATTGCATCCTTCTTTATTGTTTTTTCCATTGCACTGGATATCGGATGCCCATAAATTAGAGAGATCATACGCCACCGGCCCCCCGGGATGCCGGTTACATGGCTGTGTTACATCAATAGGGCATGTTTTATGGATTTGCATTTAGCGCTGCCGACCTCCGGGGTGTGGGCGACTGAAGCAGTGTACTGTATTTAATGCACAATAAAGCAGTTTGAATACCCAAAAAAAAAAAAAAAAGTCTAACATAGTCAGTAGAGACCTAGATGACCTCAGTCCTACGTCTAAACTGCTGTTTATGTTATTCCAATGCGCAGAGCCTATTGGGAATATAGGAACTATACTACATGGCGCCCAACGTTTGGTAAGGCGATAATCTAACGCAAGACACTAGAGTAACTCAGTCGTGCTTTTCACACAGACCCCTTTTCCCGTAAAAGCTCCAAAAGACGTCTGGAGTGGGTAAAAGGTTAATATCCGCCGGAACTTAGTAGTAAGATATTCCTATGTATTAGTTTTTGATTTAGTCAACGTTGAAGGATACAGTGTTCCAAAATATTGTGCACCTATTCTTTGTTTCCTTGAAACTTGATCTGCAACAAAAAACTTTCCGTTAGTAAAAATGACGGAAAGTGACGATGAAAGGGAGAAAGCTACAAGATTGCAGAGTGCAATTAGTTTGTCTCTGTCTCCTGTGACTTTCGACCCTTCTAGGTAATCTTCAAAATCTTCCAGCCATTCCTGCCACCGAGGACCCATGCTTCCGCCCGCTACCAGGGTCAATGGTTCCGGGGGGCGTAGATAGATGTGAGATGATGGGCGCGACAGGGGCAGCCACGGCCGCTGCTGCACCACCTCCATTTCGAGTGGGTGAATTCGACATGGCTGGACTGACGTGTTAACAACACACTCGTGTTCTGAATGGTGCTCGCTTTTGCACTGCTCACTGCTTGTCTGCAATTGTCACCTTTATTCCCTTTTTTTTTTGTTTCACTTTCACTCGCCAATGATTGTCTTGCACTTTTATTATTATCTGTCCTTGCACTCACCAGTGCTTGTTTTGCATTCATCAATACTTGTTTGGCTTTTCAATGCTTGTCCTAGCCTCAAACTTGGGATGCCTGACTTCAAAATGGCCGCTCATGTACTTCACAGGGGATGTCCTGCACAGCTGCCTGACTCTAAGATGGCCGCCACATATCACCCACGAGGCTTGACTCTTCATTCATTCTGCAGCTCACTCGGTCTCATTGGACACTCACCGAGAGTCTCTCGTTTAAACAGCAGGAATTTGCAGCTCAGCTACCACTTCCAGGCCACTGTCACCATCCAGGTAGGCCAGAAGCGAGCTCCGGTTTCTTTCGTCTGCCGCGTGCCGTTCCTCACGCATCGGGGGTGAGACCCGATGTCAGCACTTTCTTCCGGCGCCTCCGTTGGGGTCACAGGCTTCGTCGGACACTCCTCACTCCTTCAGGCCACTTCGGGAGGACTGAGGTGGGCTCTCAGTACCTTCTCTGTGGGCACAATCTGCAGGGCGCACTCGCGACTTTCTTTTTGGCGTGAATTATCGCGCCGGGTGCCAGAAAGGCAGCGCTGCACTCGCGCTGTTCCACTGGGAGCTCTACACGATCGCCAGATCGTGGAGCAGCTCATTTACCGCTGGCCTAGGGCTGTAGGGGGCGGCTTCATCGGGGCACAGGTGTCCTGCAGAGGAACTTTCCTTTTTTTTTTTTCGGGGTGCCCAGGGACAGGACGCTTCTTCTTGGGTTCTGGGGATGATTACCTTCCCATCCCACCCTCGTCGCCAGTTGTCATGTCGTGGCTGCAATAACGACATACAAATGGATATGTTTATAGGAGCTTTATTCTTTGCTTCCTTTCTCGTTCCTGTCCCTACTCTATCTGCCCCTTTCCTGTTCTTGCTCCGCCTCTTCCCCCAACCCCGAAACTCCTCCCATCCCAACTACTAGACTGTGTACAACATCACACCTCCGTGTTCCAGGCACAGCATTCACCCATATAAAAAGTCCCCACCCAATATAGCGGCGTGACAGGAAGTACCTGATACTATTGTGAATCTATCTAGGACCCTAATCAAGATATCCCTGATTCATGCCCTTAAGTGGTTATAATAAAACATATCCTTATAAAGGCATAAGAATCATGTCCATATTTAGTCATAGCCAATGCAGTCCAAATACGGCAAGGCTACTCCCATAGACTTCTAGAAAGTACAACGCGTTCTTTAAATGTAAAATGTAAATGTGGGTGTACTTGTAAAGCGCACTACGACTCCATGGAGTATCTAGGCGCTGAAGACCGCTGGGGAACCCGTCCTGGTTTTCCCTGTGAGATGGTCCCTTTCTGGGTGTCTCCAAGGTGAAACCAGGCATCCCCGGCGTCTGTGGGGGGCCGTTGTAGAGATGAGGCAAGCTTAATACCCAGAGTTGCCGAGTGTGTTCCCTGGTTAGAGTAGGCACCGAGGCAAGAATTATCGAGTCCGTTTTTGACCCTGGTCCACGACCCTGCCGCGTCGGGAATTGAACCCAGGTCCCGGGCCATTCTCTGCTTACGGGTCTGCCGCCTCTAACCAGTGAGCCACAACAAACCAAGCCTCCAGCAGCCCGGGAATTCCCCCTGCTTTTGTTTTGATTTGCACAAGAACTCCTGGAGTCCAGAAAGAACTGTTAGCTCTTAGTGACATCTTATGTCCAACCTTTCGTCAAACCCGGCACCTTCCAAGTATAAATATACCAACGTTGCCTTAAGCAAACACACGGTGGTTTGGAGCAGAGCAGCTATCTACTTGCCCGAAGCCCAGCTGATGCGAAGTGCCGAAGGAATCCGACCCTCCCCTTTGACGCAATGAGAGACGCTGTCTTTTCTCCTGCCGAGAAATTCCAGCTCCGGTGTTTCCAGTCACCCTTGTGGGTTGCTGGGAGATCGAGTCCTGAGAGAGAGATACAAGACCTCCTTCATTCTAGAACCAAGGTACGGAGCTGATTAAAACCTTAAGAGAATTCTTGATTCAGATTCTTGGCAAAAAAAACTTAACTTAAACTGCAACTTACTTACTCCTTCCCACGTATTAGGCTTAGGTCAGGTACACCGGGGTAGGCATATCTTAGAAGCACCAGTTGAGTATGTTAGTCAATGTTTTTATGTATGTATATATTTTATCCGTTTTAAAGTATCATATGGCTAAGAAACCATATCAATGCTTTTACAGTATTATTTCATAATACGCCTTTTACTGTACGCACTTTACTTCATGATAAGTATTGCAATTGTGGCAACTCATTTCTCTTGCATGAGAAAGAAGACTGCTCAATAAATAACAACTTTTATTGAAAACGCCCGTCTCTCTATTTCTCTGCACTCTGGTGAAATTAAGCATGCACGATTGACTGAGTGAAATAGCTGTCTATTGTTTTCACATGACTCTAGAGATAAATGGGTAGATGCATCATTCTTCCCGTTTGCGATTTCTAAATTGCGAAAATTAAGGAATCGCAATTTAGAAATCGCAAACGGCGATGCATTAAAAAATCACACATTTTTTTGCGATTCGGTATTTTTCCTTAATTGCGATTCACAATTTGCGAATCGCAATTAAGGAAAAGCCCTCCCATTGATTCCTATGGGCCAAAAGCCCCATAGGAATGAATGGGAAGGCATTCACATTTTGCGAATTTCAAATTGCGATTCGCAAAATGTGAATGCAATTTCAAGGGTGCAGGGGGGGTTCCAAAGAACCCCTCCCTGCACCCCTGAAATGTAACTTTAAATGCAATTTACACACACACACATGCCCCAAGGGCATGTGTGTGTGTAAATTAAAAGTTTCAAAAATGCAATTTGTGCATATTTGAAAGTTCAAGGTAAATTAGCATGAAGTTCAACTTCATGCTATTTTACCCCTTCCAAATTGCGAATTCACAATTTAAAAATAATCATGCTTTGCATTTAAGAAATCTCAAATTGCGATTTCTTAAATGCAATCGCAATTTTAGAAATCGCAACATGGTTGCGATTCCTAAAATTGCGAAATGCATGATGCATTCCAAATTAGTGAATTGCATTCGCAAACGGCCGAAAATTGCGATTTGCACCGTTTGCGAATGCAATTCTGTTTGATGCATCTAGGCAATACTCTTTATTCTGAGGGAGCAAAGTTGTCATGTTTATGCGGTTGTCAGAAACTAATCCCTTCTTGTCTAATCAGGAAAGTTAACTCATTCCTGTTCACTCGAGAAAGTTTCTAGTGACCTCTGAGCTAGCTGGCAAACCTAATTAAGTCTAACATAGTCGGGTGCATGGGAAGCATTTATCCTTCCCTGCCGCGATACTCAGAGCTTTCCTCTGCAGATCATCACCCTACACTACGCTGTACTGCCTACCACCATTGCGACACTGTACATGCAGACAATACCACAGACCATCTGCCCACTAGACAGCATTAGCGGCCCTGCTCATTCCATGCTCCCATATCAGCACCCTGGGTTGCCCCCTTGGTTCACTGCGCGGGACCGATACACTACAGGCGCACACGCAAAGTCGCTACTATAGACAGCTCAATGTGTGGCATAGAACGATCAACAAACCATTATTTTATATGTTGACTCAGGACTCTTTATTCGAAAGGATCTACGATTCCTCTCTTGTTATGTTATGTTATATTTGCTTTTGTATAGCGCAACGGCTACTCAAAAAGAGTGTCCCGGCGCTTTAGGTAAGGAGAACTACATCACCATAACATAACACAGTAAAATGGGGAGCAGGAAAACAAAAAAAAACACAGTAAGAAAGAACAACTGAAAGGCCTACTGGATGAACAACCAGGTTTTGAGACCTCTCCTAAAAGCAAGTAGACTGGTTTTGTTTACTGTTGGGAATAGGGGAATAAGAACGTTACTTTAAAAAACTGTTCTACTGCATTGCATCCTTCTTTATTGTTTTTTCCATTGCACTGGATATCGGATGCCCATAAATTAGAGAGATCATACGCCACCGGCCCCCCGGGATGCCGGTTACATGGCTGTGTTACATCAATAGGGCATGTTTTATGGATTTGCATTTAGCGCTGCCGACCTCCGGGGTGTGGGCGACTGAAGCAGTGTACTGTATTTAATGCACAATAAAGCAGTTTGAATACCCAAAAAAAAAAAAAAAAGTCTAACATAGTCAGTAGAGACCTAGATGACCTCAGTCCTACGTCTAAACTGCTGTTTATGTTATTCCAATGCGCAGAGCCTATTGGGAATATAGGAACTATACTACATGGCGCCCAACGTTTGGTAAGGCGATAATCTAACGCAAGACACTAGAGTAACTCAGTCGTGCTTTTCACACAGACCCCTTTTCCCGTAAAAGCTCCAAAAGACGTCTGGAGTGGGTAAAAGGTTAATATCCGCCGGAACTTAGTAGTAAGATATTCCTATGTATTAGTTTTTGGTTTAGTCAACGTTGAAGGATACAGTGTTCCAAAATATTGTGCACCTATTCTTTGTTTCCTTGAAACTTGATCTGCAACAAAAAACTTTCCGTTAGTAAAAATGACGGAAAGTGACGATGAAAGGGAGAAAGCTACAAGATTGCAGAGTGCAATTAGTTTGTCTCTGTCTCCTGTGACTTTCGACCCTTCTAGGTAATCTTCAAAATCTTCCAGCCATTCCTGCCACCGAGGACCCATGCTTCCGCCCGCTACCAGGGTCAATGGTTCCGGGGGGCGTAGATAGATGTGAGATGATGGGCGCGACAGGGGCAGCCACGGCCGCTGCTGCACCACCTCCATTTCGAGTGGGTGAATTCGACATGGCTGGACTGACGTGTTAACAACACACTCGTGTTCTGAATGGTGCTCACTTTTGCACTGCTCACTGCTTGTCTGCAATTGTCACCTTTATTCCCTTTTTTTTTTGTTTCACTTTCACTCGCCAATGATTGTCTTGCACTTTTATTATTATCTGTCCTTGCACTCACCAGTGCTTGTTTTGCATTCATCAATACTTGTTTGGCTTTTCAATGCTTGTCCTAGCCTCAAACTTGGGATGCCTGACTTCAAAATGGCCGCTCATGTACTTCACAGGGGATGTCCTGCACAGCTGCCTGACTCTAAGATGGCCGCCACATATCACCCACGAGGCTTGACTCTTCATTCATTCTGCAGCTCACTCGGTCTCATTGGACACTCACCGAGAGTCTCTCGTTTAAACAGCAGGAATTTGCAGCTCAGCTACCACTTCCAGGCCACTGTCACCATCCAGGTAGGCCAGAAGCGAGCTCCGGTTTCTTTCGTCTGCCGCGTGCCGTTCCTCACGCATCGGGGGTGAGACCCGATGTCAGCACTTTCTTCCGGCGCCTCCGTTGGGGTCACAGGCTTCGTCGGACACTCCTCACTCCTTCAGGCCACTTCGGGAGGACTGAGGTGGGCTCTCAGTACCTTCTCTGTGGGCACAATCTGCAGGGCGCACTCGCGACTTTCTTTTTGGCGTGAATTATCGCGCCGGGTGCCAGAAAGGCAGCGCTGCACTCGCGCTGTTCCACTGGGGGCTCTACACGATCGCCAGATCGTGGAGCAGCTCATTTACCGCTGGCCTAGGGCTGTAGGGGGCGGCTTCATCGGGGCACAGGTGTCCTGCAGAGGAACTTTCCTTTTTTTTTTTCGGGGTGCCCAGGGACAGGACGCTTCTTCTTGGGTTCTGGGGATGATTACCTTCCCATCCCACCCTCGTCGCCAGTTGTCATGTCGTGGCTGCAATAACGACATACAAATGGATATGTTTATAGGAGCTTTATTCTTTGCTTCCTTTCTCGTTCCTGTCCCTACTCTATCTGCCCCTTTCCTGTTCTTGCTCCGCCTCTTCCCCCAACCCCGAAACTCCTCCCATCCCAACTACTAGACTGTGTACAACATCACACCTCCGTGTTCCAGGCACAGCATTCACCCATATAAAAAGTCCCCACCCAATATAGCGGCGTGACAGGAAGTACCTGATACTATTGTGAATCTATCTAGGACCCTAATCAAGATATCCCTGATTCATGCCCTTAAGTGGTTATAATAAAACATATCCTTATAAAGGCATAAGAATCATGTCCATATTTAGTCATAGCCAATGCAGTCCAAATACGGCAAGGCTACTCCCATAGACTTCTAGAAAGTACAACGCGTTCTTTAAATGTAAAATGTAAATGTGGGTGTACTTGTAAAGCGCACTACGACTCCATGGAGTATCTAGGCGCTGAAGACCGCTGGGGAACCCGTCCTGGTTTTCCCTGTGAGATGGTCCCTTTCTGGGTGTCTCCAAGGTGAAACCAGGCATCCCCGGCGTCTGTGGGGGGCCGTTGTAGAGATGAGGCAAGCTTAATACCCAGAGTTGCCGAGTGTGTTCCCTGGTTAGAGTAGGCACCGAGGCAAGAATTATCGAGTCCGTTTTTGACCCTGGTCCACGACCCTGCCGCGTCGGGAATTGAACCCAGGTCCCGGGCCATTCTCTGCTTACGGGTCTGCCGCCTCTAACCAGTGAGCCACAACAAACCAAGCCTCCAGCAGCCCGGGAATTCCCCCTGCTTTTGTTTTGATTTGCACAAGAACTCCTGGAGTCCAGAAAGAACTGTTAGCTCTTAGTGACATCTTATGTCCAACCTTTCGTCAAACCCGGCACCTTCCAAGTATAAATATACCAACGTTGCCTTAAGCAAACACACGGTGGTTTGGAGCAGAGCAGCTATCTACTTGCCCGAAGCCCAGCTGATGCGAAGTGCCGAAGGAATCCGACCCTCCCCTTTGACGCAATGAGAGACGCTGTCTTTTCTCCTGCCGAGAAATTCCAGCTCCGGTGTTTCCAGTCACCCTTGTGGGTTGCTGGGAGATCGAGTCCTGAGAGAGAGATACAAGACCTCCTTCATTCTAGAACCAAGGTACGGAGCTGATTAAAACCTTAAGAGAATTCTTGATTCAGATTCTTGGCAAAAAAAAACTTAACTTAAACTGCAACTTACTTACTCCTTCCCACGTATTAGGCTTAGGTCAGGTACACCGGGGTAGGCATATCTTAGAAGCACCAGTTGAGTATGTTAGTCAATGTTTTTATGTATGTATATATTTTATCCGTTTTAAAGTATCATATGGCTAAGAAACCATATCAATGCTTTTACAGTATTATTTCATAATACGCCTTTTACTGTACGCACTTTACTTCATGATAAGTATTGCAATTGTGGCAACTCATTTCTCTTGCATGAGAAAGAAGACTGCTCAATAAATAACAACTTTTATTGAAAACGCCCGTCTCTCTATTTCTCTGCACTCTGGTGAAATTAAGCATGCACGATTGACTGAGTGAAATAGCTGTCTATTGTTTTCACATGACTCTAGAGATAAATGGGTAGATGCATCATTCTTCCCGTTTGCGATTTCTAAATTGCGAAAATTAAGGAATCACAATTTAGAAATCGCAAACGGCGATGCATTAAAAAATCGCACATTTTTTTGCGATTCGGTATTTTTCCTTAATTGCGATTCACAATTTGCGAATCGCAATTAAGGAAAAGCCCTCCCATTGATTCCTATGGGCCAAAAGCCCCATAGGAATGAATGGGAAGGCATTCACATTTTGCGAATTTCAAATTGCGATTCGCAAAATGTGAATGCAATTTCAAGGGTGCAGGGGGGGTTCCAAAGAACCCCTCCCTGCACCCCTGAAATGTAACTTTAAATGCAATTTACACACACACACATGCCCCAAGGGCATGTGTGTGTGTAAATTAAAAGTTTCAAAAATGCAATTTGTGCATATTTGAAAGTTCAAGGTAAATTAGCATGAAGTTCAACTTCATGCTATTTTACCCCTTCCAAATTGCGAATTCACAATTTAAAAATAATCATGCTTTGCATTTAAGAAATCTCAAATTGCGATTTCTTAAATGCAATCGCAATTTTAGAAATCGCAACATGGTTGCGATTCCTAAAATTGCGAAATGCATGATGCATTCCAAATTAGTGAATTGCATTCGCAAACGGCCGAAAATTGCGATTTGCACCGTTTGCGAATGCAATTCTGTTTGATGCATCTAGGCAATGCTCTTTATTCTGAGGGAGCAAAGTTGTCATGTTTATGCGGTTGTCAGAAACTAATCCCTTCTTGTCTAATCAGGAAAGTTAACTCATTCCTGTTCACTCGAGAAAGTTTCTAGTGACCTCTGAGCTAGCTGGCAAACCTAATTAAGTCTAACATAGTCGGGTGCATGGGAAGCATTTATCCTTCCCTGCCGCGATACTCAGAGCTTTCCTCTGCAGATCATCACCCTACACTACGCTGTACTGCCTACCACCATTGCGACACTGTACATGCAGACAATACCACAGACCATCTGCCCACTAGACAGCATTAGCGGCCCTGCTCATTCCATGCTCCCATATCAGCACCCTGGGTTGCCCCCTTGGTTCACTGCGCGGGACCGATACACTACAGGCGCACACGCAAAGTCGCTACTATAGACAGCTCAATGTGTGGCATAGAACGATCAACAAACCATTATTTTATATGTTGACTCAGGACTCTTTATTCGAAAGGATCTACGATTCCTCTCTTGTTATGTTATGTTATATTTGCTTTTGTATAGCGCAACGGCTACTCAAAAAGAGTGTCCCGGCGCTTTAGGTAAGGAGAACTACATCACCATAACATAACACAGTAAAATGGGGAGCAGGAAAACAAAAAAAAACACAGTAAGAAAGAACAACTGAAAGGCCTACTGGATGAACAACCAGGTTTTGAGACCTCTCCTAAAAGCAAGTAGACTGGTTTTGTTTACTGTTGGGAATAGGGGAATAAGAACGTTACTTTAAAAAAACTGTTCTACTGCATTGCATCCTTCTTTATTGTTTTTTCCATTGCACTGGATATCGGATGCCCATAAATTAGAGAGAACATACGCCACCGGCCCCCCGGGATGCCGGTTACATGGCTGTGTTACATCAATAGGGCATGTTTTATGGATTTGCATTTAGCGCTGCCGACCTCCGGGGTGTGGGCGACTGAAGCAGTGTACTGTATTTAATGCACAATAAAGCAGTTTGAATACCCCAAAAAAAAAAAAAAGTCTAACATAGTCAGTAGAGACCTAGATGACCTCAGTCCTACATCTAAACTGCTGTTTATGTTATTCCAATGCGCAGAGCCTATTGGGAATATAGGAACTATACTACATGGCGCCCAACGTTTGGTAAGGCGATAATCTAACGCAAGACACTAGAGTAACTCAGTCGTGCTTTTCACACAGACCCCTTTTCCCGTAAAAGCTCCAAAAGACGTCTGGAGTGGGTAAAAGGTTAATATCCGCCGGAACTTAGTAGTAAGATATTCCTATGTATTAGTTTTTGGTTTAGTCAACGTTGAAGGATACAGTGTTCCAAAATATTGTGCACCTATTCTTTGTTTCCTTGAAACTTGATCTGCAACAAAAAACTTTCCGTTAGTAAAAATGACGGAAAGTGACGATGAAAGGGAGAAAGCTACAAGATTGCAGAGTGCAATTAGTTTGTCTCTGTCTCCTGTGACTTTCGACCCTTCTAGGTAATCTTCAAAATCTTCCAGCCATTCCTGCCACCGAGGACCCATGCTTCCGCCCGCTACCAGGGTCAATGGTTCCGGGGGCCGTAGATAGATGTGAGATGATGGGCGCGACAGGGGCAGCCACGGCCGCTGCTGCACCACCTCCATTTCGAGTGGGTGAATTCGACATGGCTGGACTGACGTGTTAACAACACACTCGTGTTCTGAATGGTGCTCGCTTTTGCACTGCTCACTGCTTGTCTGCAATTGTCACCTTTATTCCCTTTTTTTTTGTTTCACTTTCACTCGCCAATGATTGTCTTGCACTTTTATTATTATCTGTCCTTGCACTCACCAGTGCTTGTTTTGCATTCATCAATACTTGTTTGGCTTTTCAATGCTTGTCCTAGCCTCAAACTTGGGATGCCTGACTTCAAAATGGCCGCTCATGTACTTCACAGGGGATGTCCTGCACAGCTGCCTGACTCTAAGATGGCCGCCACATATCACCCACGAGGCTTGACTCTTCATTCATTCTTCAGCTCACTCGGTCTCATTGGACACTCACCGAGAGTCTCTCGTTTAAACAGCAGGAATTTGCAGCTCAGCTACCACTTCCAGGCCACTGTCACCATCCAGGTAGGCCAGAAGCGAGCTCCGGTTTCTTTCGTCTGCCGCGTGCCGTTCCTCACGCCTCGGGGGTGAGACCCGATGTCAGCACTTTCTTCCGGCGCCTCCGTTGGGGTCACAGGCTTCGTCGGACACTCCTCACTCCTTCAGGCCACTTCGGGAGGACTGAGGTGGGCTCTCAGTACCTTCTCTGTGGGCACAATCTGCAGGGCGCACTCGCGACTTTCTTTTTGGCGTGAATTATCACGCCGGGTGCCAGAAAGGCAGCGCTGCACTCGCGCTGTTCCACTGGGGGCTCTACACGATCGCCAGATCGTGGAGCAGCTCATTTACCGCTGGCCTAGGGCTGTAGGGGGCGGCTTCATCGGGGCACAGGTGTCCTGCAGAGGAACTTTCCTTTTTTTTTTTTCGGGGTGCCCAGGGACAGGACGCTTCTTCTTGGGTTCTGGGGATGATTACCTTCCCATCCCACCCTCGTCGCCAGTTGTCATGTCGTGGCTGCAATAACGACATACAAATGGATATGTTTATAGGAGCTTTATTCTTTGCTTCCTTTCTCGTTCCTGTCCCTACTCTATCTGCCCCTTTCCTGTTCTTGCTCCGCCTTTCCCCCAACCCCGAAACTCCTCCCATCCCAACTACTAGACTGTGTACAACATCACACCTCCGTGTTCCAGGCACAGCATTCACCCATATAAAAAGTCCCCACCCAATATAGCGGCGTGACAGGAAGTACCTGATACTATTGTGAATCTATCTAGGACCCTAATCAAGATATCCCTGATTCATGCCCTTAAGTGGTTATAATAAAACATATCCTTATAAAGGCATAAGAATCATGTCCATATTTAGTCATAGCCAATGCAGTCCAAATACGGCAAGGCTACTCCCATAGACTTCTAGAAAGTACAACGCGTTCTTTAAATGTAAAATGTTAATGTGGGTGTACTTGTAAAGCGCACTACGACTCCATGGAGTATCTAGGCGCTGAAGACCGCTGGGGAACCCGTCCTGGTTTTCCCTGTGAGATGGTCCCTTTCTGGGTGTCTCCAAGGTGAAACCAGGCATCCCCGGCGTCTGTGGGGGGCCGTTGTAGAGATGAGGCAAGCTTAATGCCCAGAGTTGCCGAGTGTGTTCCCTGGTTAGAGTAGGCACCGAGGCAAGAATTATCGAGTCCGTTTTTGACCCTGGTCCACGACCCTGCCGCGTCGGGAATTGAACCCAGGTCCCGGGCCATTCTCTGCTTACGGGTCTGCCGCCTCTAACCAGTGAGCCACAACAAACCAAGCCTCCAGCAGCCCGGGAATTCCCCCTGCTTTTGTTTTGATTTGCACAAGAACTCCTGGAGTCCAGAAAGAACTGTTAGTTCTTAGTGACATCTTATGTCCAACCTTTCGTCAAACCCGGCACGTTCCAAGTATAAATATACCAACGTTGCCTTAAGCAAACACACGGTGGTTTGGAGCAGAGCAGCTATCTACTTGCCCGAAGCCCAGCTGATGCGAAGTGCCGAAGGAATCCGACCCTCCCCTTTGACGCACTGAGAGACGCTGTCTTTTCTCCTGCCGAGAAATTCCAGCTCCGGTGTTTCCAGTCACCCTTGTGGGTTGCTGGGAGATCGAGTCCTGAGAGAGAGATACAAGACCTCCTTCATTCTAGAACCAAGGTACGGCAAAAAAAAACTTAACTTAAACTGCAACTTACTTACTCCTTCCCACGTATTAGGCTTAGGTCAGGTACACCGGGGTAGGCATATCTTAGAAGCACCAGTTGAGTATGTTAGTCAATGTTTTTATGTATGTATATATTTTATCCGTTTTAAAGTATCATATGGCTAAGAAACCATATCAATGCTTTTACAGTATTATTTCATAATACGCCTTTTACTGTACGCACTTTACTTCATGATAAGTATTGCAATTGTGGCAACTCATTTCTCTTGCATGAGAAAGAAGACTGCTCAATAAATAACAACTTTTATTGAAAACGCCCGTCTCTCTATTTCTCTGCACTCTGGTGAAATTAAGCATGCACGATTGACTGAGTGAAATAGCTGTCTATTGTTTTCACATGACTCTAGAGATAAATGGGTAGATGCATCATTCTTCCCGTTTGCGATTTCTAAATTGCGAAAATTAAGGAATCGCAATTTAGAAATCGCAAACGGCGATGCATTAAAAAATCGCCCATTTTTTTGCGATTCGGTATTTTTCCTTAATTGCGATTCACAATTTGCGAATCGCAATTAAGGAAAAGCCCTCCCATTGATTCCTATGGGCCAAAAGCCCCATAGGAATGAATGGGAAGGCATTCACATTTTGCGAATTTCAAATTGCGATTCGCAAAATGTGAATGCAATTTCAAGGGTGCAGGGGGGGTTCCAAAGAACCCCTCCCTGCACCCCTGAAATGTAACTTTAAATGCAATTTACACACACACACATGCCCCAAGGGCATGTGTGTGTGTAAATTAAAAGTTTCAAAAATGCAATTTGTGCATATTTGAAAGTTCAAGGTAAATTAGCATGAAGTTCAACTTCATGCTATTTTACCCCTTCCAAATTGCGAATTCACAATTTAAAAATAATCATGCTTTGCATTTAAGAAATCTCAAATTGCGATTTCTTAAATGCAATCGCAATTTTAGAAATCGCAACATGGTTGCGATTCCTAAAATTGCGAAATGCATGATGCATTCCAAATTAGTGAATTGCATTTGCAAACGGCCGAAAATTGCGATTTGCACCGTTTGCGAATGCAATTCTGTTTGATGCATCTAGGCAATACTCTTTATTCTGAGGGAGCAAAGTTGTCATGTTTATGCGGTTGTCAGAAACTAATCCCTTCTTGTCTAATCAGGAAAGTTAACTCATTCCTGTTCACTCGAGAAAGTTTCTAGTGACCTCTGAGCTAGCTGGCAAACCTAATTAAGTCTAACATAGTCGGGTGCATGGGAAGCATTTATCCTTCAATACACATTTGCCCAGCACACTTCAAAAACGTTTGTTGCAGATAAATAAATCAATGACAGTTTTTTTCAATTTTACGAAAAAGTCGATGTTTTTAGTTTGCAGTAATTCTTTATTGTTCAATCTTTTAAAAGCCTTTGGACAGCATCACTTTTGGAACCGCCAACGCGTTTCGTCCCATCCAGGGACTTCTTCAGGGCTACAAAAGTACATATAAAAAGGAACTATTTACAATTATATACAAAAAAAGATTTAAAACATCATACATCGACTTCAACACAGTTTACAAGACTAAGTCTTCTAACAATATCATACTAGTCTTTTTTACACAGTACGTTTTTCGCAAGAGGAACAGAAGGGAGGAACAGCAAGGAGAAAAGAACGACGTTCTATTTATGATGACAAAAAATATCAGTATATACGGTCTAAGGACATACCTTTGAACAATTCGTATGATCTACACTAGTTGGTGTTGTCTTGTAAATCCTTAATGAGGACACTAAAAATATTAAGAAGATGGCTTTATCAACACAATTGCACTGCAGGAACAGCTAAAGTTTTATTTTAGTTGTTTTTATACTTACATCTAGAAGGTAAGTTTCTAGTCAGAGACCCTTTATATATTCACAGTTGTTGTTTCTGTAAAATATGGTAACAGGGATTTTTTGTAAGAGCTGTTACATAATGGTTAGAATGGTCAACCTAATTAGGTTATCGGCTACTTACATTAAATTTCACTGGTTTGACCAGATGACCCTTAAAGAGGTTCCATCTATTGGAATCATAAATAAATATGGACTTTTTTCTTGATAAATAGCTGGTAACGATTATTGTTTGTCCTAGGTCGTTACCTTCTCAAACTGACCATCCCACGAATAAATGTGATGTCCCATACTACATGAACTAAGGACCAAAAAGTGAAATTTAATGTAAGTAGCCGATAACCTAATTAGGTTGACCATTCTAACCATTATGTAACAGCTCTTACAAAAAATCCCTGTTACCATATTTTACAGAAACAACAACTGTGAATATATAAAGGGTCTCTGACTAGAAACTTACCTTCTAGATGTAAGTATAAAAACAACTAAAATAAAACTTTAGCTGTTCCTGCAGTGCAATTGTGTTGATAAAGCCATCTTCTTAATATTTTTAGTGTCCTCATTAAGGATTTACAAGACAACACCAACTAGTGTAGATCATACGAATTGTTCAAAGGTATGTCCTTAGACCGTATATACTGATATTTTTTGTCATCATAAATAGAACGTCGTTCTTTTCTCCTTGCTGTTCCTCCCTTCTGTTCCTCTTGCGAAAAACGTACTGTGTAAAAAAGACTAGTATGATATTGTTAGAAGACTTAGTCTTGTAAACTGTGTTGAAGTCGATGTATGATGTTTTAAATCTTTTTTTGTATATAATTGTAAATAGTTCCTTTTTATATGTACTTTTGTAGCCCTGAAGAAGTCCCTGGATGGGACGAAACGCGTTGGCGGTTCCAAAAGTGATGCTGTCCAAAGGCTTTTAAAAGATTGAACAATAAAGAATTACTGCAAACTAAAAACATCGACTTTTTCGTAAAATTGAAAAAAACTGTCATTGATTTATTTATCTGCAACAAACGTTTTTGAAGTGTGCTGGGCAAATGTGTATTGTTGGATTGTTGAGGGTTGGTTTTTCGAATCCGCCCTTAATCTAAGGGAGTATAGGGAATTGTACTCTCAGCCCCTTGCACCTTCTCCATCTTATCAATACTGACAGGGTACCTTTTAGACTGGTGCTGACATTCTATGCTTTGATTCCCTTTTTCTGTTTGAAGCATTTATCCTTCCCTGCCGCGATACTCAGAGCTTTCCTCTGCAGATCATCACCCTACACTACGCTGTACTGCCTACCACCATTGCGACACTGTACATGCAGACAATACCACAGACCATCTGCCCACTAGACAGCATTAGCGGCCCTGCTCATTCCATGCTCCCATATCAGCACCCTGGGTTGCCCCCTTGGTTCACTGCGCGGGACCGATACACTACAGGCGCACACGCAAAGTCGCTACTATAGACAGCTCAATGTGTGGCATAGAACGATCAACAAACCATTATTTTATATGTTGACTCAGGACTCTTTATTCGAAAGGATCTACGATTCCTCTCTTGTTATGTTATGTTATATTTGCTTTTGTATAGCGCAACGGCTACTCAAAAAGAGTGTCCCGGCGCTTTAGGTAAGGAGAACTACATCACCATAACATAACACAGTAAAATGGGGAGCAGGAAAACAAAAAAAAACACAGTAAGAAAGAACAACTGAAAGGCCTACTGGATGAACAACCAGGTTTTGAGACCTCTCCTAAAAGCAAGTAGACTGGTTTTGTTTACTGTTGGGAATAGGGGAATAAGAACGTTACTTTAAAAAAAACTGTTCTACTGCATTGCATCCTTCTTTATTGTTTTTTCCATTGCACTGGATATCGGATGCCCATAAATTAGAGAGATCATACGCCACCGGGCCCCCGGGATGCTGGTTACATGGCTGTGTTACATCAATAGGGCATGTTTTATGGATTTGCATTAAGCGCTGCCGACCTCCGGGGTGTGGGCGACTGAAGCAGTGTACTGTATTTAATGCACAATAAAGCAGTTTGAATACCCCCCAAAAAAAAAAAAAAGTCTAACATAGTCAGTAGAGACCTAGATGACCTCAGTCCTACGTCTAAACTGCTGTTTATGTTATTCCAATGCGCAGAGCCTATTGGGAATATAGGAACTACACTACATGGCGCCCAACGTTTGGTAAGGCGATAATCTAACGCAAGACACTAGAGTAACTCAGTCGTGCTTTTCACACAGACCCCTTTTCCCGTAAAAACTCCAAAAGACGTCTGGAGTGGGTAAAAGGTTAATATCCGCCGGAACTTAGTAGGAAGAGATTCCTATGTATTAGTTTTTGGTTTAGTCAACGTTGAAGGATACAGTGTTCCAAAATATTGTGCACCTATTCTTTGTTTCCTTGAAACTTGATCTGCAACAAAAAACTTTCTGTTAGTAAAAATGACGGAAAGTGACGATGAAAGGGGGAAAGCTAGAATAGCAGCTCAACTCCTAGCGGATGACACAAGTCTCCGAAATGAAGATCCAAATGCTATAATCATTCCGGTCAATGTAAGAAGAACTATAACTCTTAAACTTATAAAAAATGGACTATCATCAAGAGGTGGTACAGTCATCTTTGTGGTAGAGGCCCAAGAATATCGGCAGACAGAGGTATTCTATTTATGGATACATTCTCCAGCAGCAAACGCTGTAACACAAGACTTTCACTATTACAAAATAGAGGAACCTCCGGATGAATATGCTCCTTTCGAGGACGTTGAAATCCCACTAACTTACCAAGAGCACCTGCTCTGGTTTAATAGCGCCCTAAAACATCAAAATCACATCACCAGGCTCGGTCCACTAGGTAGACCAGGAGCCACATGGCCAGTTCTAGCCAGTTACACACCACATCCCGACATTGAAAAAATGTCAGACCGGGAACTTTTAGCTCAGCTAAAACAACTAATTAAAATACATAGACAATTGGTCCAATATGTAATGCGGACTTCAACAGTCCAACCAGCAATAAAAATTCCACAGCACACCCCTCACCAGGGGAACACAAATAACATCACACCACAGAATATACAATCAGCGATTGGCAAAAGACCCGCAAAACGGGAACAAATTCCATTCTGGTTAGCACAAAAAAATCACTCAAATAGAGGCAGTATTTCCTGATACTACACCTCACGAGAAACACAGAATTCTGACTATCTGTCTTCCAATGGGGATCGCACCACATGTGGAGGACTGTGACACTTGGGGCACAGTCTTTGCTTCGATATACACAAAAGCACAGGGTGTTCCGTCTAGGGCGATAATACCAGATGTGCTAAGACAGATTCAAAATGAATACGGTCCAGAACCTGCTTTAACTCTAGGTATGAAATTACTGAAAGACTTTTAGCAGGTCTCGGCTATATTATTAGCCAACTTAAAAGGAGAAGCAGCATCTGTGGCGATCCGCCAGAAATTGAAAGAAACAGATATAGCAGAACAACCATTTGAACTTGCCAGAATCATAGAAAAATCCTATGAAGAACTATGTAGAGATAGTTTGGGTGGGAAACCAGTAAAACCCCAACTAACTGAAAATGCTGAAAAAACATTTATTAAAAATAATCTCAACACTCCAAAAAAGAGTTGGGAGGGTAATAAACAATCCACTCCCAGAGAAAAACAGTTTCCGTCCAGAGGAAGGTCTCCTCAACGGAGAGATAGATCTCCAGAACGAGGAAGCAAGTCTCCCCAAAGGGAGCCCTTTGAGAAAAGATACAACCTTAGAAATAGGGATAATTTGAGAAAACCTGATAGATATCAAGATATTGATACACGTCCCTCTCGATCTTTTCAGACTTCCTCACAGAAATCGGAAAGAAGAGGACGGTCAGAACACAAAGAAGAGCACGTCAAGTCCAAAGACAAGTAACCTGCTCATCAAAGTAAAAAATTACAATTTCCAAAGAAGAAGGTAGCTAGTATTAAAATAAAACATGCCGAGGATATTGAGGACACAACTGAAAAACGGAGAGTGGGCCCAGACAATGCTAGACAGCGCAGCAGAAGTGACCATAGCTCGCAAGATCCTGATAAATCTTCTGGAGATAGTGGACACGAATGAATACATTCAAGTGGAAACTGCAGACACCAGAGTTAGCAAACCCCATAAATTATATGAAATAACATTGCGTATAGAGGGGGACAAGACTAGGAAAGTAAGGGGTCTCTTTTGGGATAACCTTTCGAAAGGCTATGACATCCTAATAGCTGAGAAAGACTGGCCACCAGAGTTTGTCAGGGAGTGCCCACATGGCGAAGAAATGATTATGCCTGCCTTCTCAAATCAAATTCCAATTCATAAAAAATACACATTTGCAAGAAAATGGGCAGTGGCCAAAGCTCCTGCATTAAATAAAAATCATGTAGGATGGGATGAGGATTATCCTAACCATAAAATCCAGGTAAAAAATCAACCAACTGCACAAAGGCAGTACCCAGTTAAGCAAGAAGCTAAAAAGCAAGTCAGGGAGATCTTAGATCAACTTGAATATCAGGGGGTGATTGAAACATGCACCTCACAAATGAACAATCCTTTGTTTCCTGTCTCCAAGCCAGACGATTCATATCGTCTAGTTTTGGACTAAAGACACCTAAACCCTTGCTGCAAAACATTTGCAGTACAAAACTCACACAGTGCAGCACTAATGAATAACATCGTGCGCCAAAAACTATAAAACGACATTAGATATCTCTAATGGATTCTTTTGTCAAAACATAGCACCTGAAAGCAGGTATTTGACCGCTTTCTCAACAATGGGGTCGCAAAAACAATTCTGTCGACTTCCAACGGGATTCAAGAACAGCCCAGGATTATTCTCAGCAAGGGTAACAGAGTTACTACAAATATATGATGATGAGGAATTATCTTTTGTCGATGACATCTATCTCACAGATGATGACCTGGAGACTCACTTAAAAAGAGTGAACACCATAATACTTGGGTTCGCAGCCGAAGGGTACAAATTCAACTTTAAAAAGTCACAAATTGCTCATCTAACTGTCCTGTTTTTAGGATATGAATTATCAAGTGAAGGCAAAAGCCTAGCAGACAACTTCTTAGAGAAGTGTGCTGTACTCCAAGCACCAAAAACGCTGAAGAATTTACAATCAATACTAGGTTTCCTGAATTTCGGAAGAACATACATTCTAAATTATGCAGAGAGGGTTAAACCTCTCTATGAATTAATAAAACCTGATTTCAAACCAATTAATTGGACTCAGAAACACACAGAAATTTTAAGATCATTACAAACAGACATGTTAACTAAAACAAAATTGCAAACACGCGAAAACGTACGCAACCATGTAATCCGAGTCATCCCAGGAAGATGCGGATTCACGTACCTGACCTCTAATGAGGGAGAAACGGTACCAATAGCTTACAAATCACACTTGTATACACAAGCTGAAATGAAATTCAGTTCAACTGAAAAAATTCTGACTGCGGTTCAAACTGCTGTAGCAAAAGAAAGAGCCCTAGCACAAGGCAAGAGAATATCTGTTTTAACAGCAAAATCAGCCCTTGAGGCATTAACAAGTCCACACAATTTAAATGCTGTGGCATTAGATCCAAAATGGATACAATGGGAAAATTCTCTTGCTGCAGAAGACGTAAAACACGCTTTTGACCCAAAAATAAAAAAACTAGAACATCTGGAATACGAACATGAATATCCTTGATAGGTTTCAGTTTTCGATGCCCCGTCCACTGCATATATTACGCTTATGAGTTAGCATAATGTGTCTAATTAATGATATATTCATTTATGCATTTACGTTTATATTCTTTTTTTCGTTATTCATTTATGCGTATGACATTAGTTCATTTCTCTTAGCTTAGCCTGTTTGCCACCATTTTGGAGTGCTTCCCTCTGCGTGCGAGTCGCACTTGCTCACCCCCTCCCGTAGGAATAGGAATATTCTGAATGTCAGCAGTTTTTGTTTCTTGGCTAACTGTGACCGAAACTAATAGCAAAACCCCTTATCAAACTGTTCTCATGTGCTGGAGATGCTGAGACTCGGCTCCGTGGCCTTGGGGGCAGATAACAAATGTTGCTACTGCAGGTGTGGATGTCTCTTGTATGAGACCATTGTTCGCCCTCTGTGGGGTCTAGTATTTTTCCAGTATGGGCGTTTTTTATTCTGCTGTACCATGTTATAATGTATTGCTGTGATGAGATGAGTCAGTCCTCTCGGCGCACTCTTAGGGGTGAGGTCAGATGGGGCCCTCTCATATGGGAGTTTGTGGCTTAATAACATTTCCTTGTTTATTCTTCTCCACTGTCCGGCTGACTTATTATTGGATAACTATAGGTGAGTGCGGTAAGTCACTCGGGTGGATTTGAGCCACGCTTTTCAGATGGCGCCCGAACAGGGACTCCGCGATGAGGATCTTTCTCACCCGTAAGTGGGTAGCAGAAGGCCGGGGACCCTCTGGTCGGCACGGTGGGTCTGGGTACCCACTTTGATGCCGAGCTTGGTTCTCGCAGCGCTGCGCCACCCTGCTGATCGGGAGAGGTCCCGGTTCATGATCCTGCGCCGGGGTCCGGAAGGCGGAACTTTAGAGCTGACCGTGTTGGTCCTGGCAGCCGGTGGTGGAGAACGGTAGAGGTCGGTACCGCGTACAGTGGTCCGACTGCTGATTGAGGGAGCTGGAGTGCTCCCTGAGACCGGTGTGTCCCTGGTGATTGGAGGAGCTGGTGTGCTCCTGGGGCTAGTGTGCTCCGGGGAACTCAGGGTGCGAGTGGCACCCTGACAGACTTGGTGGAGATTGGGTGGACGTTTGTTTTGTCATCCGACCGGATGGTACTGCGGTCGAGGCGTGGCTCACTGCGGACGGATTTTGGGACTTACCCGAATCCCTAGGGTGTGTGGTTCGCTGGGCGCGGGTCCCGGATCTCACGTGGTGTAGTGCGCAGCGACCTGTAGTGCCGCCCGGGAGGCGGATGTGTTCCCCAATTTCGGAACGGTGTGTGCACTGTTCGGTCTGCGGTAGGGTCCAGGTTCCCCAGGACTTGGTCAACGGGCCTCGTCCCATTTTGGTAACACGTGTTTGGTAGGGGTTGATTTGGCGAACAAGAAGTGCAACTTCGTGTGTGTGTGTGTGTGTGTGTCGTGATTGTGTGACCTGGAAGTTCGTGAGAGAGTGAGTGAAAATTTCGTGTCGGTGTGAGATTGAGTGAGTGGACATGCCGTGTTTTAGTAAGCTGCGGTGTCTGGGGTGCTGCTGCGGCACCTTGGACACTAGATTGGCCGAGAGCCAACCCGCCCCAGTGGAGGGCTCCCCTAATTTCGAGATGTATGTCAAGCATGGACTGCCTCCGATTTTGTTTAACACTTTGTGGCACAGATACACGAAAGGAAATGTGGATTTGCAGTGGCCTTTGACTGGTTCTTTCGATGTGGCGAAATTAGATTATTTACAAGACAGATTGTTTGCTAGGCGCAGTCGCCAGAGCATGTTTGATTCCCTGAGAATGTGGCAGAAGGAAGTGAAGGAGCGACAGCTAAGAGAGGAAAAGGTAGGTCAGAAAAGAGCGGTGCAGACAATGGTGCAGAAGGTGAGAGAACATACTAAGAAGGAGAATGAGCTGCGGATTGAGCGCGCAGGCAGACTTTACAGGTTACAAGACAATAAAAGTTATGTGGTAAGAGAGGAGGAACAAGATGAGATGGAGGACATTTTGAACGCTCGCCCGCCTCCCCAATATGCCCCGCAACCATTGTACCCTGTGTTGACGGGTTCTGCTCCCTCTGTAGTGGTTTTGGTTCCGCAGGCGGGTACCTCTCCCTTGTCTGGCACCCCCACCTCCTCCTCTCTTTCAGCTCCAACCTTGCTGAGAGATGTTGAACAAGCCTTGTCTTCTGTCACTTCTTCATTGACTGCGCCCTTGGTCTCTCTCTTGGCGGCGAGCTCACCTGCCCCCCTCGGTGGCCCCCCTGCGCTTCCTACTGTTTCTGCCAGCGCTACCCCTCAAGGTGGGTTGGTGACCCCGGCTCGGGGTGCGGGAAGTGGGCTGCTTACTCAGGTACGAAAGTTGCTCACGTGTTCTGCTGTTGGGTTGGATGAGAAAACGGTGGTGGCTAATCAGGCTTGTCAGTGGGCTAGAAATAATATCTATTCAATTGAAGACATTTGGTCCACGATGAAAGATTATGAACCCCTGATGCAACAGCATGCTTTATGGCATATGTCGACGACATTGATAGCGTTGTGGGAACAGGGATATGGTGGGGAGGCACCGGCGATTCTTCATGACATTAAGAACAGAGCCTATAGGGCTAAGACTGGAATGAAGGATGTGTTACGCAGTTTGAGGTCCTTGTTGGAGTATAGAAATGAGTTGCCGTCGGCGGGAGAGCCCCGTTTCCCTGGGGTACATCCAATGCGAGAGGTACACCCTATTTTCCACCCTGAAGTACCTGAAGTGTTAGACCCGGTAACTAATAATGTCACCCGAGCTCGTGTCGATGCTCATTTCCAAGAACAATGGGTATATACGCCTTGGAAACGGAGCGAGGTATTAGCACTGAAGGCTCGGTTGCCTGACTCGAGAAAAAATCCGACTGCCTATTACAAAGAGTTAACAGAAGCAGCTTCCTCGACAGTCATGACCTTAGCAGATATAGAATTGTTTTTTGGGTTACTGGTTCCGGTGGATGTGTGGAGACAGGTAAAGGGTACGGATCATGCAGAAGAGCTGGGTGGTACCTGGGAGGAACTTAAGGATTGGGACAAGGAGCGAAAGCCAGGGGAGAAGCCGAAGGCTGAGATTTTAGCGTTACCAGGACGCATAATAGAATATATGCACTCCCTTATTCCTCCTAAGAAAGTAGATTGGGATAAGTTGACTGCATGTAGACAGAAAAAGGATGAGGCGGTTTCAGATTTTTTCACTCGTTTTGAAGAGACTCTCATGGATTTCAGTGGTCAGGATATCTCCCAAGATGGAGGCCTGCGACTTTTCGTTAATAGATTCGTAACGAATCTGTTACCGGAAATATCAGCCCGATTGCAGGCGTCAGAGAGTACGTGGACAACATCCACCCCCTCTGGTATTCTGAGTATGGCTCAGTATTATGAACATAGGGAGAATGAGAATAAAGACAGACAAGAATAGAAGGCCAAGGATTTAAAGACAAGAGTGTTATTGCAGCAGGTGGCGAAGGGTCGGGGACGTGGAGCCCAACCTATGGTAGCTGGTCGAGGCGGAAGTAGTTACGGTAGGGGAGAGAAAAGAGAGCGTCTGGGGCAGAATCAATGTGCCAACTGCAAAAAGGAGGGACACTGGTGGAGAGATTGTCCGGAACTTCGGTCCACCGCCGGACAAGGCAGGGGACGAGGTCGAGGTGAATTTCGTAGGGATGATAGACAGTCTGACGGAGGCAGGCGACCGGGGGGGGGATTACTTTGATGGAGACAGGGATCGACAACACTTTCAAACAGAGAGTGACAATGGGAGAGATAGACAGTACTACAACGATGCATATACTATGGACGACTTGACTGGATTCTCTTATAACTAGGACAGCGTAGGACAGAGCATGGGACCGGTTTCTGTGGATATTGATCAACGAGGACCCTACGTGACTGCAGATTTGTTGGGGTCCCCTCAGAAATTTTTAGTGGATACGGCTGCTATGAAAAGTTCGGTGGCACGTTCTCAGGTCCCAGGGGCAGCTCTGTCTGGCAAGAATAATATCTCCGTAGGGTTCTCAGGTACTCCGGGGATTAGCCCCATTTCTAAGCCTCTTGCTCTTACGATTGGTCCTTTCACTGTTGATTCCCCTTTCCTTCTGACATCGAATTGTGGTGAGAAGTTGCTGGGTTTGGATTTACTGAAAAGATTGAATGCTACCATTTACTGTTCTCCAGACGGTGTGTACCTCACGTTGGGTCCTAACGTCGCGCATGCGTAGCAGTGCTTTTCAAAAGATGAGCCCCTCCCGGCTGAGTTTGAGGGGATTCCCGAGAGTCTGTGGGCTAGTAGTGATACCGATGTGGGAAAAATGGATATTGCCCCTGTGTCCATCAAGGTTAAGGTGGGAGCCCGACTGCCTCGGATACCCCAGTATAAGATATCCAGGGATGGAGAGAAGGCTTTGTTACAAATAATACAGGACTTGATCCGGTCAGGGGTAGTGGAGGAGACGGACTCTAACAGTTGTAATAGTCCTATTCTTCCGATTCTTAAGAGGCCCTCCACCGATGCCAGTGATGGTACACCTGATGTCTACCGATTTGTGATTGATTTACGCCACATTAACAAGTTGGTTGAGCCCCAATATCCGGTGGTCTCCGATATTACCACGATCTTGACAATGATTCCTCCCTCTGCCAAATATTTCTCTGTTCTGGATTTGAAGAATGCGTTCTTTAGTATCCCTGTGCACCCAGTTAGCCGTTACCTATTCGGATTCTCATTGGCTGGCCGAAGTTTTAGATTTTGTAGAATTCCCCAAGGTTATACAGAAAGTCCTAGCATTTATAGTCAGGCTTTGAAGGCGCAATTGGATGATTTGGAACTTCCGAAGGGTAATGTTTTATTGCAATATGTAGATGATATTCTCATAGCATCCGACACTGAGGAGGGGTGTCGAGAGTCCACTGTTAAATTGTTGCACCATTTGGCTCACAAAGGACACAAGGTGTCCCTTCCTAAATTCCAATACTGTCGACTGGAGGTTACCTACTTAGGTCATCTCCTATCGAAGGAGGGGAGGAGGCTGACACCGGAGCGCATCAAGGTGATAACTAACATGGCTGTACCTAACACGCAGCGAGAGGTGCGCGCGTTTCTGGGCATAACCTCGTATTGTCGCCAGTGGATACCTAATTACGCCTTACTAACAAAACCCCTTCTGTATCTGACTACTAAAGAAGTGCGCGAACCCCTACCTTGGACTCCAGCATGTCAAGAGGCGTTTGAGTTACTAAAAACTGCTTTATGCTCTGCACCTGTTTTGGGAACACCTGATTACCAGAAGCCTTTTGTGCTTTATGTACACGAGGCAGACGGTTGCGCGCTGTCTGTCCTAACTCAATGTTTTGGAGGGAAACAGAGACCCTGTGCTTATTTTTCCGCTATGCTTGACAATGTGGCGAGAGCGCTGCCGAGCTGTCTAAGGGCTACAGCGGCTGCTGCGGTTTCAATTAGACAATCGGCAGGGCTCGTGCTGGGTTCAGCTCTCACAGTAATGGTACCGCATGCTGTGGACATTTTATTGAATAGGACGCAGACGCAGCATTTAACTAGTGCTCGTCTTACTGGTTATGAGATGACATTATTTGCACCCCATGTTACGATCAAAAGATGCGCCACTTTGAACCCGGCTACGTTACTACCTATCCCTTCAGATGAAAAGGACGATGAAGTCCATGATTGTTTGTTTCGGACAGAGGAGGAGACGAAGGGAAAGATAGACTTAACAGACACCCCCCTTGATGATCCCGACGGGGAGCTGTATGTTGATGTTTCCTGTTTTAAACTTGCGGATGGTACCTCAACTGCAGCATATGTAGTCACAACATTGAAGAAGGTGGTGGAGACTTCTAGGGTCCCGTACCACTCAGCCCAAGCTGCAGAAATAATAGCATTGATGCGAGAGTGTGAACTGAGTGAAGGACTGGACGTGAATATTTACACTGACAGCCAATACGCTTTCGGCGTGGCTCATAGTTACGGGCGACTGTGGGCAGAAAGGGGTTTTTTGACATCACATGGACAAAAGATTCAGAATGGCCCATTGATATTACGACTATTGACAGCTTTGACACTTCCTAAACGACTGGCTGTGATCAAGTGTAGTGCACACAAAGCGGTGGTAGATGATGTAGGACGGGGAAATGCATTTGCAGATCAAACAGCTAAGGAAATGGCAAGGACAAAACTCCCACGAATGTTTGTGGCAGGGCCAGCTAGGTGGGTACCGGACGTTAATATGTTTGCAAATACTGTAGAAAGTGTGCGGAGCATACAAGAAAAAGCGACTGAGGACGAGTTGAGAGCATGGAAGGATGGTGGGGGGAGGTTGGACTCGGATGAGTGTTGGACGGATGTGTCAGATGAAAGACGATGGCTACTCCCGGATGCATATGTCTTCCCAGTGGTGACAATGGCCCACGGCCCAGCTCATTTTAGTGCTAGGGGAATATGCAAATTGTTAGACCCAGTGTGGAGCAATAAGAACATTTCCAAGGTGGCACCGCATTTAGTGCAGCAGTGCATGGTTTGTTTAAGACATAATCCTGGCAAGGGAACACCTGTTCCAGTTGACGATTTTGCCCCTCCATCTTTCCCTTTTGAAGTAATACAGATGGACTTTATTGAGATGGAGAGGGTTAACAACCTCAAATACGTCCTAGTGGTGGTATGCTCATTTAGTAGGTAGGTGGAGGCTTTTCCAACTAAAGATTGTACAGCCATCTCCACAGCTAAGATGCTGATTAAAGAGTACTTTTCGAGATACACCTTGCCCCGGGTGATCTGGAGTGATAACGGCACGACTTTTAATGCTGAATTAATGAAGCAGATCTGTAAAGGATTGCAAATCTCTCAAAAGTTCCACGCAGCACAACACCCTCAGGCTGCGGGTCTGGTTGAGAGATTCAATGGCACCTTAAAACTCAAAATGGCCAAGATACAGGAGAGTACAGGGTTACGCTGGCCAGATGCACTTCCCCTGGCTTTGCTTTCCACTAGAGTGACAGTTAATTCCAAGACAGGTGTTTCCCCCCACGAGGTTATATTCAGTAGACCAGCCAACGTGTGGGGTGTCCCTAGACCTAAATGTTTCTCGGAAATTGAATATCCTTTGTTGATAGATTACCTGTATGCTTTGACTAAACATCTCCGTTCTATTCATCAACAGGTGCCGGAGGGGCCAGGCCACAGCATACAACCCGGGGACTGGGTCGTCGTGAAGAAGTACCAACGGAAGTCCTGCTTGGAACCCAGGTGGTCGGAGTCGAGGCAAGTGCTCCTTATCACCCGCACCGCACTTCGGGTTGAGGGCCGGAAGGCGTGGACGCATGCATCGCATGTAAAAAGGGTCCCTCTACCACTGCCATATGACGAATGGGTGAGAGGCGTTATTGCTGATCACGAGTGTGAGACGGTTCCTCGGTATGTCCCCTTCTCGGATGCTTCATTGAGGGGTGAGGAGCCAAATGAAAGTGAAAAGAGGCCAGCTCTGATTGCAAGTGGTGAGGCCTCTCCTGATCACAGTGAGCAAACATCGAAGGATACATCAACTGCTATTGACCTCCCCATTCTGTTCACAGATCCTGAAGTGCGAGGGAGCACCCGTTATAATCTGCGGCCCAGAAAAGAGAGGAGAAAAACTGAGCACTGGAAGAAGGGCTGAGATAGGGAATAGGCGTGGACAATGCTGGAGAGGATAGCTTAGTGGTAGGGATGGACTGCTGGTAAGAGCCCTGGTGCACTATCGAGACATTGTCAAATGGAACACTAGGATTGCGTCTGGGCCCAGGTTTAGTGCTCCTGAGTTGCTGCAGTTGTGCGACTCCGTCGAGGGATTAGGGAGTGAACAATAGAAGCCTGCCTGTGAGGCTTTAACGGACACAGGGAGAAGATCCCTTTTGAGGGTGAAGAACCCCTCTGGCCGGTTTCGGAGTGACTGGAACTTTTTGAATATTCTCTTAGTTTAGTTTTGGACTTCTAGCTAGGTGATATGTATCCTTTTGGCCGTCCTATCCCAGAGGAGGAGCAGCCTTTTGCAGCTCCTTGTAGACCAGAACCAGATTCACCATGGCTTGCTCTGCCCCGAAAAGGAAAAATAGTGGTTATTGTGATATTCATCATTATATTTTTGATAATTCTTGGGATACTGTTCTTCCTCGATGAAGCCTACCCTGTCCATGAGTTTATCCCTCTCCTTCTGTCCTACCCAAAAATAATATGGTTACTGTTGATTATGGGGAACAATGTATGCGTAAGGGCTATCGAGATAATGTTTTTATCAAGACTCTACATCATGCTCATGCTGTGTATAATGTGACAGATTGTTGGGTTTGTGGGTTGCTCCCTTCAGCCGCATATAAGAAAGATAGGTTGCTGGCGCTTCCTCTAACGCCTGTAAATAGCTGTGTGGGTTGGTACACCTTAATAGGTATGGTGTAATATTTTCAACAGCCTGATTTCTTGGACGCTCGATTGCCTGGTACTGGGTCGACTTTGACTTTGCGTGTACGCCCTATGCCCCCCTCTTCTCTTGGACGGTTGTTTACTGACGGACGCTTCGATCAGACATTTATAGAGACATGTTTGAGGAAAGTAGAACGCTTTATGACACCTAATGACACTGATAAAGTAAGGGAAAGTTTACTACAGTTGAACCCCTCTCTGACTTACAGGCATCCTCCTTCGACGAATAGTAGTGGTCACTCCTTGGTACCCTTGGCGGTTGTTGGGCCTTCCCCATTTTTTTGTATTCGGGGAAGAGGTCCCATAAAGGTTGGAAACAGTTCCTGTAATGTCACTGCCTCGATTCGTCTGCCCCTTAGTCCTTCCTTAGTTACTCCCCCGAACATCTACTTTGTGTGTGGGGACACCGGATAGCTGTGGTTGCCTGAGGGATGGGATGGGATTTGCTATTTGGCTTATTTACTTCCCCCTGTTTATGTAGCACCCTCGGACTATCATAAGACTCATCGACGGTTTGCTATAATGCCTGGGCAGCGTAAAAGGAGGGCTCTCCAAGTTGAAGACATAGATCAGACGGATACTTCCTTACAGCAATGGACGGATTTTTCAAAGGGTTTACTGCCATTTTGGGGGCCCATCTTTTACAGTTAAGCTATTCTTAGGCTGTCGAGGGTGATGGAAAGGGTAGTGAATACGGAGGCTGATATTGCAGCCAATATGACGGTTGAGATGCAGGCTATGAGATTATTTACAATTCAGAACAGGATGATGCTTGACGTCATCCTTGCAGATAGGGGTGGAGCCTGTCGCGTCATCAGGACGTCTTGTTGTGTGTACATTCCTGACTCTGCCCCGACGGTTAATTTAGCTGTCCAGAAACTTCATAGGCTAGCGGCTGAACTCCATCAGGACACCGGCACTTGGTCACTACAGACATGGTTGTGGGGCATTTTCTCTTCTTGGGGTTGGAAAATTTTGATGGGGATTGTAGGAGTTGTGGGTGTATTACTGACTTGTTGCCTATGTGTTTATTGATGAAAAAAACGAAAGAGGGAACCAGAGCCTAAAAAGGATAAGGGAGAAGGGAACCACCCACCAGGGTAGAGCAATTATATAACAACATGAAAAGGCAGTTCCTAATGATATACAGGACCAAAGGGTTCCAATAGAGTAATTGCCCAGAGAGCTGTTGTTTATATTCAAATTATTTTATTGTCATTCATGTAAAAAATTCATAGAGACAAGTTCATACTTCAATAAGTAGGGCAACAATAATAGCTTTTTGTAATGTCAACCCAGAAGCAAAAAGAACCATAAAACAAATACATACATCAAAAACACTCATTCGATCAATCTCAACCTCATTCAGCCACCACTACAACCATAAAAATTCCAACACATTCGAAACTCTCAACAACCAGACAGAAAAAAGCGCCGACGCGCGTTTCGGCACAGTGCCACAATATGGAGTTCCTTCATCAGGGCACCATTAGGTCAAGTAAATAAAGGCCACATAATCTTCCAGATGTCCAGGTAGATAATTTATTAGAACATATTCTTGAGTTCTGGGCGACCAACAGCAAGTCTGTGGGCAAAACAAAACTAGATGAATAAGGAGCGAGCGTAATTACAAAAGGGGGGGGGAATTAGGTAAATACATGGAGTAAAGAAATACAAAATACAGCCTAAAACCACTTCCTCCACATACATGTAATCAACAAAGGTGAAAATTCACAGACTACATATATAAAGATATATATACACATTAAAATAGTGGACAGAAAAACATTTGAAGATGATTCAAAAGGAAAATTCTTAAAGTCAGGTAATATCCCAATTCTTAAATGTCAGAAAGTTGTAAAGGGATTATATACACACCAGAGAAGGGCTTCTTCATGAAACCTCAGCCTTGAAAAGGGTTGATGGCCAGCCTCACAAAATTATTTGGAGTAGTTTCAAACACGAGAGTATCATATGCGACTGTGTTTAGGATAAAGGAACTGAATAAAATAAAAAAATATGAAGAACGATAAAAAACAGAAAGGAAAAAGAAGAAAAGGGCATCTAACATGTGTCATACAGTGTCTCCTTAAACCGGCACCTCTGTGTCAAGTCTTGATTCAAAACATCCAATGTTAATGAATGTCACAGACACAGATCCCAAATCAGTTTCAAACAGTGTCTCAAGACATGGGCGTCTCTGTAGCTTATCTAATTTAAATACATACAAGGATGACAGATAGCGAGCTAACAAGGCCTAAACCTCCAGATGCCTTACTCGCCAATAGAAAAGAAAAATGAAAATGGAGGGAAAAGGGGCAGCATAGGCTCACCTGTATGTTCGAAATGCAGAAGTACGAGAGATGTAGGAATTCACAGCCATCCATATGCACACGGCGTGAAATAAAAAACTCTAGTAGATATGTTCTGTATGAGACAAACAAAGTAACCATTCACCTGTAGTTCGCTCATGTCAGAATATAGACAGCAGAGAGTGCATACATACATATCTCCTTAAGGAGATTAGAAGCGAGAGGGGTGTTCAAAGCCCTACTCATCCGAATACCCTTAAATAAGCTATTGGCATACAGATTAACGAAGCAAAAAATGCATCAAAAGCAGGTACTATGAATCTCCCCTTGCCGCCCAGACAGTCCAAAAAATCACGGACTAAAGAGTTATCAACAGGCACAGTGGTTACCTTGTTTTGATATAGAATGGCGGAGAAACTTCAAGTTTCAAGATGAACAACTCAGGACAGTGCCGTCATCGGGAAAGGGGCGACATATAGCCTCAGTATAGTACTGCAAATCAAGGCGACAAGGCGAAAACACGACTTTAGAAAACGCTGCAAAGGCCGAAGATAGCCGTGAAAGATCAAGAAACTCATTAAGATGCTTACCTCTCATGGAGTAAGTTAGAGCGCCAGGATACACGTCAGCAGGGTCTGCCTACTGCAATAGACAGCAAGGTTAAACCCGTGTGTGACCCGGAGGGAATAAATACCCTCAATGGCTCACGGAATACGTGGCACCTGCGAGCATTCGATTAACCAAATGTGCACATAACTATACTGATGCAAGCCTCAGCGGGTAAAGGCGAACAGCCGCCGCCATATTGGAAGAGGACAAACAAAACGTAAATCTATAAGAATACGATGCCATACATAGAAGAGCACTCCAGCGAAATTAAAAGTGCAGACTCATAATCAAAAATAATTAAAGAAGAGTAATAATCAACTATAAATAAAACAAGAAAAAGTCTAAACAGAGAAGAGTCAAGAAAAAGTGATTATATAAAAAAATAACAAAATATACAGTTTTAATAAACGACCCGTGGTGAATACATTGTGTTACCAAGGACGATATTTACAAATAGCTGGTACTACTGAAAGACAACCTAAATTTCGAATTAACCACAGTAGCCGACATCCATACAGATTTAAAAGACCAAACACTCAATGAATCGCATTTTCCAATGGGATAAATTCGTTTAATCCTGAGACGGCCGTCTCAAGAAGAAACATCCAGTAAACTTCCCTTTTACATCTAAGGGCATCAGAGTTACCATCAGCAGGACAATGCACACGTTCAAGAATCAGCCACTTGAGATCATCAATCGAATGTCTGAATTCCTTCCAATGGGAAACTAGAGGGGCTCCCAAACGTGAGTTTCTGATACAGGACTTGTGTTCGGAAAAGCGAACACGAAATTCTCTGCCTGTTTCTCCCACGTAGCCCTTGGAACAGGGGCACATGAGGGGATACACCACGTTGCTTGTCCTACAGTTGGTCATTTCACTAAACTTGATGTTCCTTTTACCCCTTTTAAGTTCTGGGGAACCTATGACCTGATCACAGGCATGACAATTCCCACATTTGTGGCTACCTGTAATGGGGTTGGCTCCAGTGATACTCCTTTGTGTAGGGCTTGAAGAATCGATAGGGGATGCTCTCACAAGGAAATTTCTTAGATTTTTATTGCGCCGAAACGCAAAAATAGGTTTGTCCAGTTTATCAATGGACTTGTCCATGTTAAGAAGATACCAGTGGGAGTTGATAACGAATCTTAGTTGTTCATTGAAGTTAGAGTGAGTAGAGACCAAGACAAGTTTGTTGTATCCCTGTTAAAGTATTTAGCTCTCTTATAAGAGTCTCTAATGAGCCTCTTTGGATATTCTCTGTCCAAGAACTTAGTTTTCATTACTGCAGCATGTTGTTCAAAATTTCTCATGTCCGTACAGTTGCGTCGGAGCCTAAGGAATTGGCTGAATGGAATGCTATTCCTTTGGTTCCGCGGATGGTAACTGTCATAAAATAGCAATGAGTTCCAGGCAGAGGGTTTGGTATAGAGAGACACTTCAATGTGATTGTTATTGGCTAAAATCCAAACATCCAGGAACTCAATCTTGGTCGAACTAATATTCACACTGAACTTAAGATGTGGATCACACAAATGTATCCATAGTATGAATTCATCCAATTGTTCTGGGGGACCTCGCCAAATAAAGAAGATGTCATCGATGTATCGATTATATTGGGTGACATTCTCATAAAAGGGGGCAATCTCGTTATGGATATACTTTTCCTCAAAAACACCCATATATGCCTTCGCCACATTGGGGGCACATGCCGCCCCCATACTGATACCCAGTATTTGTTGGTAAATAACTTTATCAAATTCGAAAAAGTTCTCTCTCAGAACTATGGCAAGGCATTCAAGGATAAATAGTTTTTCCGAGGAGCAGTCAGATCGATCCAAAATCTTTTTAACAGCTTCTAATGCTCCTTCCTGAGGAATATTAGAATAAAGTGCCTCAATGTCCATTGAGACAAGCAAATATGTGTTTATTGCCTTCCCCCTTGTTGTTCCATGTGTGCCAGCAATATACGAGTTTCGAAAAGACCAACACGCCAATATCCTGTTTCCAACGATGTTGAGCTCCACGATATACACTGGTTGATGCTTATTGATGATGATATTTTTGAATAGTATAGTGCCCTGTCCCTTAGCACGTTGTGTAAAGACCCTCCTTTTGGCTAATAAAGGCTGCACTCATGTTAGCCACATCATGATAAAAGGAGGGTCTGATAGGTTTCAGTTTTCGATGCCCCGCCCACTGCATATATTACGCTTATGAGTTAGCATAATGTGTCTAACTAATGATATATTAATTTATGCATTTACGTTTATATTCTTTTCTTCGTTATTCATTTATGCGTATGACATTACTTCAGTTCTCTTAGCTTAGCCTGTGTGCCACCATTTTGGAGTGCTTCCCTCTGCGTGCGAGTCGCACTTGCTCACCCCCTCCCGTAGGAATAGGAATATTCCGAATGTCAGAAGTTTTTATTTCTTGGCTAACTGTGACCGAAACTAATAGAAAAAACCCTTATCAAACTGTTCTCATGTGCTGGAGATGCTGAGGCTCGGCTCCGTGGCCTTGGGGGCAGATAACAAATGTTGCTACTGCAGGTGTGGATGCCTCTTGTATGAGACCATTGTTCGCCCTCTCTGGGGTCTAGTATTTTTCCAGTATGGGCGTGTTTTATTCTGCTGTACCATGTTATAATGTATTGCTGTGATGAGATGAGTCAGTCCGCTCGGCGCACTCTTAGGGGTGAGGTCGGACGGGGCCCTCTCATATGGGAGTTTGTGGCCTAATAAAATTTCCTTTTTTATTCTTCTCCACTGTCCGGCTGACTTATTATTGGGTAACTATAGGTGAGTGCGGTAAGTCACTCGGGTGGATTTGAGCCACGCTTATCATCCTCTGTCAATCGAAATTCTGCCTCTCGAACAGTACACATGTGTAATCTACATGGACAGATTTGCACAACACTACAATGTTGATAAAAAATCCTACAATGCAGCGTGCGCGATTGTTAAAGGTCGCTGGCGCTTAGGTAAATTCAGACCGATAATAACAAAAACTGAATTACTCCGAAACTGTACAGCTCAGCGAGCTCAAATAAGATCTTTAAAGATGGGGCTTGAAAATGCCGATCGCAAATTCCCCACACTAATAGTGTGCCATTCGCATTACTGCGTCAGGTCTTACAATAATGACATGCAGACATGGATCAAAAACAGTTACAAAGATGACACAGGTGCCACAATAAAGCATAAAAAGCTCTGGGAACAAGTAGTTCTTTTGCAGAAAGAACTACGAAAGACTCACGTGATATATTCACTGAGTCATCAACGTGATGGCGTTCACGTTGCAGGGAATTCATTGGCTAACAGAGCCACAGCGGCAGCGGTTCAACCGGCTTCCGTAGTCACAAAAAAGCGTACTAAAAAACAAATAGACGGTGAAACGCTACTAGCAGTAAAAGCCTCAATGAAAGGGAACTATGTAGCGTTACCTCTAAATTATCCACTCGGAAATAAATACATAATTGATGCAAACTCCGTTCCTTTTGCTCAAATCCCTGGAGTGGGGGATAGAGTAATTCCAAACACGAACCGGAGGGCTTACTTGATTCAAGAAGCACACATGGGACAGGGTCTGAGGCACCAAGAGATCTTGAAATCTGTAATAGAATTACAATCACAATACTGGTGGCCAGGGATGTGCGTGCAAATGTACAACTTTGCAACTAGTTGTCAGAACTGCAATAGAGATTGCAGTGATTGCAGTGGTGAACCAGACGACACACCAGCCCGGATACCTTTATTAGAAAGCATCAGACTATCTATACGCAAAAATCCAGAAGGAAAAAGGCGGTCCCATAATTATTAAGACTAGATTCACTTAAGATGTAGACACCAGCGCTCGGCTGACGCCAGAACTGTTATAAAAGATTTGCGAGTCTTTATCGGCACATACACAATTGGCATGCTACATTCTGATCAGAGTCCTGCGTTTAGCTCTCGGGCTTACAAGGAGGCCATGGCCTGCATGGGCATTGCATTGCGGTACTCTTCTCCCTTCCATCCTGAGGGAAATGCGGTAGTGGAAAGAAAAAACCGTGACATAAAGCAATCTATAACGGTGAGGGTATTAGGTTCGGGTGATGGGTGGGTCAAACATCTAACAAGTGTCCAACGTAGTCTTAACAACCTGCCAAGAAATTCTCTAAAAGGTATCACTCCTTCCGAACTATTGTTCGGCACAAGAATGCAAATCCAGGACTTAGATTGTCACACTTCAGTGGTGAAAGAAAAAGCCTTTGATATCAAGGACCGTTTGGCTGTTTTACAGGACTTAAATGAAACAAGAGGAAGTCTAAGTAACATAAAGTTAAAGCCAACGACCACTGAAGAAAAAACACCTGTCCCAGCAAGACCTGTCTGGATTCCAAAGATTGGGGATCTAGTCAGAGAGAAGATCGCGGTGAAGAAGGAATTTGGGCCTTCTTACAGAAAAGCAGTACCTGTCTTAGCTGTCAGCGGAACAAGATCAGTAGTACTACCGCCCCTTGCTGGTAAAAAGGAGAACAGAGTTGTATCCATCGACCTGGTAAAACCACAATCATGTGGCCAATAATAAGTAGTAGGCCCAGTGGACTCCCAAGAAATAGCAGAAGACCAAATCTTGCTACAATCCAAGAGGTTCAAACTGAGAGACTAATCACTTTTGATAAACCTGCAGTGAATAAAAAAGGACTATGCAACAAATCCATGGAACCTGTGCCTCTTGAAACCCAAATTGCAACAGTTCGTCAAGAAACACCTGTCTACAACGATGTAGCCTCAGACTATGCTAATGAAACAAAGAAAGATCCAAAGACTAATGAGAATCCGGAAGCAATTCCAACAATTGACAGAACTGCATCTGGCTACTTCATCAATTTCGATGACTTTTCTGATGATCCAAGTGAACATGAAGAAACGCCAGCAACAAAAAACTTTCAAAGAAAAAATGACTGAACTTTTTCATCAACTAAAAGAAACATATCTGATTTCACCATGGATTGAATTTTGGATTGTGTTAGGTGTACTTTTCCTCCTGCTTTGGCTCATCATGGTTTTATGTTTGGGTAGATTTATTGATGGAAAATATAGTACAATGGACACAGCAAGTCAGAACATCACCTTGGTCCTAAAGCCTCACGCATCCTCTCACATCGAGAAAAGAGAACGGTTATCAGTGAACATCACAGCCAATCCAATACCCGGTGGGGTAGCATGGGACAAAACGGATTATGAAATCTATGGCCCGATTGAGCTCTTGAAATATCCACACCAGTTCAAGGTTTCCTTAAGTGACTTTGTGACACCAAGTACTTTCTCTGATGATTGGGACTTTGAAAATATTAATAATATGATGTCAGATTTAGTAATGTCAGCTAAATTCACAGAACATGATTATTTGCAGGGTTCATCTAATTATGAAGAAATGTACTGTTTTAACCACTATGGTCATCACTATTTGCATAAATCTGCTCAACCTAGAAATGTTTTAACTTATAATCAATGGGAACATTGTCCAACTCCGCCAAAAGGCAGCTCAAAAACATTTTATGAGAAATTCCAATACTTCTCAGGGTTTAACAACAGTGATCCAGAAACGTTTTATTTTAAAATGTTGAATAAGACAGGAATGAAAACAATGTTGACAAATAATAAATTGATTTATCCTGAAAAATGTTATGACAAAATGTCTATATTTGGTTTTGAATTTTGGAAAAACAACATTGAAACAAAAACCATCTGGGGTTCAAAAGACTGGCAGGTACAAGGTCTAGAAGCATTATTTAGAGCCTGCATGATCCCAGAACAAATAATATTCCCGAATGACACCATTCAACAAACAACCTGTCTTGGTTTAGCCAAGATAAAAGACTTAAATAAACCGTCTATTCCGAAGCCCATACCTGATAGTAATAGCACTACAGATGTGGAGATAGACGTATCCCATATTTTACACCAAAACAGAACAAATCCTGATTGGAAAAAATGGTTGATCTGGCCCACAGACACAAATAACTGTCAAGATAGATTCCTGAACAAAACACAGGGGTTCAAACAGAGCTGGCCAAACCCAAGATATTCCCAGAGACAACATCCAGGGATAGTTACAACATACAGTGTAGGGAAACTATGCCTTGAGTGGCTACAGAAATCCACACTGGCTGAAATTACGCAACACTTGACTTTACTTAAAGACGGTGCTGACTTGCGAGATTTCATACTGGGACCTTGCAAACAGCGTCAAAAACGTTTCATATACGCCGGTATATATGCTGCTTACAACGAAGCTTGGAAAGTGACGCAAATTGAAACTGCAGAAAAAATACGAGAAATTGATCGTATAAATTTGGAAAAATCACTTTCTGTAGTGGACAATGGGTTAACGGCTCTGTCCTCCAGAATATATTCACTGGACAGCATTGTATCATCTGCTATTGATATAATAGAGCAGGACTTGCTAATGTTACAATATGGTCAGTCCCAATTGCGTTCTATTGTACAACTTGGCTGGACGTTGCAAAATCTGCATTCAGGCTACGTGCCATGGTGTCTAATCAACATAACGTCATTATTTTCTATCTTTAACCTTACTGATAAACAAATCAGTTTGGCTCAAAAAGGAGCAGACTGTATGATTCTGAGCATTGAAAAACTTGAGAGATTGCCATTGACAATGTCAGAGAGACCTGTCATTGAATGGATAATACACGGAACAATTACAATTCCGATAACAACTTTCTAGTTTAAGTATTGCCAAACATATATACCAGCAGGCCTGTATGAAAGGTTGGGTAAAGGATACATCAAATCAACCTGGAATTTACCTTATACACACAAATGTTATAGTGTAGGGAAAAAAGAGGTATTCCTTAGTGGTAACAATTGTAAAAAATCACTAAGCGGTACACTTCTGTGTCAAGGTATTAACTTGCATGGAGCCTGCGAGGGTTCATCAAATAACCTCTCATGTCACCTGCACGGCACTCCTGCAAAACAGATAGAGCCATTTTTCAGACAGCTTTCCAACGGCAGTTACGTTCTAATAAGTGACCACAGCTGTTGTGGCATGGTGCCAGGAAAAGCCTATCTCATAACCGTTATTTCCAGGGTCATTTGCTGTATGCAAGTATTGTATCCAAACAGCAATCCAGACATGTAGGCGGCAATATGACCTTCTTTGAATATCTCATCTATTCGAATTGATACTTTAAGCAGAATGAAGTCTATTCTTTTACAGACAACTGTGCCTTTAACCTCGTCCAAAGAGACGTATGATCTGCAAGTTGCAAGGACAGCAGCAGAGATACATACCCTATTATCAACAAATTGTCCCGTCCATTTCGTAGAAATGTTAGGTCAAATTTTAAACATGTCTGATACCAGTGGCATCGCACATGTATTTAAGACAATTTTTTCGGAACTGTTAGCACCCTTTGAAACAGTTCTGGGCATCTTCCCGAATTTTGTGCATTCGTTATTCGGCGGCCTGCCTCTTCTTTTGGGACTCGTAGCAGGAATTTTATTTTTGATCCTTCTGCTCCGATATGGCAAGCCAAGCCACAGACAAAACTCCAGCTACGATGGAAGAAACGCTCCTAGCAATACGCTACCGAGACCAAATCACTAGAGACCTCGGATTAGCCCGGCTAAGAGATCTGAATACAACCTGGTTTCTTTCATTCAGACCAATCTGGCAAGATTGCATCTTACCTGTGCTTCGATGTCTGCTACGCGAGAAGAATGCGTGTTGGACGTCTGTCTTACACTACAATCAGCAGTACCTATGGATATCGATACTTTGCTTGGTTCGGTAACGGCTCATGCAACGTGTTGTCCCCAGCGGCTACCTATTCTGATGACGGCATTCGTTGAGACTTCACCATTACGATTAGGTGGCGGTGAAGTACGAGATGAAAGCAGCACCACACAGGTACAACCTTCTGTGAGCATTGCTGATCCCGACATCGATGATGGCAATGATTCTCACATATGCACTATTGCAGCTTTTTCGAACTTGGTTGAACTTTCACCTACTGTTGTAGACCAATTTTTTGCAAGCCTGTCTGATATGATGTTCTCTCCTAACAATGAGAATAACTTTTTAAAACAATGAGCACACAGCGTTCCCTGAACTCTGAATTCGGCCTTCAGTTTCTGATAAACAACACTACTGAAAACAATTGGAACTATTTTTTCCCCTGAAAGCGAAATTATTTTTCCACTTCCAAAATATTTACCTTTTTTCTGGCACATGGTACTCTGCTTAAAGTAGAACTATTCTTAGAGAACAGAGCTTCTAATTTTACCTAAGCCTCTAGCACATGTACAGTATTGTATAAATATGTGATGAAATGGTCTCGACCTTCTTTTCTGTATTCAGAGCCACTTCATAAATGTAATTTTCGCAATTCATTCAGCCAATATTTATATATGCATTTCCTGAATGATAACACTGCTTGAAAAACGTACAGTATAAATACTCATTTTCGTGTATTTACCATATACCATTTCAAATGCAATTCATGTATTTCGGGGTGGGTTGGAAAACACACATGCATCGTTATATGTTTAGTATTGCTTAGTATTTAGTAATGATGGACATTAATACGTGGGGTGGGTGTTGTGAATCTATCTAGGACCCTAATCAAGATATCCCTGATTCATGTCCTTATGTGGTTATAATAAAACATATCCTTATAAAGGCATAAGAATCATGTCCATATTTAGTCATAGCCAATGCAGTCCAAATACGGCAAGGCTACTCCCATAGACTCCTAGAAAGTACAACGCGTTCTTTAAACAAACCAATCCTCCAGCATCTCGGGAATTCCCCCTGCTTTTGTTTTGATTTGCACAAGAACTCCTGGAGTCCAGAAAGAACTGTTAGTTCATAGTGACGTCTTATGTCCAACCTTACGTCAAACCCGGCACCTTCCAGGTATAAATATACCAACGTTGCCTTAAGCAAACACATGGTGGTTTGGAGCAGAGCGGCTATCTACTTGCCCGAAGCCCAGCTGATGCGAAGTGACGAAGGAAGCCGACCCTCCCATTTGACGCACTGAGAGAGACGCTGTCTTTTCTCCTGCTGAGAAAGTCCAGCTCCGGTGTTTCCAGTCACCCTTGCGGGTTGCTGGGAGATCGAGTCCTGAGAGAGAGATACAAGACCTCCTTCATTCTAGAACCAAGGTACGGAGCTGATTAAAACCTTAAGAGAATTCTTGATTCAGATTCTTGGCAAAAACCAACTTAACTTAAACTGAAACTTACTTACTCCTTCCCATGTATTAGGCTTAGGTCAGGTACACCGGGGTAGGCGTATCTTAGAAGCACCAGTTGAGTACGTTAGTCAATGTTTTTATGTATGTATATATTTTATCCGTTTTAAAGTATCATATGGCTAAGAAACCATATCAATGCTTTTACAGTATTTTTTCATAATACTCCTTTTACTGTACGCACTTTACTTCATGATAAGTATTGCAATTGTGGCAACTCATTTCTCTTGCATGAGAAAGAAGACTGCTCAATAAATAACAACTTTTGTTGAAAACGCCCGTCTCTCTATTTCTCTGCACTCTGGTGAAATTAAGCATGCACGATTGACTGAGTGAAATAGCTGTCTATTGTTTTCACACGACTCTAAAGATATACTCTTTATTCTGAGGGAGCAAAGTTGTCATGTTTATGCGGTTGTCAGAAACGAATCCCTTCTTGTCTAATCAGGAAAGTTAACTCATTCCTGTTCACTCGAGAAAGTTTCTAGTGACCTCTGAGCTAGCTGGCAAACCTAATTAAGTCTAACATAGTCAGTAGAGACCTAGATGACCTCAGTCCTACGTCTAAACTGCTGTTTATGTCATTCCAATGCGCAGAGCCTATTGGGAATATAGGAACTACACTACAGTACCTCCAGCCCTGGTTTTCACCTTTGACCGTGCGGATCGCAGAGCACAGAGCACGGACCCGAGGCGAGGCTGGGGAGTGAGAGAGAAACAGACGCGACTCTGGACATTTTCGGAGGCTGCTAATGACCGCGGTGCCCGAGGGCATTGAGTGGCATTTGGGGGCAGCCGGCAGTGGTAGAGTGACTAGCGGCAATCGGCAACAGGTCTCGACCGCAAACAATAAGTAACCAGCCGGTATACGGCACCCACCCCCTGTACCCTCGTGCCCTCGGTCCCTTCCTACAGCCACCTGCTGAAATTGACGCCGCCACATCCTCTGCCACTCGGGGACCGCAAGAGCAGGAGCTGGTCCTAAGTTAAAGGGGATATAGGACAGCCGGTGAGTCCGTGGGTGTGCTGGGCTGCAGTCTATTGTTGCCTGTCTGCTTGCCTCCCCGCCCCCTGACTGTTGGGTGAGGGCGAGGCGAAGGTGAGGTGGGGTGAAGGTGAGCCGGTAGTTTGAAGCCTCTGCAGTCTGTGCAGGGTGTGCGTGACCGGAGGCACATCAAGATAGGGCAACGAGGAGGGGGAGAACATCGAGCATCGCTGGAAGGCGTTTGGGCTGATTGTGTGGAGTGGAGGGAGCCTCCTTGGATTCTGGACACGGGGGTCAGTCTCTTGGCCTCTAGAGTCAAGGTTCTGTAGTAGGTGATCTCTGTGTATAGTCATAATCTAGGGAATAGTCCCGCCCATGTGCGTGGACCCCGGAGCAATCAAAAATAATCTCTTACAGTGTCAAAAAATGCAGAAAAGCATAGACACTTAAGAGAGAATTTAAAGACAGATAATGCAGCCTAAAAAGGCTACACTGTCCAGTACTTCAACTAGAAATTCCACCATAAAATCCACAAAACAGCAAAAGCCTGTACAGATTTCCCTTGCTTTACCAGCAAAATCCCTCAGGAATGATAGAGAGAAGAACCTGGACAGACAAGCCCCATAGGCTGCCATTATGTGGCTCAAAACAGGATACTGTGCCTTTAAGAGAATCTTCCAGAACCTTCTCCCAGTATCCCAGAATGCATAGCAGGTCCAACTTAGTTTCAGTTCTTTTTTCCGGCTCCTGCAAGCAGGACCCTGGAGCATTGAGCTCTCCCTTTTCAAGGGTTTTGTTGGTGTTTTTCACTAATTTCGATTTTGTGTACTTTTAAAGTACTTTGGTGACTTTCTTCTTGGGTTTCTGCTCTCTTTGGCTGTTCATAATGCCTGCATTATTTGATAAATGCCCAGAGTGCTCCAGGAAGAAGGCCAAGTCAGACCCCCATGAGGTGTGTATCCTCTGCCTTCCCTCTTCCCACATCCCAGAGGAGTGTGTGATCTGTAGAGGCTTCTCTGGCAGGACCCTGAAGGACAGGAGAAAAATCAGACTTCAGGGACTTGAAGAAAGAAGACTGAAGGCTCAAGGTGGGTCTGGAGGGGCTTCTGCTGCCCATGCTGAGGCCTCTGGGGGGCTCCCCAGGGGCAGGAAGTGCAGCAAACGTCCAAGATCTCCGTCTGGTTCAGTTGCTATGACCACGACGTCGAGAGGAAGGTCCACGGCCAGTTCCCGGTCTCCCCAGGGCTCTAGGTCGAGAAAACGTCGCCCGTCGACGTCGAGGGACGTTTACAGGCCGCCGTCGAACCCGGTATCGATCTCCTCGTCGTCGCCGTCGGCGTCGAGTGGACGGCATCGGAGGGCCCGGCGTCGGCGCTCGCCGTCGAGGCGACACCGCCGTTCGCCGTCGAAGACGAGGACATCGTCGTCGTCGAGGGGATCCTCGTCGTCGAGGTCGCCGTTGAGACGGAGGAGGTCTCCGGCGCCGAAGAAGTCGACGTCGAGACGTTCGAAGAGGTCGACGTCGAGGCGTTCGAAGAGGTCGACGTCGAGGCGTTCGAAGAGGTCGACGTCGAGGCGGTCGAGGACGCCGTCGAGGCGTCATCGCCCGTCGTCGAGATTTAGAGGTTCATCCATCTGGTCGGGGTCGACGTCGAGGCGGAGAAGCCGGTCGACGCCGAGGAGTGTGAAACGGTCGACGCCGAAGGGCCGCTCGCCGTCAAAGGGACCACGATCGACGTCTGAGCACCGATCGTCGACGTCAGGAGGTCGTAAGGACAGGCCCAGGACTGTGGGGGGCTCCCCACAGTCAGGACAGGATGGTGGCTCGCCGGGAACGGCATACTCCGAGGTGTATACCCCGAGGAAGCCTACTGCACCACCTTCTTTGCCTCCTTTGCCTAAGGGCCCACCTCCGAGGGGTTCGACCCCTCCTCCGTTGCCTCCTCTACCGGCGCCTCAGGCCCCGGTTCCAACTGTTCCTCCTCCTGCGGTTCCACCGAGATCGGTGTCGATGCCCAACCTCCTGACACCTCCGAAGAAGACTCCGAAGTCGAAGGTTCCTCCTAAACCCAAGACTTCCGACCCGGGGAGGCCGGCGGAGCGTCCCAGACCCAAGAGATCGAGGTCACGCTCAGGTAGAAGGGACAGGTCGAGGAGTGGACGCGGATCCTCCTCGAGATCCAGGCATCGCCATAGGAGGCATAGGTCCCGGTCTCGTTCTGCCTCGGGGACCCGTTCCTACTCACCTACGTTGTCAGATTCACCGGAGACGAGGGTGTCCCCGATGGATGACATTGGCACGTTCCAGGAGGTTCTCCTGCGCGGGGCGGCGAAGTGGGGGATCGAGGTTACGGCCACTACGCCCTCAACTTCCGTGATCTTTGAGACATTGCATAAGAAACACCTGTCTCGCCCCCTGCTGCCTCTGGTGCCAGGACTCCTTGAGCCGACGGAACAACTCTTCCTTACGCCGGCGGTGGTGAAAGCTGCGCCTTCCAGGCTCTTGAAGAAATACAGGGCTCCTGAGTCGGACCCGGCTTTCTTGCGGAAGGACCCGACACCGGATTCGGTGATTGTGACGGCGGCTCGGAAGCTCCATGCCACCTCTCCTGCCTCCACCGTGCCTCCCGATAAGGAGAGCCGCTGGATTGACTCTGCTGGATGAAAAGCGTGTGGGACGTCCTCTACAACGATGAAGGCCTCCAGTGACTCGGCGTTGTTAGGACGATACGACCGTGCACTGTGGGACTCCATGGAACGGTTTGCGGACCTCGTTCCGAGCAACCGGAGAGAGGATTTCATGGAGATCGTCCAGGAAGGGATGCTGGTTTCTAACCAGGCCATTAGCGCCGCGGCGGATATCTCCCTGCTGGCCGCGCATGGATACTGCCACGGTGTCAATCAGAGGCGCCATGCGTGGCTTCGGTTGACGTCGCTTAAACCAGAGGCGCAACAACGTGTGGCAAATCTGCCGTTTTCCGGGGATACCCTTTTCGGGAAACACGCAGATGACGAGATGGCCAGGATGAAGGCCGAGGCGGAAACCCTGACGGCGGTGGGCTTGGAGAAGCCCAAAGATAAGAAACCCTTCCGCCAATTCCAACGGCGTTTTGGGTCGCAGGGTCGAGGAAGGGGACAGTGTTCTGGGCAACATCAGCAGCAGCAACAACAGCAGCAGTACAGAAGACCCTTCCAAAAACATCAGAGGGGTAGAGGTGCACAGCAGTCCTCTACCACGACCAAGGGCCCGGCCGGGTCTCGACCCTGAGCAGTTACTTCCCCTTCATCCGTTACCCGCTCCGGTGGGGGGAAGCATTCAATTTTTCCTGGCAGAGTGGAGAAAAATTACTCAGGACAAGTGGGTGCTAAATATTGTTTGCAATGGATACAGTCTTCGTTTCACCAGCCCTCCTCCATCGATTCCTCCGATCAGCTCGCAGTATCAACTGCGCGAGCTTCAGGCGGAGGCCGACATCCTGTTAAGGAAAAAGGCGATAGAGGATGTACCTCTGTCTCAAAGAGGAAAAGGTCTGTACTCTCGGTTCTTTCTGGTCCGCAAGAAGGACAAGAACGAGTTCAGGCCCATTCTGGACTTGCGACAGGCAAACAAATGGATTCGCAGAGAAAAGTTTTGCATGCTGTCGTTGCATCAGATTTATCCTCAGCTGCAACGGGGAGACTGGCTTTGTGCCATAGACCTACAGGATGCATACTTCCATGTGCCCATTGCACACAAACACAGGAAGTTCCTGCGATTTCAAGTCGGCACCAATCACTATCAGTACACGGTACTTCCGTTCGGGCTGAAGTCTGCGCCCAGGACATTCTCGAAGTGCATGGCAGTGGTAGCGGCACACCTGAGGAAGGACAAGGTGTTTGTCTACCCGTACCTGGACGATTGGTTGATCAAGGCCTCCTCCTTCTCGGAAGCTCAAGCACACTTCCAGAAGACGTGTGTTCTCTTGAACAAGCTGGGGTTGCACATCAACATGTCCAAGTCTGTTCCAACTCGGGTCCAGTGCATTCAGTACTTGGGAGCCTCCATCAATACGCTGTCGGCAAGCGTGTCTCCTTTAGAAGAGCGACGTTTATCACTCCTTCGGAAGGCTCAGGCTCTCCTGTCCACTCCATCCACGACAGTGAGGACGGTGTCTTCTCTGCTGGGATCTATGGCCTCTTGCATTTTCCTGACGCCACATGCGAGGCTGCACATGAGACCGCTGCAGGAGTGCTTTTAAGATCAATGGGACCAGAGGAGAGGATCTTGGGACGACAGGATACGACTGTCTCTACATGCTCTTCAGTCTCTGAAGTGGTGGTGTTCAGCGGAGAATCTCCTCAGAGGGGTTCCCTTCCACAAGGACATTCCCACTCAGACTGTTGTGACGGATGCTTCTCTCCTGGGATGGGGAGCACACTCCGGAGATCTGCAGGTTCAAGGGACGTGGTCCCCGTCGGAGTCCACGTACCACATCAATTTCCTGGAACTCAGGGCTGTTCACTTGGCGCTGAAGGCTTTTCAACCATCCTTCCGGACCAACTCTCTGCTTGTACAGACGGACAATACGACCACGATGTATTACCTCAACAAGCAGGGGGGCTCGAGATCCCGCACTCTGTCTGAGGAGGCGCAGGCGATCTGACATTGGCTTCTGGCTCGAGGACTCTCGATAACGGCCACTCATCTGCCAGGTGTGCAGAATGTTCAGGCAGACGAGCTGAGCAGACTGATTCAGGAAAATCACGAGTGGGTCATAAACGACGAAGTACTAGGAGAAGTCTTCGCAAGGTGGGGCACTCCAGACGTAGATCTGTTCGCCACCGCCGAAAACTGCAAATGCCGAGACTTCGCCTCCAGGTACTACCAGTCGGGGACGCTGGGGAACGCGTTATGGATCAACTGGTCGAACAGCTTTCTGTACGCTTTTCCACCCATTCCCCTGATTCCAGCGGTTCTCATCAAGCTCTCCCAATCCAGGGCGAAGATGATTCTGATTGCCCCGGAATGGCCCAGACAGTGGTGGTTCACGGACCTGCTTCACCGGTCTCTCCTTCCTCACACGAAGCTGCCGTGCAGGCCGGACCTTCTCACGAAGTTCGGGGGGCGGATGGTGCACCCCAGCCTCTCGTCTTTGAGTTTGGCGGCATGGCTCCTGAAATAGTGCAATATGGCCATTTGAATCTCCCAGCGGATTGTATGGACATACTGAAGGAGGCTAAGCGACCTTCCACTCGGACGTCTTATGCTTACAAGTGGAAGAGGTTTTGCATCTGGTGCAAGTCTAAGAACTTTGACCCTACGACATGCAAGGAAGATGTCATCCTTCCATATCTGCTACATCTGGCGCAGTCTGGCCTTAATGTCCATTCCATTAAGGTTCATTTGGCTGCTTTGACTGCCTACAGGAAATGCCCTTCACAGACTTCCTTCTTTCAGATCCCTGTGATCAAAGATTTTTTGGAAGGCTTGAAGAAAGTGTTCCCTCCTGTCAGGCTTCCTTCGCCTTCGTGGGACTTGAATGTGGTGCTGTCCAGATTGATGAAGGAGCCTTTTGAACCTATTCATAAGGCTTCGATGCAGCACCTGTCCTGGAAGGCGGCGTTCCTCGTGGCCATTACATCGGCCCGCAGGGTGAGTGAAATTCAGGCGTTGTGTTGCCAAGCACCTTATACTGTATTTCATGCTGCTAACGTTGTTATGCGTACTCACCCTAAGTTTCTTCCCAAGGTTGTTTCTGATTTTCATATCAATCAGACTATATCCTTACCTACGTTCTTTCAGAATCCTTCATCTCCAGCGGAAAGGTCTTTGCATTCCCTGGATGTTAGGAGGGTGCTGAAATGTTATCTGGATAAAACCAGGGATATTCGTAGGTCAGACCAATTGTTCATCAATTATGTATCTGTCAGGACGGGTCTTGCGACCTCTAAGCAGTCTATCTCTAGGTGGATTGTGTCCTGCATACAGCTGTGTTACCAAAAAGCTAATAAGACCTTAGGAGGTAAGCCTAAGGCTCATTCCACCAGGGGCAAGGCTGCCACGACAGCATTGCTCCGTAATGTTCCGATTGCAGAAATCTGCAAGGCGGCCACTTGGAAGTCGGTTCATACCTTTGCTAAGCATTACTGCCTGGACACTGATGCCAGGGCAGACGCTCAGGTTGGGCAGGCTTCGCTGCGAAATCTGTTCGCACAGTAGTGGCGTTACTTCTCTTTTCTCCACCGCCGCTTTGGTGTGGGGATGGGCTTGCCATTCTATTCACTAGATTATGACTATACACAGAGATCCCCTACTACAGAAGGAGTAGTTTCTGTCCTGTAACTCCAGTTCTGTAGTAGGGGTATCTCTGTTATAGTCATAAGCGCCCTCCCTCCTCCCCGGTGGAGAGAGACATATTCCTTTATGGAATGCTACAGGTCTGGCGTGTTACGCCTTCAAAAAGAACAGAAACTAAATTGGACCTGCTATGCATTCTGGGATACTGGGAGAAGGTTCTGGAAGATTCTCTTAAAGGCACAGTATCCTGTTTTGAGCCACATAATGGCAGCCTATGGGGCTTGTCTGTCCAGGTTCTTCTCTCTATCATTCCTGAGGGATTTTGCTGGTAAAGCAAGGGAAATCTGTACAGGCTTTTGCTGTTTTGTGGATTTTATGGTGGAATTTCTAGTTGAAGTACTGGACAGTGTAGCCTTTTTAGGCTGCATTATCTGTCTTTAAATTCTCTCTTAAGTGTCTATGCTTTTCTGCATTTTTTGACACTGTAAGAGATTATTTTTGATTGCTCCGGGGTCCACGCACATGGGCGGGACTATTCACTAGATTATGACTATAACAGAGATACCCCTACTACAGAACTGGAGTTACAGGACAGAAACTACTCCTTCAGACCTTGGTGATTCTTGCTGCCTAGAGCAGTGTGCCCGTCCCCTGCCTCCAGGAGGGGGGTCCGGATGGTCCCACTAAGAGGGAGCTGTGCTCAGCAGGAGCGGGGTACTTAAACAAGTGAGGAAAGGAGGGAAGGAAGAAAGGAGGTGAAAAGTTGAAACAGAGGAAAGTGAGGAAAAGTGGTGAAAAAGGGAGGAAGAGCACTGGTCAAGAAAAACACAAAACAATACAGCCACACTGGACTTCACTGGACACTTCTCATAATCAAATACATACAAGAAATGAGATCAGGTAAAGTTAGGCAGACTCCAATTCAGAAGGTAAAGAGTGAGAAACAAGGCAAGCAAAAAAAGCTCACTAAAAAACAAACCGAAAAGGAAAGTTTGGATATTAAGGGAGATAGCCCACTAATATCCCCTATAATAACAATGTTCAGAAAAAAAGAGGAGGATAATAAAAGGAAGTTAGCCTTAGAAACAAGATTTTCACTTCTCAAAGATCCCGGCTCAGTTATTTATTCAACTACAGCAGAGGTGCAAGGCCTTATAACACCATTAGCACCTCAGAAAACTCCCATAACTAAGATAGTCTTAACTAATAACACAAACTCACAAATGAAGCAATACAAGAAATAACTGAATTAAACAAGTCATGGAGCACGCAAACACCGAACAAGGAAATGGATAAGCAAAGCTTAAAAACATTAGACCCAGAAGTGAGGTCTACAGAAGTCGGTACAGACAAGAAAAAAAAGGAGAAAAAGCTCCTAAGTAAGGAACTGTTCCCGGACAAAATCACAAAAATTCCAGAAAACATAAGAGAGACTAAGGAAGGAAGAACGATTCCCAAAAAGAACCCATCATTGGGCACACCATGTATACCTGGCATACAGCAGCTCTGCCAAAAGGTTTTGGGGGTGGGGAAAAACTTGACCACCCCTCTACGAATTTCATAAAACATCAAGATAACTTGGTGTTGTCCACTCCTAAGTCTGAAAAAAAACAATGAGACGTTGACAAGATTAAAAATAACGGCACAAATCCATCAGAGAAATCAAGACGATCTTGAAGAGCAGACGGACTCAAGCAAGAAAGCTCCTTGGTTTGCGTCCATCAAAAACTCCTCACAAATGTTCATTATCGATTCAAGTGTCCCGATGGGGGAAATGACAAATGATAACATACAAAATTATTTGAACTTACAAAGCCAGGAATCCACCCCAAAAACAATAACAATAATCCTTTAAGGATGACAAATGACATTGGACATTCAGGTAACCAAGATCAAGAGCACAAACAAGGAAAAAAAATCACAGCCTCTACAAAGAGAGATAATGAGTGATCAAAGCAGTCTCCTAGAGCTTTTTAAAACGTTACTACAAACTCTACAGACAACTACAAACGCATTTAGTATGCAAACCGACAAAATGGACATTCAAATAGATTTAATGAACATCATAGCACAACAAATTGCAGGAATAAATACAAAACTGGACAATATGAACAATGTTATATCAAGAGCTCAATCCAAATACTCAGTTCAGTGTACTTGTAGCCCAATTATTGATAAACTGAGTCTTCTACCTGCACTATTAGAACAAATAATATTATTCAATAAATCAAACTCAGAAGTGAGAGATAATAAAATTGAAGCGCAAAACAAATATATAGTTAAAATTACGCAACTTTGTAAGCCTCCACCAAAAGCAGAAGTCAACCAAATCAATACTGAACATAAATTAGAAGACATCCAAGATCAAACAAGACAGGCCCAACGAAAAATAGAAAGTCAAGGCGAGTTATCGGAAAAGCATTAAGGTAATGAACCCGGAGAAAAAAATCAGAGTACCAAAGCTATGACGGAAACAAAAAGAATGAGAAAGGAAAGGAAGGAATAAAATGTCTTCAACAACGAATCAGCAGACCACTAAGGTTTATTCAATCTTCTGCTCGGCCGGGACAAACAAAACCGAAACAGGCCAGGTTAGCCCAACCTCAAGTTCAGAAGAAGAATCGACTAGCCTTAGAAGTCTCGAAAACATTGATAAAGATAAAATTGCAGAGGCCGAACAATCTCCGGGTAAAGGAATAGATACAAACCTGGCATTGCAAACCATCCTCAGGGGAGTCCAGGAGATCAAAAACAGAAAAGGGAAAAAAAACAAATATGGATCAGAGATAAAATTTGTATCCGCCGAGAATAACACTACGGAAGTCAGCAGGACACAGTTACAGAAAAAAAGCAGGCAAGGATCTGCTTCCAGCAATGTAGAGCTGAAGATGGACGAACAATAAAAAAAACAGAGAGGAACCAACCGAGGCAAAACACCCCAGCGTAAAAAAGTGCTGACAATAAGGCCGCGAATAGACAAAGAAGTTCAGGAACGGAACATGAATTAAAAGGAACCTGTGAGGCTGGAGGGCGAGAAGCAAAAATGGAATATGAAAAAACAGAGAAATTAAATTACGAAGTTGTCAGAAACAGCTTCTCGACAGGAAAGAAAATAGAATACTCCGCAGCACAGGATCTCAACAATGGAAAAACTAACCTGAATGAAGTAAAACAACCAAAACTACAATTGGTTAATAGAAGTGAGAACGACCAAGGAAACTCTGGACAGGAATTAGCAACCAATCTTAAAAAAGAGATTAATCAGGAGAACATTACATCATTGGAAATCCCAGCTCAAAACATCGGAATGGGAAACACGATACAATACGTAAACCTGAGAGTTCAAATGAGGGATGAAAAGAAACAAATCATAGCCGTTAAGGAGAGCGAAAATCCAACATTACAAACAGAGCAACGGCATCATCTCCCGAAACAGCAAATACTCATGACACCAGAATATGACTGAAAAGGGCCACATGACACGCTAAACAGGGGGAACATATTGAAATTAACAGCAAACATTCCAGCCTTAAAACATATAAATACGTCAAATCTATTGGCTGTAGAATTCATATCAAAGGGAAATCAAAAAACCATAGAGCAAACTCTAACTACATGGCAATCAGAAAAAGAAGCCAAGCTCATCATAAAAACTAATCTGCAATTTGAAGCTTGGGAAATTAAACTATCAAGGCCAATAGCCCCACGTTATCCAGGCCTGTTGACCATAAACTCTAATTATAACAATAAGTATGGACAAAATCAAAAAGAAAATCACAAGAAAAAACATACAATCCTTAAAGAAGCTATAGGCAGCAACCTCAAATGAACAAATAACTGAAATTAACCCATGCTAGGACAAACGGAGTTGGCTGCCAGGAGCATTAAGTTCATAAAAAGGGCGTTGCCCATTGAAAGAGATATCAAACAAGCAAGACTTAGGAAATATACAGTTACTTTCATGCAACATTGCGGGGGTAAAAACATGGCTAGAAAATGGCTGTCATCCTCCTAACTGGGAACAATGTGACATAATAGCATTGCAGGAGACATGGGCACAAGAAGATCTTCCCTTGCCAAAATACACACACTATACAGTTCCTGCAATAAAAACCCAAAATTATGGACGACCAAAAGGAGGACTCGCAGTATATGTATCCATAGCATTCAAAATCGAATCAGAGCAAATTTCCTCCTCAGATCCAAATATTCAATTGATAAAACTTACTGCAGGGACTTTTGGCAGAACAAAAACTGTCCTGATGATTAATACATATGCACATCCGCAACTTCAGAATAAAACAGTTCATAATACCCAGTTGATTACTATAATTACAGATATAAGGAGTACACATCCCACATGGGACATGATATTGACAGGGGATTTTAATTCTAATTTAATACACACCCCGGATGAAGACGACAAGCTATCAGACGACAATATATACTGGAATGTCCCACAGCAATATCAACTAAGGCGTACAACATTGGACCCTGAAGGTCGGCGATTAGTTAATGCCCTGGAATTCCTTGGTCTGAGAGTGATAAATGGAAGAACATTGGACGATTTCCCACCAAAACACACATTTCATGGAGGAAAGATACGATCAAGACTCGATTATACAGCTATCTCAGTAGCATTGATGCCACATCTCACCCACGTCTCCATAAAGTACACAACTAGGAGTGATCATTCCTACCAACATATACATTTCAGGTTAAAAATTGCCAAACACAGTTGCTGGCGACGAGATTGGCTAAAGTCATAACTACACAGATACATCCGGATCAGTCCGGCTTCATGCCACGTCGGAATACGGCCCTCAATTTGCGGCGGTTACACGGGGTGCTAGGTAGGACCCCGACGATCCAGGAGCCGGCGGTATTGGTATCTTTGGACGCCACATTGGCATTTGATAGGGTTGAGTGGCCTTACCTATTTGCAGTGCTGGGAAAACTGGGTTTTGGTTCAGAGTTTGTGAGTTGGGTATGCCTCCTATATGCGCAGCCCCTAGAGAGGGTAGTCGTGAACAATTGGAAGTCTACTGACTTTCTCCTGGGCAGGGGCACGAGACAAGAATGTCCTCTGTCCCCGCCCCTATTTGCTTTGACCTTGGAACCCTTGGCGGCCTGGGTTCGGTGGGACCGTGGGATCCGCGGTCTACGATGGACGTGGGAATGGGAGGACACAATTTCACTGTACGCTGACAATATCCTGCTTTACCTCACCAACCCGAGGGGATCTCTTATATGTTTTTTGGACGTACTTGCCATTTTTGGGAGGTACTCTGGCTTTGCAATTAACTGGTCAAAGTCAGTGCTTTTCGTTCTTAGGGGTGACCCACCGGTTCTTCCACAGACTTGCCCAATACGGATTGAGCAGATAGGGTTTAGGTACCTCGGCATTTACGTTACGCTTGACCCGAAACTGCGATATGCAAATAATCTAGGCCCCCCTTTGACTCGATTCAAAGGGGGTGTGGCGCGCTGGAAGGCACTTCCGCTCTCCCTTCTGGGTAGGGCGGTGCTTTTTAAGATGATGGCCCTTCCCCGGTTTATATATGCACTCTAGAACACAATGGACTTGGTATCCGCATCCTACTTTAGGGAGATAGAGGCCCTCCAGAGGCAGCTGCTTTGGGACGGCAGGCCCCGCATAGCGTTTTCTAAACTCACTCTCCCCTGGTATGACGGAGGGATAGGCCTGCCAGACTTACTAAAATATTACTGGGCCTCCCAGCTGGTGTGAACCATGCTATATACGGGCCCCCCGGGGACCCGGGGTATGCTATGGACCGCTGGCAGGTTCCGGGCGGCGACTTCACTAGAGCGATTTATGCTGGACCTCGTCGGTTTCCCCTCGCGGGATCAACGGCACATGCCGTTCAGGTGTGGCATATGACAAATAGACACCTTAAGTGGGAGGGGAGACTCACACTTGCCACCCCGTTGTGGAGCTCCGAGATTTTGGGGAGCCTATGGAAATCCAAGGGGTTTGACAAGTGGGACCTCATCGTGATTGCACATATCAAAGATGTCTGGGGGAAAGGCACAGTCCACACATTCAATTCATTCAAGCAACAATACCATCTCCACGATCGTGAACATTACCGTTCCCTTCAGATCAGACACGCCTTACTTGCGAACATCCCCCCGGACACGTTGCTTCCCGACGCCTCCCCTCTCGAAAACCGAATGTTGGACGGCTACCTCCCTGAGAAGACTATCTCATTAATATATAAGAAGCTTATTAATCATATGGAGGATCCGTTGATACTTTTAAGAAAGCACTGGCGGGAGGATGGGATAGAGTTAGATGATGAGGCCTAGCAGGAGGCCGTCTCCTCTCCATGGGTGGTGGAGATACTGATGAGGCTTAGGTTAGTACAATTAAAGATTCTTTATAGGTCATATGTTACGGGCCCCGTCTGGTCCATATGGGTCGCTCGGAGGGTAGGGAGTGTAGGAGGGGGTGCGGGGAGGTTGGAACATTCATGCATATATTGTGGCATTGTTCTGGGGTGCAGGCATACTGGGAGAAGATTCACAGTACGCTTCACGATGTCCTGGGGGTGGAGATACGGCCTGAGACACGCAGGTGTATTTTGAACATATGGGAACCCATGGATTTGAGGGGCGTGGCTAGCAGCCAACGGAGATGGTCGCTGCCTAAAGCGGCTCCCGACCTCCGCCCGCTAATCCTGCAAGTAATCCACTGAGCACACGGACGTACCCCCTGAAACTCGGGGGGCACTCCGCCAGCTGACCTCAGTGCCTGCTTGGGGGCCGACGGCTCCCGACCGATGGCTGTACACACCTCAAAAACGGCGAGGAGTGGAGCACCCAGCGCCGGCCAAAATGGCGACCGCATCGGGGCCCAGAGTGCGTAATCGGCTTTGCCTGAAGCCCAAAGATTAGGAGGTGCTGTCGCAGTGGAGCCTACCCCTGCCCGAGGCGAACTTGGTCTGACGGAGGCGCGCTCTGACCCGAGCCCGGAGGGTTCGGCCCCCTGCTCTGGGTGAGTCCCAATGCGCCCCTTGCCTACCTGAGCGACCTAGGGGACTCCCCCGGCTTCTGGGCCCAGTTGGAACCAAGCTCTGGTGGGCGGCCGCCGCCTTGAATGCCTAGCGCGGCCTCAGCGAGCTTCACACTGCCACCGACGGGACCCCACCTGTGAGCGGCGTGGAGGAAGGAGGCCGGACGGAGGACCGATTGAAGAGCGTGGCTCTGACCCACCGAGACCTCCCCCGGCCGGGTTACCTATCCACGCGACCCCCCGGCTTGGGGCCTACGTCGGGCCCGGGCTCGGACCCGCCCGCCCGCCGGGGATCGGTGGGTTCCCGGCTACTCCTCCAGCGAGGATTGGGGGGCTACCGCTGACGGCTTGGGCTTGACCGGAGACCTCACATCGAGACACGGACCACTTCCCCACTGCCCTTGAACGCGACCGGCGTTCGCGGATCTCTGGAGCGCGCCGGGGTGGTGGCGGACCTGCTCCCCTCCTGGGCGACTGGGGCCTGAGACTGCAGTGAGAGCGGCACCCCTTAACCGCCTGGACAATCACTCACGCTGAACTCTGCGCGGGCCCCCTTAACGTAAGTTTTAACGGTGCTACTGCAAACCCAGCAGCTGCTCACCCAGGGAGGATACCTGAGGGCAGTGGGATCGTTGTGTACCTGGCGCGCTTCTGCCCCCTGAGCCCCATCACTCGCCCGGGACCCGTAGTGTCACCCTAGACGGCGCGGATGGAGACCATTGACCAAGACCGCAGGTGAGGCGGCGAAGCTGGCCCGCTCGGCTGAGAAGGACCTGCGTCTGGGGCCAACACCACGCTGATCTGGTCGGGCCCCCTAGAAGACACGTGAACGTGGGAGGCCAGTGGGAATTGAGAAGCCCGCGCTCGCTCTCAACCGGGGACATACCTGACTGCTACCCGCCCTCCGGCAAATTTCGTTGGGACCCCGGCACAACCGTCCCGCCACAAGATGGGGAAGCTCAGGGGTGCAAAGGGAGACGGATCCCCACCCATCGAAACACCTGAAGATGTCTCGCAGACCCCGACGGAACTACAGCAGATGCAGGACCGTATCCTAGAGGCCATTGCAGCCACGAAAGACGCTCTGCATCAAGATATTGTGCAAGTCTCTACAGGATTGGGACTCTTGCGAGCTGATCACGGAAAGCTTGCCGACAGGGTCAAAGCTGCGGAAGACACCCTGAAGGACATAGCGCCAGCACACAAGACCATGGAGGGGCGACTTACAGAGGCTCTGGAACCGATACAGGCCCTGGAAAGACGGGCAGAGGATGCCGAAAACCGCAGTCGGAGGAACAACGTGCGCCTGGTGGGCCTTCCTGAGAAAAAAGAGGGATCGGACATGGTGGGATACCTGACTGAATGGCTGAAGACGGTGGTGGCCCCTGAGGGCCTTTCGCCCTTTTTCACATTGGAAAGAGCACACCGAGTACCAGCCAAACCCCCACAGCCGGGCCTCCCGCCTCGCCCAGTGGTCATCAAATTGCTGCACTATAAAGACAGGGATTGGCTTCTGCAGAGAGCCCGGGAAAAGGGCCCCTTCCAAGTGGACAATAGTAGAGTCACGCTGTTCCCGGACTACACATTCGAAACGCAAAAGCTAAGGGCCTCTTTCCTCTCCATCAAAAAAGAGCTGCGGACTGAAGGCATCCAGTATTCGCTCCTTTTCCCGGCCAGACTTAGAATCATTGTGGACAAAAAATCGTTGTTCTTTCCCACAGCAGCGGACGCATGGGCCTGGTGGGACACTTACAAAGCGGGCACAGACGGGGCCCGTTATAGAGCGGAGGAGGAACGTCAGAGACAGCTGGTGAAGAAATCAAGGAGGCACCGAGGGCGCAGCCAGAAATCCAGGAAGCCTACGGAATCCCAGATGGAGGACGAGAGGAGAGCAGCGTTGCAGGCGGTAATGGATGTCTCGGGCTCGGCGCTCGCCCAATCGGGGAGAGTTTCAGGCTCAGATGAACAAGGAACGGGATCAGAGACAGAACAATCGGAGTTTGGTGACTTGAGAGGCCTGACGGTCACGCCACAGACGTCGGAAATCATTATTGAGGGCTGAGAACTCGAGCATTAGCGCTCCTCCTGGAATTGAGGCTATTGGGACTCCCGCCGTGAACGCCTGAGCAGATGGCTGTAAGACTGGATCATCGTGAGTGCTATAGCGAATTGTGGGGCGGGGGGAAGGGAACTGGGATTTTAGTACTCGCACCTAGTACACGCTCCTTAGGGCCCTTACTACCTCCGTGGTGCAGACTGCGGATTAGTAGAACTTGCGAGCACGTTTGCTCGTTCTTAGTTTGGATGGGAGCTGCTCTATCGGGGTTAGGTCCTGTTCTGGGGGAGGGGGCCCTGGAGAAGTTGGGGGGACTCGAGGCGTAGGGGAGGGAGGGCAGTAGGGGAAGTTCGTTGGGGGGAGGGATCAGTGTCACGCCTGATGCCAGGAGACGATATTTCTTTGACTTGAACCGGACACTGTGGGATAATGGCTAATGCGGGATTGATAAAATGTGTGTCTTGGAATGTGAGGGGGCTGCATACTATGGCAAGGAGGCACAAGGTCCATGCCTATTTGGTTCGAAGAGGGGTACAAATAGCGTTTCTACAAGAAACCCACCTGACACAGAAGGAAGGGACTGCGCTGCAGCGTAGATGGAGAGGGCAATTGTTCACCACCACCTACTCTGCTTTTGCTAGAGGGGTGTTAATATGGATACGTGCGGGCACGCCTTTTCAAGTAACCAGACATACAGTGGATCCTGATGGGAGGTTTGTGATAGTCGAGGGTACGCTTAGAGGCCGACACATAGTACTTGGCAGTATCTACGCACCCAATGTGGACCAAGCAAACTACTTTACAAAACTGTCCGGGGAACTGGCCACTTATCTCACAGGTCCTGTTCTGCTGGGAGGGGACTTTAATTCCATAGCGGACACGATATTAGATAGGTCGCATCCACCACTGCATTCATCCCCAATACATAGACTAGCGAGATGCAGGACAGATTGGCAAGAAAAATGGGGACTACTAGATGCATGGCGCATTCAACACCCGATGGAGCGAGATTATTAATTTTACTCTAGCCCACATGACCTCCATGTCCGCATTGACACCTTCTTATGCTCCCATGCGGTACTTTCTGTAGTAACAGGGACTGAATATCTAGCGCGCACGCTGTCTGACCATAACCCACTACTTCTGACGCTGAACTGGATGGCTGAGACATCGCTGATCCCGACGTGGCGGCTGTGGCCGGACACGCTCAATGACCCGCCCTTCCGAGAGGAACTGAAAGAGAGGATTTCCCAATACTTTACAGAGAACGAGGGGTCCGCTACAACCAGGGCAGTGGAGTGGGACGCCTTTAAAACTGTAGTGAGAGGACATTGTATAGGGAAGTACGCGGGGGTACGCAAGTCCCTGCTAGATGACCTAGAGAAAGCCGAGAGCAAGTTGAGGGAGTCCGAACGGACGCGCCCCAACCGACCCGAGTTGCAGGGGATGGTTAGCGAGGCGAGGGAGGCGGTAGCAGTGGAATTGGAGCGCCTGCGCAGTTTGGATTACAAAAAGTACCGCAGAGGGGGATAAAACTGGTGCACTCCTAGCCTGGTTGGCGAACCCCGTTAGGAGTGGTCACCCGATCCTGGCCTTGAAGGGGGATGGAGGCCGCATCTGTAGCACGCAATCGGATATATTGAGCAGCTTTCGGGCATATTACGAAACGTTATACAAAAACGCGCTGGGGGATCAGGCGGAGGCAATAGACACCTTTCTGGCGGAACTACAATTGCCGCAGCTCGAGCGGGAACAGGCAGAGGCTCTAGGGGGCCCGATAGAGATGGCAGAAATACGGGGAGCAGTGAAACGAATGGCACGTAACAAGACTCCGGGAATAGAAGGCCTGCCCGTCGAGTTCTACGGACGATATCTGGACCAATTGGCTCCAAAGCTCCAAATGATATACAATGAGGCCAAAGACAGAGGCCGTCTCCCCCAGTCAATGTGTGAGGCCATAATGATTCCCCTGCTCAAGCCGCGTAGAGAGAGCACAGACCCGGCGTCTTATAGGCCACTGTCCATGTTAACATCAGATTATAAGATACTGAGCACCGTATTGGCCTCCAGATTACTAACCCACATGCAAGACCTAGTTCACAAAGACCAGTCCGGATTTATACCTTCCCGCAACACAACTCACAACATCCGAAGACTGCTCAGACTGGTGGACCATCCGCCCCCAGGAGCAAGGACTCCCCTTGTGTTAGCTGTGGATATAGAGAAGGCCTTTGACAGCCTTGCGTTGGAGTACTTATATAGAGTGATGCAGAGGTTCGGCCTAGGGGACGGATACATCACATGGACAAAAGTTTTATACACGGCGGCGAGAGCGAGAGTGAGGGTTGGCGCCCTGGTCTCACATCAATACCAGGTGCATCGGGGTACCAGACAGGGGTGTGCACTCTCTCCCCTGCTATTTGCACTAGCGGTGGAGCCACTGGCAGCGATGGCCAGACGGGGAACCTATTATCGAGGGTTGGGGTTTAGGGGGACACAACACTTTATTTCGCTGTACGCGGACGACATTCTCCTTTATTTGGAGGACGCCGAGAGGGCCGTGGAAGGTGCAGAGAGGCTACTGGCGCGCTTCGGCGCCCTTTCAGGCCTGAAAGTGAATTGGGCTAAAACCTGCCTCTTCCCCCTTCGGAAAGAGGAGATCCAACCCCCGGCCCGCCCACTGCTTAGATGGGAACCTGACTGCATGACCTACCTAGGGGTGCAAATTTATCACGAGCCGGCGAACATGCTGGAGGGCAATGTGGGCCGCTGTACCCGGGCACTCCGGTCCAACATGTCCTTTTGGTCCACCCTGCCTCTATCGGTGGCCGGACGGGTGGCTCTTTTAAAAATGATTGCTTTGCCGCGCTTGCTGTACTACTTCAGGACTCTCCCCATCTGGGTGCCTAGAGCAGTCTTCCAGCAGTTGAGAACAGCGATAATCTCGTTCTTATGGGGTAAGGGCAGACGCAGGATTGCGTTGGCAACACTGACCCTCCCCAAAGACGAAGGGGGGCTAGCGGTCCCGGACTTCGAACTTTACTATTTGGCTGCCCAACTACAAACGTTTACACAGGAAGTGGCGAGAGCTTTTCGCGGTCCGGAACAGGAAAGGGAAGACGGCACCCCCTGCCACGTGCTGTCCTATATCGTATTACACCAGCTGCTGATGCTCAGTGGTCTGTCCCAAGAGGAACGGACGTTCCGATTATGTTGGAACCGTTCGCGGGTGCGAGCGGGAGTCAAGCACCCGTATGCACCTGAGATACCACTGGGCATGGTGACAGCGTTCCCTCACGGAGGTGACTGGTCGAGGCTCCAGCTGTGGGAGGAGGCGGGCTTACAGATGGTGGGGGATCTCTACGATGATGGCATGCTGACCCCATACCAGACGCTACAGGAGCGTTATGACCTCCCGAGGGGGGATTACCTACTACACGCGGCAGTGTTGAGGGCAGTACAAGCGCACTGGGGAGAAGGGTTGCTCGAACCACCGACGACACTAGCATGCCAGTACACAATGATGGCAGCGGGCACCTTTAAAGCAGTAACGTGTCTCTATTCGAGAATGTTAAGGGAATCCCTGCAGCCGCTGGCGGCGTTGAAGGCCAAATGGGAAACAGATTTACAGATGGAAATCCCGGATGCAGCGTCGTCCCAGCTAGTGCGAAGGGCTAGGAAGAGCACTAGAAATGCGCGATTCCAACTCATTCATCTGTATATCATACATAGGGCCTACCTCACCCCGGGCAAGATCGCACAATACTTCGGAGCGGAAGACGCAGCCTGCCCCAGATGTACTAAGATAAGTGCGGATCTGATACATATGCTGAGGGCTTGCCCCCTCCTACAGGACTACTGGAGGGACATTGGCGCCACATTGAATGAGGTGACGGATAGGGACCTGCAATATGATGGGGCTGTTAGCATACTACATTGGTTCCCACATACGCCCAAAAATAAAATGTCGAGCAAGTTCATTGACATGGGCCTCATTTTAGCGAAAAGAGAATTGACCAAGAGTTGGAAATCCAAAACAGGGCCGACACACCGAAGATGGCTAAATGAATTTCTAAAATGGGCTGCGGCTGAGAGCACGATCAGGTACCAGCTAGCCCGGCGTGGATCGGACGAGCGAGCACAGGAGGCAGCGATGGCGTGGGAGGTGATGGTGCAGGCGCTACGAGACAGTACAGTGGAGGAAGAAGGGGAATTGGACCAAGAGGCCCCTGGAGACCCTACTGAGTCTACCGCGGGACCGACGCCCTCACCAGACATACACATGCAGTAAACACCACAGTGATTCTGTTCATTGCCGCAGGTTCGATCCACTCAGAGTTAGGCATAGGTGGGGACACTGAAGGGGAGAGGGGGGGAGCCAAGTTTAGGGGCACAGACCACAGGGAGTTGAGGGAATGTTGCCCAGGGGGGGGGAAATAGGAATAATAACCCAAAAGCAGACAGCAGGATGCCTCATGTAAAGATTAAGTATAAGAGCCATTATAGCATGCACTGAGACTATAAATGTTGCCGCCCGGCCTTCGGGATGTGGGCAGAAAGGCTGTGTATACTAACCAGACGCGGAAGCAAGGGATGGAGGAGGCTGTATAGAAATGATTACGTACTACTGAGTGTAATGTGATGCTCAATCTACAATAAAAACGGTTTAAAAAAAAAATGGGAACCCATGGATTTAACTGTATATAGGAAGCAATGGGTAACGTTGGCATGCATGATAGCGGAACATTGCCCATTTGTGGGGTGCCAGCCAGCCGCCTGGGTCCAGAAGTGGGAGGAGGACCTGGACTGGTGCATATTTAGGGAGAGGTCGGGTTATGTGGCTAGGGGGTGTTCGGCGAAATGGGGGAAGGTCTGGGAGGCTTGGAATCATTACAGCGGAGATGTCTGTGTGCCCCCGAAGTGTTCTGAGGAAGTGGAGGCGCAGGCGTCCCCTTGATCCATCACCTACATTTTGTATCTATCATTTTAAATGTATGAAAATGTACTTATGTAACTTGCAAGAGCTGCTAAAGTCACCTGATGTTTTTCTTTGTCGTTTCGTTAATAAAAAGATTTAAAAAAAAAATATTGCCAAACACCTTACGAATATGAAAATAGAAGGACCTACCCATACGATTGACCTGAAACGCTTAAAATGGTCAAACGAAACGATAGAGACACAACAGTCCAATTTACAGATGATGATAACGGCTAGCGATTTGGAGGCTTTGAACAAAATTCAAGTCTGGGAAAAATTTACCTTGGATCTTACAACATTAATGACAACAACAGAACAAAAAACAAAAAAATAGAAAGGAAATAAATCAAAAACCATCGAAAGGGTTAAGAGATTTGAAAAGAGAACTTAAAAAGGCCAGTATGAGGCTAAAAAGATCTTGTCATGACCAAATTGCCTGTGATAAGGTCAGGCAATTGAGGAAAACTTATAAAAAACAGCAATGGGAGGAAAAAAGAACAAGCAACGATAAATTCTGGGCCTAACTGCTTAGTAGTGCGAAGAAAACAAACTCAAATACATTATGGGGAATCATAAATAAACTACAACGACCGATGAACGAATTATCATCAAATATTCAAGAACATGAGTGGGCAAAATTTCTAACCACAACATTTTCATAAATAACAACCGATGAAACGTTAGAGGCAAAGACTGAGGAGCACCCTGAGTAAAATAAAACAACTGAAACCATCATACAACAAGTTGGTGATATTTATATCACCGGAGAGGATAGTAAACGTAATGAAAGAGTGGGAAAATCCTCAGGTCTTATGCCAATGGAAGTAAAACCCAAAACTTCGGAAAATATTGGCACCAACTCTCCAAATGCAAAGAACAGTGAGTCCTCCATGTTAGTTGATGGAATAAAACGCATAATAAAGAAGGGCAGAGATGATGGCGCACCAGGACCTAATGGAATCCCACAAGCCATTTTTAAAAATGATCCATCACTTTGGAGCAAGCATCTAGACAAACTATACAATGAAATAGAGCTCCTAAATTGTATTCCATCGAATTGGCAAGGCTCGATATTGACACCTATTGATAAAGGTGGAAACAGAGTGAATCCATCAAATTATAGGCTAATCACCCTCTTGGACGTTGAAGCCAAATATCATGTCACACTCATATTGAAAGACCTAAAGCAATGGACAGATAACATTAATCTTATTCCAGTTAACCAGACAGGGTTCGGGCAAGGTATAGGGACAATATCAAACATTTTAGCCCTTTCCTTAATAGTAAATAAAAGCAAACAGAGGACACAACAACGTTACCTCTGTTATATAGATTTAATGGCTGCATTTGATAGTGTAGACCGTCACCTCCTTTGGAAAAAACTGCGAACTTGGAATATTCCCGAAAAATATTACAGGGAATGCTATTATTCTACTCGAATACATGGTTAAGAGTCAAGATAGGAGACGGCACCAGATTATCAAGAAAGCTAATCACAACAAAAGGGTTGTGTTTTGGCGCCAAATCTCTTTAATTTGTTTCTGTCTGACCTTGCTCAGAGGTTAGACTGCACTAATTCTCATCCCCCAAAACTAGGCGGGCTAGTACTCACGCACCTCTCGTACGCTGACGATGTAGTGTTAAAGAGTCAAACAAAGATCGGCCTCCAAAGAGTCTTAAATGTAATGTCAAACTATATCTCAGAGAACAAACTAGAGATAAACACTTCAAAAACAAAAACAATGGTGATTGGAAGTCGGCAGAGAAGTAAACAGATCATCTGGCTCAATGGTAGTCAATTAGAGGAAGTAAAGAACTACAAATATTTGGGATTTTATATAGACAATCATCAAAACCACTCAGAGCAAAAAAAGTATATGACTCAGAGAACTAACGCACTTATATTCGCCTTCAGTCATTTAGCAAAAAAATTGAAAGGCCCATCACATAAACCACTACTAGCGGTGATGACAGCGAAAATTCTCCCTACGATAACAAATGCTAGTGCTGTTTTTCAAGGCAAGGATGTAGAGCTTCTAAACCAACTAGTGGTTTCCACATATAAAAAAGTTTTTCAAGTATAACGTTCAGCCTCCCTGGCACAGGTTCGTCTTGAATTTGGCTTAACCAATGAAACAATTGGGAGAATGTATGCCACAGTAAATCTATGGTACAGACTGAAACTGAATGCGGCCACATCACCAATTGATAAAGCCCTCTGGACCGAAGTAGAACACAACGCAAAATCACCCTACAATCAATATCTAAACAAATCCTTGTCTACAACCTGTAAAAATGATTTATGGAACAAAAACCTGCCATACCAGTCCTTCAAACACACACTATATAAAGTAGCAAAAAATCACTCCTTACTAATTGACAGAAACATCTTCAGGGCAGGGTCACATGCCTGGATGGTGATCAACAATTATAAGATACTTGCACCAGCCTATTATTTACATACAACATTTTCTATTTACCTGAAAAAGCAATTAATGTATATACGCCTCGGAAAATTAACATTATTAGCGGATCAGCCTACTTGGGTATATAAAGGGCCAAAATCATGTAGACTCTGCGGTTACCACGAAGAGGATTTCATTCATGTAATTTGCATATGTACCCAACTCCACAACGCTCGATCCACCCTTCTTAGACAAACTTATAAAGACAGAGGAATCAGGACCTATAGAGCCGCAATAATTGCAAACTTACATCCATCGGACACACAATTAAATTGTAAATTGATCAAATTTCTCAAAGTTTTTGCACAGGCTCACAAAAATTTGTTTGCAGGATTGACCACCGATCAAGGACAATAATGTGGTAAAATATTTGATAAACAATGATATTCTATGAGCTTCTTATTTTAAAATTGATGTAAAGCGACTTTTCTCTATTAATGTTTAAACTTCTATTTTTATATGTGTTTATATCTTTAAAGTTTTAATTGACCAAACAATAAAATTTACGAACATTACGAGTGTCGCAAGGTTTATGATGATATCTCTGTATCAGCAGATGGGGAAAGTGATAGTGACGCTGATGAAAATGTGTACCTTGTAGCAGTCAACAAATTAGAAAAACATTTCAGCAAGAAAATGAATGTGGTGTTAGAGAGTCATAAGTTATTTTCAAGGACACAAGGGAATAGTGAAAAAGTTAAACCATTCATTGCTGCTCTTAAGGGCTTAGCGAACACATGTGAGTTTGAATCACTTCAGGGGTCTCTTATTAGGGATCAGTTGGTCAGGTGCACAAATAATCCGAAGATTCAGGAAAGACTTCTTGTTGCCAACCCAGATCTCAAGGAGGTCATTGACATAGGTATGGGGATTGAGCACACAGCAGATGGCATGGTTCCCATGAATGGTGAGGGGGACAAATCCAAAGAGGTTAATGACATAAGGAAACATGATACTAGTAACGATACTAAAAGCAAGTCTGCTAATACGCTCTCTCCCGGATCCAAACTCAAGTGTTATAGGTGCGGGAGCCCAAGCCATCTTGCGAACAATCCCATATGCCAAGCCCCGTCTGTTATTTGCCATAAATGTGGTAAAAGGGGACATTTGACCTGGGTTTATAGAGATCAGCGCTTCAAATCTGTGTTTTCAATTGAACATGAATCGTTCCCTGAGACTAAGTTAATCTTTAAATTTAAAGATACTGATGACACGGCCAAATTTCCTTCTTGCAATATCACCTTAGACAATAAACCTGTAACTGTCTTCGCAGATTCTTGTTCCCCATACACCCTGGTTGATGCAAAGGAATTATCTCAACTCTTTCCCTCTCGGCAAGAGACCATACTGCCCCCTGACATCCAACCTGGGGGTTACAATGAAGATCCCATTCCCTTATTGGGCATGACCACTATGGAGATTGGGTTTAAGGGCAGGAATACAGTGGGCAGGATTTACATCACCCAGAAGGGATCTAACTTGTTAGGGTGGAAACACCAAAGGGAACTGGGCATCAAACTAGATCCCAACAGTCCTGATCAGGTTTTATTGGTGGATCCCTCAGTTGGTGGGATGGAAGTATGCAATGATTTCCCCAAAGTTTTTTGCGATGAGGTGGGTTTTCTTAAGGATTACCAACACTCCATTAAGTTAAAATCTAATGCCAAGCCTGTGGCACACAAAGTCAGACCCATACCACACATGATGCAAGCCCCTCTTCGCAATGAACTCAACAGATTATTGTCCTTAGGCTTAAATGAACCCATTGAATGCTCACAGTGGTTGGCCCCAATTGTTCTCACCAACAAAGCATCCAGTAAAGACATCAGACTGTGTGTGGACCTCAGAGACCTCTATGAGAACATCTGGGTAGATAGGCACCTCCTTCCTCGCATACACGAAGTCCTCACCCTTATCAAAAGTGCCAGCTATTTCAGTGTCATGGATTTGTCCTCAGCCTACCACCAGGTAGAGCTGCACCCTAACTCACGTCACGTCACCTCCTTTGTTACTCTTCTGGGGGCCTTCCAATTCCTATGCGTGCCATTTGGATTGGCCTCTGCGGCTGCTGCCTTCCAGAGGATCATGCAACACGTCTTACAAGATCTTCCCACAACCCTTTGCTTCCAGGATGACATCCTCATCTATGGGAAGGATCTGGAGGAAGACAATTCCTCTCTCAGAAAAGTGTTATTGGGAAAAGCAGGTCTCACTCTCAAAAAGGAAAAATGACGCATTGGCTTGGGATCAGTTGAGTACCTTGGGCACACCATTTCCCAGGCTGGTATCAGACCCAAATTGGACCTTGTGGAGGCCATTCGTACCACCTGCGTTCAAGATCTCAAATCCGAATATTACTCCAAGTTTGTCAAAAATGATGCCTCCATAGTTGAACCTCTACAGTGTTTACTCAAATCCAGAACTCCCTATGTGTGGTCTGATAACTGTCAGGATGCTTTTGTAATGGTAAAAGAGTGTATCATTTCTGCCCCTTCCCTGGGAAGGTTTGACCCCACCAAACCCACAATCCTTTGTACCGATGCCAGCAACAAAAACCTGGGAGCTAGTCTCACCCAAACTGTTGATGGTAAAGAACAGATCGTCGCACTCGCCTCCCATGCTCCAAAAGGCACAGAATTTAACTACTCGGTAGTGGAAAAAGAGGCACTTGCTGCTATTGGGCAATCAAACATTTCTGAATCTTTCTGTGGGGGATTCCATTTACTGTAAAGACTGACCACATACCCCTCATGTTTGCTTTTACCATAAACGGGTCAACTAGAACCAACCCCAGGATTGCCAGATGGATCCTGGAGCTTCAAGGGTACAATTTCTGTGTCAAGTATGTCCCAGGTTCCCAAAACATTGTTGCAGATTTCCTTTCCTGCTCTCCATTGGTGGATGAATGCAAAACTGTTTCCAATGATTGTGATGATGTCATACTACAACTTACTTATTTGAACAAGGATGAATGGCATAGTTCTGTACAAGCTGATGCTGATATGTGTACTATCAAAGAGTTTATCATAAATGGATGGCCCGCTACTAGAAGTGACATTCCGGCAACCTGTGTAATTACTGGGATGTAAGATTACAATTGAATATACAAGAAGCTATTGTTTGCCGAGGGGAGAAAGTAGTTCCCCCTGAGAATCTAAGAGAGAAAATTGTTGAGCTGGCTCACATGGGTCATTTAGGGCGTATTCACACCAAGAACAAAAATCACTTGGACTGCTGCTGGCCAGGCATGGATGCTATGACTGAGAACCTTGTGAAAAATTGTTTGGGTTGTAGCCGCAGCTACAATATTTACCAAACCCGCAAACCCCCACTGTCTCCAGTGGAGGTTTTGGACAGGCCGTGGTCCAAGTTGGCTCTGGACAATATAGGAACCCTCAACCTAAAGAGTTTAAAATAATGGTTTATCTTAGTGGACTACCACACTCGTTGGGTGGTATACAAGTGTGTACATCAAATTGACACGAAAGTCCTCACACAGTTCTTGGAAAGCGTTTTTTATGATGAGGGTATACCTGACACCCTGGTTACAGACAATGGGGTGCAATTCACCTCTGAAAATATGAGAGAGCTTCTGTCAAACATGGGCATCAATCATCACAAGACAGCTTTGTATTGTCCCCACGCAAATGTACTCGGGGAGCGGATCAACCGCTTGTACGAAGAATGCCTTCAGAGGGCAAAAGTTATGGGGACACCGGCCAACTCTGCCTTAATGGAGAAAATTTGGGCTTATCGCTTCACTCCCAACAGTGTAACAGAAGTTTCCCCGTTCACTTCTCTCAAAGGGAGGGTCCCTAAAAAAGGCTGTCTCCTCCAGGTTTGAAAAGGAATGACACTTTTGTGCTCAACCGCAGTGAAATTTCCAGAAGGGTAGACGAACCTCAGATCAAATACAAATACCGATATGACCAAACCAAGCACGTCAAATCCCAAGTGTTCAAAGAGGGTGGATGGGTCCGCGCGGACCTCCCCAAACCACACAGAAAAGAAGCTTCCAGGTTCTCTGAGCCTTACAGAATATCCAAAGTGGGGAAACATGTTGTCCAACCAGAGAAGGACAAACCAGGAGCATTGACAGAATTATTCATCACAATCAAGGGGGTGACGCTGTTCACAGCTCTAATCCAGAGAGAGAGTCAGTGTTTCCTATGCCCAGGAAATATTTGAGTGCCAGGTCCACTCCCGTGTGGGTTAGTGATTATTGTGCAAAGTGAAAATTCTTGCTATTGTATTTCTTGCATTACTTCTTTGTCTCATTTTCTCCCCGCTCAATTCCCTGCTTCTCTCTCTCTCTCCTTCTATCTTTCTCTTCTTCTTTCTTTCTCACTATGCAAGGAGGTGTGTTGTAATCTCCTCTTATTGGTATATTCCGGACCCCCCTCCCTGTCCCTGTTGGTACTGTCCTAAGTTCTGTTTGCCAACATTCCACAGTGCACACCAGCTGACTAGAATCTGTGGTGGTGTGAATACGAATAAAGAAGAGTTCTGCACTTACCTGCAGTTTGTCTTCATTATAACACTTTTCTCTTAAAGTATGCATATTTCGTGTGAGAGCTATGGTGGATAAAGTGTACTAGGTCCACACAGAAGGCCTGAGGATTCAGTGTGAAAACGGGAGCTTCCCAATATTTTATATTGCCCGCTCAACATTTTCACCGCCTGCGGATGAGGAAACGGTTTCAAATAGCCTTCCCTTGCCTCTGCCATTTAGTCTTAGCATTTGAAGAGCCACGTGCTCTCCTACTTCAGCTTCTTCCAGATTCGCACAGTTGTGGAGCTGGTGAAGTTTTACATCATGAAGCAGAGGCAAGAAGAAGGTGCCTTCTGCATGACTGTGTCAACCCTCCTGCTGCCACTCAAGGCACAGAAAAAACCTGATTGGCAGCTTCTGCTCACCATCTCCCTGTGGGGGCCCGCCCATGAACTGCACATGCCCAATTCTTCTGTTGCCAAAGGGATTCCAGCAGAAAGTCGGGGGAAAATGGAGAGGTCTCCTGCTTGTTGCTCACTTGTAGTGGCATTTGTTTTCCCTTTACCACTTTTGGGGCTAAAAGCATCCCTGACTGACCAGGGGGAAAATGATTTCCTGTAGCCTCATCTCCTGCCATTCGATTTCAGACTTCAGGGATATATTTATCTTAATGTCTAAAATGTTTGCATAATACATTTTGCAAAACGTAATTATTCGAGGAGCTTGTATAGATAGTAGAGTGAGCTAGTTACGATTGCTCGGCTTGGTGAACTAGTGAGTAGTAAGTTCATAGAAAAACCAGACAAGCCAGGCTGCTCGATCCTGATAGAGCGCAATGTTATTCTAAAATTTGTAGGGGTGCATCATAATCATGGGTAGTTAGCAACCGCATATTTAGAGGACTGTATTAACATGTGATCATTAGAAATGTAGTATTAAATCAATTTATATTAGCGTGTTTAGGAGTGTATCCATATCATTTGAAGACTAATGTAGTATTTAACCGAGAATGTGCCTTAGGCAATGAAAAATGTATTCGTTTACGTATAAAGTGATGCATTAGGAATAAAACGTGCTCCACATGAAAGCTGCATGTGTAGGTTGCTTATTCATGTAATGAGAGATAATGCATTAGATGATCATAGATGCAATGTTTATAACGTGATATTAGAAAGTGTGTGTTTAAATGTGTAAAGGCCAGATTGCATATAAGTATCAGTAGAGGCCTAATAGTGATTTCTTATGTTAGCTGAATATTGTAGGCCGAAAAATATATTTTCCTTGGGAAGGCTCCTTTTCTTAGTCGAATTGTAGACTGGAGAACGATGTGCGTGCAAGGGAGATTTGCTCACAGGCTTTCTGTTGCAAGTGCAAAGACACATGTCTCGTCAGGCAGAATAACCCTTTGTTTTAGGAGTTAGGATGGTAGAGGCAGGTGATGTAGGAGTGTACAGGAATGTTGAGATGATATTTTTAGCGGAGAAGGTGCCTGAGACCCAAGGACACACCAACGGTTTTTGGACGAAGTTGAAGTTTCAATGGAAAATTACAGAAAGAAGACCTGCCTGAAGGGGTGAACCCAGGGCGTGCCTACTTTTTGGGGGATTTTGTATTAGGGACAGTACCCCCGAGGGTGGAGCAGAGGAGGTCTAAAGGGGAAGCAAGAAGGAACATCTTAGAACAAGCTCTGTAGCTTTAGCTACTTACCTATGCAAAGTGAGTGTATTTCTGAGGAAGTCTTCACTGCCGGCACCTTTTTCTCTTGCCTGGGGAAGATGCTAAGTAGGGATGCCACTTTAGAGTTAGTGTAGGGACAGACTAATATTCTTCCTTTTAGGTAAATGCATTCCAAGCTTCAAGTAGGGACTGTCATTGTTTGCCTGATACTTTTAGAAATAACACTGATTATTATTTTGAGTCGCCTGAGACTCTTGGGTAGAATTATGTTTGTATTAGTGCCCATTTTTTTTCTTAACCTCTTGCTGAGGTGCCTGTATGTTCAATTGTTTTTGGCTTTGTAATAAATCTTCGAAACTTTTATTTCGTAGTCAGTGGTCCTTTTAAATTGGATGATCGAATTGGTACTATACAAGGTTATAAATGAATTTGTTTTTCTTCCCTTTACACTTCTTAGCAGACAACAAAGATTCAGTCGACCGAGGATTCTAAGGATTGGTAGAATAGAGGTAAAAATCTAGACAAGAAACCGGTGTCATCAATTGGTAGCAACCGAGGTTGGTTGTCTCTAGAGTGAGGGGAGATCTAGATTAGGATAAAATTTCCCGAGCCCGATAGAATTCAGGTGATGATTGTCCAGCGGATTGTCAGCGTTTCATGGAAACTGATGGAAAGTGACGGTGCGGGGAAAGCAGCAGTTCGGTGGAGAGTGAGTATGAACAGGGTTATGTGTTGTTAGATTGCGGTGTTGTTTAATGTTGTGATGTCTTGCGGAGTTGGAATAAGAGTTGTGTGATTGTGAGATCAGGCTGTGAGCGCGCGCAGCCCGGGAATCTTAGATTCGACGAGTAGTCTAAGAGACTGTGGTGTAGAAGACACCCAGAGCGTAATTGTCAGCCATTGTGAAGGGAGTCGTGGGGTACCATCGACTACCTGGACCGAGATAGGGGGAGCGAAAGTATGAGTTTGTGAGTAACTGACGCTGGTCGTGGGTTGCTATATGTGGAATATTGATCGTTTGTAACCTATCAGCTGAGGTGATTGTCCGGTCGTTTCGCAGACATACAGTTTCCAGATTGAGATAGACAATTACATGAGACTGTGGACGTACAGTCAGAGAAGTGACTGTTTGGACGTTTTGCGGATAAACAGTTATTTCAGTGTATGAATGGGATGCATGAGTGAGTGAGAGACGGATTGTAAAGGAGGGGAACTGCTGCGAGCGGGAGAAAGTGACGTCAGAAGGTGCTGCGCTGCAATAGGGCGGTTGGTGTGAAGCCGCGCTGGTACTGGTGGCTTGTCATCAGGAAGTAAAAGAGCGCTGCGAAAAGAGGAAAGTTGGTTTCATCATGAAATGTTTTAAAGTTCTACGAGATTTGTGTAGAGGAGAAAGAAAGGTGGCTATTTGAGGAGGAGAAGAGGCTCCGCCTGAGGATACCCCAGCTCATTATATGGCCACGAATGGGGGTTTGCATACTATACTTTGGCTTGAGAACTGGTGCAAAATGACAGACGGAAATGAGGAATTGACTTTTCCCCGTTATGGGACCTTTAGGTTGGAAGTGTTGTATCAGTTAAAAACAGTCATGGCTTCTTTGCGACCCTTGCCTAGACCAAGACAGTTTGAAGCGTTACATGCATGGATTAGGGCAGGACAAAAAAGGAAACTGGACAGGAGTCAGGAAAGATTGAAAAAGTAGGTTAGGACATTCTAAAATGCAATATGGGATGCATTGGAGAAAAGATGGAGAGTACAGACAATTGAAGGGGATAAGTTGTTCCCACTAACAGTCAATTAAGGGAACACCCAGAAGAAGAATGACGAGGAAGATGACAGTGATACAGACAATAGCTTGATAGAAAGGCTGGTATGTGAGAGACCACCCCCAGACAACCCAGAGTCGGAGGGGGAAAAATCAGCCCAGACGGAGGGAGTTAGAGAATTGCAAGTTTCACCTAGTGCGGAAGTCGTTGGGAAACTCTCGACAGGATGATGGGAACACAGATCCCAGAAAATGCAGATGCTAGGAGGTTATGGTACCTTATGGTACTGGTTACCATTGGTCCCATAGTGTCGATGTATGATCCAGATCAGGTGAGGAGTGGAAATTCATCACTGTCAGGAGCAGAAGAGAGAACTAGCTCTGGAGGGAATGGTGTAGTGAGCGGACTAGTTCACTTACCGAGACCCATGGAATTGAGTAAGCGTTACCAGCTACGGCAGACTCGTCGAGGGGACCGATGGATCTGAGGGGGCCAAGGCCAAAATCTTTTGCCGAGTTAAGATCAGATTTGAGGACATGGGACCAGTCAGAGGAGAATCGAAGTGAAAGGATGAAAGGAGACAGGGATCATGGAAGTACAGAGAACAGACCAGTCCTAAGGAAAACCAATGAGATGGAAACGGTGCAGAGAACAGGACAGCGAATATAGGGAGTCGAGCGGTGCATCTTGTCGAGGTACTCTAAAAGTGTCTATAAGGGCGAAGATGTTAGATGTGATGAGGCTAAAAGCAGAAGTGGATGAGATAGTTGAAGGAAACTTGCCTTTGGAGAGAGTGGGGCTTCATGAACCAGACGAGTTGCTGTTTTATAGCAAAGGATGTGACTCGCAAGGCAAGGTCAGCACATGAAAACTTAACTGAATTGGCAAACAGATACGAGGTGGATCTGTATGAAATGAAAATGTTACAGGGGAACCACAGATTACAGTACAGGGATCAGGACCTAGGAGAGAACAGGGTCATTGGGCTAAAGACTCACATAAGAGAATTGATTACAGGGATACGGGCATGGAACAGGCTCGACAAGTGGGAGGAAAAAAGATCCAAGAAAAAGAGTACCAAAAGGAGTGTAGCAGAGACACCACCTCCAGGAGGGGGAACGGTAGGAGTAGGGAATTACCCTTTGCTAGAGGTATCCAGTGGAGGGTACATGCATGTACATTGGAGTAGAGGTGATTTAGCAGCATTCACAAATGATTTCCCTAAGTTGAGGGAGAGGCCAGTCGAGTGGTACAAACAGGTTGATCGATTTGTTAAGATCTCGAAGGTGTTGTGGATTGATTTGAACACACTATTTGATATTGTGGTCCCAAGTGATTTGTGGGCAGCTTGAAAAAGTATGAGCAAGCGATCACATGGCTTAAATCAAAGATATCACCACAGGATATTGATTGGGTGAAGATAGATTGGACTGTTCAGGAACCAAAGGAGACAGTGCATGAATACTATGAGAGGCTCTTGCAAGTCTTTAAGCAGTATAGTGGGCTGGAGACCTTAGACCCCAAAGACATGGAACTGTTTGTTTCCAAGTTCGTCTTGGGTCTGAGACCTGAGATTTGCCTCATGGTCCAACAGCATTTGATCTGCTGGCAGAACAAGCTGGTAGACGAGATACTGCGGTATGCCCGGTATTGCAGCGATGAGGTGGTTTCAAAACATAGAAAGCTTAAAGATAAGTTGATGTTGGTTCAGTTGGTTCAGTTGCAAGCGGCTGACAAGGAAGTCCAGATGCAGTCAAATGGAGGAACGCTAGGGAGAAGACAGAATGGTCAAAACCAAAGTAAGGGAAATTCAGGGGACTCCAAAGCAAGAGTAGATGGTAGAGACTCAAAGAACGACAACCGCCTGTCACCTTGGACATTGGAGGTGCGAGTGTCCCTTGAATCCAGCAAATCAGCTGCAGCAGGAGGGAGAAACAGTACAGTAGCCTGAAGTGACAAATACTGTGATGAGACCAAGTTCAATGAAAGGGGGGACTCTGGCTCCACAAGTACAGGTTCCCCAGCCACCGAGGATCCTGCAAGGGACTCGGACTTACCAGCAGATGCCTCTGTTCGATGGCAGTGATGAGTACTACTCAGACCCGTTGGCATGACGGTGCCTGAGGGGGGAGGGAGACTGCACTCTTGGGGCAGTCTTGGAGTTAGACCAGAGGGGACCATTTGTAGAAGCTCATGTTGATGGTCATCCTACTACCTTTCTGGTGATACTGGTGCTACCCGTTCTACCCGATCTGCAGTAGTTCCCAACCTACTCCTCTCTGGACAATCAATCCAAGTTGTAGGTGTTGCAAATTGGAAAATGATCAACCCATTGACAAAACCAATTCCTGTGAGGATAGGAACGTTCAGAGATAGACATCAGTTTGTGGTATGCGACTCAAGCCCTGTCTGTCTCTTAGGAAGAGACCTTTTCTGCAAGCTCAACTGCACTATCTATTGCACCCCCAAGGGAGTGGAATTGCAGACTATTGATGATGATGCCACCTTTAAGGTCACAAATCAGCATTTGTGTGTGGAAATGTACCCTGTGGTGACAGTGGAAGGGCTTCCACTTGATTTGAGAGATTTGGTCTCGTAGAAAGTGTGTGTCTTCACGGGGGAAGATATTGAATTGTTTAAAGGAGTTGAGCCAGTTAAGATTCAGGTTAAGCAGAATGTTGAGTTTCCAAGAACGTCCCAGTATAATTTGACACCCGAAATGGTTGCAGGAATAAAACCTGTGATTGACTCCATGATTAAGCAGGGAATCCTAAAGGAGATACTGGGCAGTTGATGCAACTCACCCATTATGGGATTGCAGAAACCAAGTGGGAAATTCAGGATCGTGCAGGACCTGCAAAAGGTCAACAATATAGTTGTTCCATGTTGTCCAGTGCTACCGAATCCATCAGTAATATTGTTTCAGATCCCGTGTGAAGCAGAGTGGTTCACAGTGATTGACCTTTGTCAAGCGTTCTTCTCAATACCGTTACATGAAGAAAGCCAATTTATTTTTGCATTTAAGCTGCAAAACCATGTCTTAACATGGTGTCGTATCCCTCAAGGGTATACAGAAAGCCCAATGATCTTTAATCAGATCTTGAAAAAGAATCTTGAGAGCCTTGTGCTGCCGCAGAACTCTGTTCTCGTGCAGTACATAGACGACCTCCTTGTTGCGTCGGAAACTGAGGATGCATGCAGGATTGACACCATTGACTTACTGAATCACTTCGCAGAGAAAGGACACAAGGTGTACCCAAATAAGTTGCAGTACTGCTTGAAAGAGGTGCAGTATTTGTGTCACCGAATAGAGAAAGGCAAGAGGAAGGTGTCACCTGATAGGATTGAGGCAATCATGAGTATGACTGTGCCTACCACACAGAGGGAAGTAAGGATGTTCCTAGGGATGGTTGGCTACTGTCACCAGTGGGTTCCCAACTTCTCTTTGAAAGCGAAGCCTTTGCAGAGACTGACGCACAAGAATGTGAGTGAACCGGTACCATGGGACAATGACTGTATGAAGGCGTTCCTGGAGTTGCAAGAGGACCTCTGTCATGCTCCGGCACTGGGGATGCCTGACAACAACAAGCCTTTTTCATTGTTCTGTTGTGAACGAGAAGGTTTCGCATTATCAGTTCTGACTCAGGATCATGGAAGTGTCCGTAGACCAGTTGCCTACTTCTCAGCTACTTTAGATCCGGTAGCTTCAGCATTGCCCGGATGTCTCAAATCCATTGCCGCAACGGGTGTCAGCATTGAGAGCTGTGAAAGTATTGTCATGGGTCATTCTTTGATTGTGTATGTTCCACATTCTGTTGAACTGTTGATGACAAGGACCAAGACACAGCACCTGACCAATAATAGACTCACACACTACGAGCAAGTCATTCTTGCTGCGGAGAATGTGACTTAGGCGGTGTTCCGTTTTGAATCCTGCAACTCTGATGCCGTTGCCAAACACCCTTGGTGAAGACTGTGCGGACCATTACTGTCTCGATGTGACTGAACTTTGCACCAAACCGAGACCTGATATTGTGTATGAACCATTGTCTGACCCTGATGAGATCTTCTTTGTTGATGGTTCATGCCTAAGAGACAGTGTCGGTCAGTTTAGAGCAGCGTTTGCTGTATGTATCATCCGCCCAGGTAGCTGAAATCATTGCCTTGACTCGTGACTGTTTGGCAGCTGATCAAATTCGAATGACCATTTACACCGACAGCCAGTGCGGATTTGGTGTGGTTCACGACTTCGGACAGCTATGGTCACAGAGGGGTTACATGACATCGTCTGGATTGCCTATTAGGAATGGGGAGTTTGTGAGGCTACTATTGGAAGCCTTACGGCGCCCAAGGGAGATTGCTGTGGTAAAGTGTACAACTCATGGGAGGGGGACGGATTTTGTTTCTCTTGGAAATAGATATGCTGATGAAGTTGAACGTTTCTGTGCCGAACAAGGTTGCATCTTTACTGAGAGACACACGGGAGAGAGCCAAGAGAGAACCAAGTTCAACATGATGTTGGCCATTGCAGATACTTGGGACAAACTCAAGTGCCTGCAGGAACAGGTTTCAGAACAGGAGAAAAGAGTGTGGATTAAGTCAGGATGTGTGAAAGGAGATGTGGACATTTAGGTATCGAGTGATGGAAGAGCAGTGTTACCAGAAGACTTGATGAACCCGATGGCAAGATAAATCCATTGTGCGGTACATCTGCGGAGAGATGCGATGGTGAGAGTGTTCAGACAGACATGGTACAATCCACGATTTCGTGCAGTGGCTGAGGCTGTGTGTCAGAGGTGTGTCACTTGCCAACAGATGAATGCTGGAAAGAAGACTGTGGTTACACTGAGTCACTTTGGGAGGTTGGGGAGACCTTTCAATAGAATGCAGTTGGATTTCATTGAGATGCCTAGGTGCAACAGATTAAGGTACATCTTGGTGGTGGTGTGTGTATTCTCAAGGTGGGTGGAGTCTTATCCAACACGGAGGTGTGACACATTTACAGTAGCTAAGTTGCTATTGAGGGAACTCATACCTAGGTTTGGATTTCCGACCTCCTTGGAATCGGACAGAGGAACACATTTCCATAGTGAGATCATGAAGATGCTTTGCACAACATTGAATGTTGACCAGAGATTCCATTGTAGCTATTGTCCAGAGGCTTCTGGGATAGTGGAGCAGGTTAATGGGACTTTGAAAGCTCGAATGGCAAAGGTGTGTTCGTCTACGTCTCTGAAGTGGCTTGAGGCTCTACCTCTGGTGCTGATGAGCATCTGCAGTACCCCAGACAGAAGAACAGGTCTTTCACCTCATGAAGTGTTGATAGGGAGGGCTATGAGGTTACCAGCAGTGCCATCAAAAGTCTTAATAAGCATCACAGATGATCTGATCCTTGATTATTGCAAGGGGCTCGCTGATGTGGTCCATTCTGTGTCTCATCAGGTGCATGCTGCTGGTGTTCTGGCTTCAAGTGATCTCTGTCATGACCTGAATCCGGGGGACTGGGTGTTGGTTCGAAAGCACGTGAGAAAGAGCTGCCTGGATGTTCGCTGGAGAGGTCCTTACCAGATCATAGTGGTGATGAACACTGCAGTGAAGTACGGAGGATTGGCATACTGGGTACCTGCTTCTCACACCCACCGAGTTTCAGCACCCTTGGAAGAAACAGCTCCTCTCCCGAATGAAAATCCAGCTGTGGTGGCAGGGCCACAGGAGGAGACAAGTCAAGCTGTGAGGGTGGGTGAAGAAGCTGGTTGCTCACCAGATCAAGCTGAGGAGGGTCACGACGATAGTGGCACTGAGACTGCATCAGAAAGAGGAAGGTGGTCCGGAATCAGACTCAGCAGGGGAAGTTGTGAGCAGGGTGAACAAGGAGAGAGCAGGAGAATAACAAGCGCAGAAAAAACGTGGCCTGAGAGACAGAGGCGGTTGAATCTGCGACTGGTCTCCGAGAGGGATCTTGCTCCAGTGTCTGAAGACTCTGAATCAGACAAAGGTGAAGAAGGGCAAGCTTGTGGAGGTCTGAAAAGATCAAGGCGAACAAGAGTGCTTTGTCAGAGATACACAACTCCAGAGTGGTCATACGTTGTGACCGATGCCAAGAGTGCTGAGATCCGGGAGGCTGAGGGCAGTGACAGTGGTCAGTAACAGTACTAACGTGAAACTGGACGTGGTGTTGTTGGTGCCAGGACTTGTAATCGAAGGAGTACTGACCCTCACAGTTCCGAATCCCCTGATATTGAGCAGAATTTGTGATCTGATTTAGAATTGACTGATATTTCATACGTTTGGCTTTGAAGTTCTGTCTCATGAAACTATTGTTCTTCGTCTTGAACTTTTACAGCATGTTCTAGAGGCGATCAGAGCAAATCTTATTTTGTATTAAAGAGACTTGTTGTAAATAAGTTAAGGTAGATAACATAGGTCCGAGTGGAAGAAGAAGAAATTTAGGGGCTTCCCGCAGGGGACAGAGAAGGTTTAAGGAAGCCTTTTGCATGATGTAAATAAGGAACGGAAATCAAAAAGGGGACTTCCAGGTTGCCGAAGTGTTGTTCGAACTGGTTCACAAGCAACTGAAGAAGGAGAAAGAGAGACTTTTGAGTGTTTGTTGCTGAACCAAGAACTTTGAGGACCATTCTGGGATCATGGAGGCTGGGAATCCAAATCGTAGGTACACTTGTAGGTGGAGTGATAGTTTTCATAATTCTAGTAGTTGTAGTTTCATATTTAGCCCCACATGAGCAGGCAGTGGAGGTACAGGGAACACCTACACCGACGAATCCTAGCAAAAAAGAGTTCAAAATAGGAGATGAAAGAGCTTTGCTGCTAGAAGAGAGTCGTAGATTTCATATAGATCTTTCTAGAAGTGATTTTAAGCTTAATGCGTGTGCTAAGTTGTTGTATGTATATATTGATGCAATGGATGCAAAAGATTGCTATGTGTGTATGCAGTTACCTGCCTCTGTGGATGAGGGTATTCGATAGCATCACCTTCCACTGACGTATGGTATTTTGTGTAGTTTGTTGCTTAGCATTTTTTATGGACGAGGCCAGTTTGAGTATTTATTTTCCAATTATGATGCAGTGCTCCCTGAAGTACCAGCTTACAAGCATTTGAACGAGGATGATTATTATAAAACTGAAGATAGACTTAGAAAGTATTTCATACCTTCTTTAGAGTTAGATACTGTAGGAAGGTGAATACCTGACTATGGTTACCCCAGATTTGTTGCCTTGTGTTTAGCTGGTTTTTGACTTAGTTGGCCTGGGATCCTGCTAATCAGGGCCCCAGGCTATCTGCTCTCTCTATTAAATGGACTCCATGTACCTTAGGTACATACCTAATTGGATATTGGGTCACCTTATGAGCCCCTGTATAGTGTACTATAGGTACCTAGGGCATAGGTGCATCCAAGGCCTACCAGGGGCTGCAGCATATCTTTTGCCACCCCTGTCTGGCCATCCAAACTGACACAACTGGCTGATCACTCAGCTGGGGCAAGGTTGTGTAATCACCCCTTGCTTAGGCATAGTATTCCTATACCTACCTTTATATATAGACACAAATGCACCTATGGCAGGCCTTAACAATCCTGAGGGCAGAGTGCTTGGTTTTATGTGAGATGGTGCTCTAGCATGAGCTGAGCCTGTCTGCAGCTTTCGGATCCATGTCCTTATAGCTGTTCTATGATATTGCCATAACATATACTCTTAAGTGCATTATAATCCTCGCGGTTGAATGTTAACTTTGGTTTGGCTTTATCAAAATGTGTTGTGTAAGGTGTCATATGCTTTGGAATACTACCCCCTCGCCAGTTCTGGCGACGGGGGTAGCATTCCACCCTTCTAGAGGGAGAAGACATGTTGTTCCTACTAATCCCTGACCTCATGCTGCTGGGAGTCCTTCCAGCGAGGGAGGCTTGGACAATAGGTTTCCTGTCTTGGGAGGTGCTAGCACCACCCCAAACAGGCTATAGTGTATTGGGGCAGGGAGGACTGAATGAAACGAGACACTGCCTGGGGCACACAAGGTTGTGGAAAAGTAAATTTTGCCATGTTGTATGTGCCTACGTGTTCCCCATGTTATGTCATATGTGCATGATCGATATGCATGTATTCCCCTCTGATCGATTAACGACGCAATTACAGTTGTGTCCATCTCTAGTATGTCAGTTTCCAGTTCTCGTGAATACAACGAATATTAGGCCTATGTAAAGCTACGTTGCCACGTTTTACAGTGTGCACGTTAATTCATTGAATTATCCCCGTTTCTAGGCCTCAAAAGGGCCCGGACTCAGATTCAGCTCCTGTTTCCTGAACCCTCTCCGAGGAGCGATACAGCCCCCACCTGTATCCCTGACCCTTAGCCTACTTCTTGCCACGCAGTGCCCGGCTCGGCCTGGCTCTGCCTCCCAGTCTGCCAAGAATATGTTATGTTTCTAGTTATCAGTCCAACCCTCCTTCTCTGCATTCCTAAGCTACTGAATCGCATCAATAGTTTCCGTCATGGTCTAGCCTTTATGTCTCCATGAAAGAGAAATACTGTATTAATGTTCATAGAATATTCCTCACACACGCAATACATGTAGAATAATGCATGCACCAGTCTTAAAGTCTGTTAGCCTTTGCCCTGATAACTTTTGGATTCTATCAACATGTATTATAAACACCAGATACCAGATATGCCTGAGTACATGTCACTCTGACACTCCAGACTTTAGTCTCCTCTTCTAGCGCAGAAGTCATAGCCCCCCAGTTTTCCCTGGTAACACGTCATTGTCAGTTTGCGCGCACCACTAGGTTAAAGGTCCCAGCTGCTCAGGTAGCCCCCTCCATGTTTCCGCCCCTTTTATGACATATTCTGTTACGTTTACATCACATGTCTATGTATACGCCCTGTACACGCCTTCTTGTTACATCATGTTGCCCTTATCTTTCGCGACTGCTACAAACCCCGCCTACTGCTACGCCTACTATATTGAATGTAATGTATTCTGTTTAACTATAAATATTGTGCACTGTTATTAAACGTTAGCCTATTCCTGCCCCCGGCAGCTGCCATCCTATTCCCGTACAGGCTGTCCTGTTCCTGTCCTTTATGCTTGATTAAAGCCTGTCAACTTCAGCTACTTCGAATCTTGACTCTTATTTATTGAGCTACCTGTTTATTGATTATAGTCAAAAATAGATCCGGTAATTAATTATTTATTTACCACATAATGGCGCCCGAATAGGGACTTGCCCTTTCCCCACGCGCCGGAGAAGCCACGCAGGCCCCCTGATCCTCTGCAGCCGTGACGGAACCATACCGGCCACGTGCAGATATTTCTGCTTCAAGTATCCCTCAGGCCCACGGAGGAGACGGAGGTTGCGGTCCAGCATCCAGACGAGGCGGTGGAGGAACGCGGCGAGTCCCGACCAGAGCCCAAGCCAAGAGTCCAAGGTCCGAGGTATCCGGAGGCCCACCTGTAATGTAACTGAAGTCCGAAGTTCGTCCGTCCATCGTCGTAGCAGTCCAGTCCAGTCCGAGGCCTTCCGTTCTTGCTGCCCGGTGAGTACCGTTGCTGGGGTAGTATCTAGACAGGGTCAATTAATTTGTCTCTGGTCCGTGGGTTTGGGTACACAGATCCAACACGAAGTGTCCACCTAGGTGGATGCGGGTCCTGACGTGTCTCTTTATGGGACCGGTAAGTTTCGTACTGTTTTAGCAGTGCATCTAGTCATTCCAGTAAGTTCTGTTCTCGAGAAATTCATGTATTCTGTTTTCAGTATTCCAGGTAATATTCTGTCCGAACTGTTGTTTTAAATGTTATTTCATGTGTTTTCAATGTCGTGGTATGAGTGATTTGTTTTCTTAAGTTATTATTGTGTTTATCGTGTATTGTATTGTGTCCAGATTCCAGTCTAAGTTATGCCTCTGTTCACGAAGTTACGTCAGTTAAAAACCAGAAAAGGTCTGCTCGAGGAAGCAGTTCCTGTCCCGCCTAGGGACAGTCCAGGTCATTTTATGTATCATAAGCATGGCATAAGTGCCATATTATATCTAGACTTATGGGTAGAGTACACCAAAGAATTAGAGGAAAAATATAGATGGCCCGTATCAGGTACGTGGGATGCCGAGTGCATCATGCGAGTAGAAGAAGTATTATGGAAAAAGAAAGCCAGACAGTCCCAGAAAGATGCCATCGAGTTATGGTGCAAAGAATCTCATAAAAGAACCGAAAAAGAAATCAGAAAGTCAGAATTAAGTAGAGAATCCTCAGAAAGAGCCCAAGAAAGGGAATTAATCGAAATAGGTGAACGAGTTAAAGCCGAACAGTCAGACAGACAGAGAAATGCCCTCATTAAGGGTATGTATCCTCTTCTTGCCGAGGGCTTGCCAAAAGCAACCCCGGAAGCACCATGTAAATTTCCGCCGCCATTAGTTCCGATTAAGCTACGTCACAAACCGACCGCAGCTGATATTTTTCTCTCGGCCTATTTGGACGACACAGTCCCAGAATATGCAAATCCTGTTCCGCCAGCTCCTGTAAATAATGTAATTCCTGTTCCTCCAGCCACCGGGGCACCTGTTACAGCACCTGTTACGGTACCCCCGGTCCAGCCCGTAGTACAAGTACCCGTTACATCGGTCACTCTGCCAGCACGAAGAGTGTCAGTCGACGATTCTAGTTTAGGAGCCGCGGGGGGAGATCCTCCTCGTACCCCGCCCCAACACAAACGTGTGACACTACTTGAGTTACATGAACGTGCGTTACAGCGTACGCCCAAACAGCAGTCCGTTGCAGATATCAAACGAGCTCTTACCGAATGCCGTTATGATCCAGTCCCAGGCGATGATAATATGGTTATATATTCATTGCGTGTAAGACGGGTGACCGAGTATTTGGACACCCTACCGAATATGAAAGAAGATCTAGACAGAATATATCGTTTCATCCGTACAGGAGAAGACCCAGAAAGTATTGGCGAAATCATGTCTCTAAGGAAAGCTGAGACCCAGCTCATGCTATTAAAGTTTTTAATTAATTGTTTAATAAGGGAACAAGATTGTCCGACTAAAGATCCGATCGAAATGAGAATCCTGACAAAGTGGAGTGATCATATAGGTGAGGGAAGACACAAGACACTCAGTAGTATAGACAGTATGTACAAGAAAATTCGTAAGGAAATAATAAGGTTACACGAGAAACGCAAAGCAGCACAAGTGTCCGAGAAAGAAGACAACACTGATACTGAAGAGGTAGAAGACGAGAATACCGCCAGAATAGCGTATGTAGGTAAATCTAGATTTCCAGACCGACACTCGCGCCTAGAACACAAGAAAGTTTTTCACCTTCCAGCACTAGAACAAGGTTCTCTAGAACAAGTATTTCAAGCTACCGATCACATTCTGAAATCACGTATCGGTTATAGTGAACTTAGTACCATGCATGAACAAGAACTAGCCCGCTCAGCAGTCCGATGGACTACTGATTCTACCACTTTTCCAGACGAAATAGTGGCACAAATGTTTCTGAAACTGCCCCCAGCCGAGCAGCGACTGGTGGGTATGTATATGATCCAGCACCTCATTACACTGTATGAGGGACAACATTCTGATCCAGGTCCGTTACATGATGTCCTGAACGAGTTACTCCAGTATAAACGGAGAGGTTTAGGTACCGATTTAATTAGCGTCATTCTAGAACAGCGCCACAAATATAGAACGTTTCTGAATCCGCATTTTGTTCACGTCTCACCTCCAGAAAGTAAACCATTTTACATGGATAGACAGCATCCGTTACGAGAAGTACACCCAGTTAGGACACCGGGTGGTGAAATGCAACGAGTATTTGTTTACACCCCTATCACAAAAATGGAACTCTTAGAGATGAAGAAATTAATTCCCTGTCACGACAAAGATCCAGCAGGGTTCCATCGAGAATTAAAAGATATGCTCCGTATGGGAGAATACACATATCCTGATATCATTAAAATGCTAAAGGTCCTGTTGCCCGCAGGGGTATATGAAAAACTCAAGGAAAAAGAATGGGAGGTGGGAGAGAAAAAGATTGATTGGACAGCTCTAGAAGCTGAAGATAAAATACGAGTACCAGGTACCGGTCTTGGGGACAAATGTAAAGAATTGCCCGAGTTATTGATTCAAGTTTTGCCAAGGTTACTAGCCACGAAAAAGGAAGATTGGGATGCAATCTCAGCATGTAAACAGAAACAGGATGAAGACACTAGTGATTTTTATTCTAGATTTGAAAAATGTTTTATTATCAACAGTGGTTTGAAGACAAGTAGCGAGTCATACCCTCATCTTTTTGTTACTAAACTAGTCGAGAATTCAAGTCCACAAGTTAAAAATCGTGTTTTGAAAGTCGAAAGTAGTTGGCAAGCTAATACTCCGTCACAAATGCTCCAAATGCTCCAGTATCACCAGAACAGAATCAGGGAAGAGCAAGAACACGAAAGGAGACGTATGAAAGACACGAAAATGAAAGTACTAGTTGCACAATCTGTTCCACAAGACAGTCAGAAGAGGGGTCCGAATCAAGCCAGTCATCCTGCAGCTCCCGTTAAAGGGACATGCAATTATTGTAAACAGCCAGGTCATTTTATAAACGAGTGTGCAGTTCTGAAACACAACATAGCTACTGGTAAAACTAAAGAAAGACCACGTCCGCCTAGGCAAGAACAAGTTTCACAGACTTCTCAGTCACCACAGAATGCACAACAGACAGTTCCAGCACCGCAGCCTATCGCTGCAACACAGCATGTTACACAGCAGATGTACCAGTATGCCCAGTCAGAGTATCCAGAGTATCAACAGTATTCATGAAACAGCCTAGAGAGGGAGGTAGGCTTGCCTCTCATCGAGATACCTGTAGACCAAGAGGGTCCCTATGTACACAGTCAAGTATTGGGGAAAGACAGAAAGTTTCTGATTGATACAGGGGCAAGTAGGACTACTATCAGTCATGACGAGGTTCCAGGGGCTCCGCTCTCAGGCTCTAAAAATGTTTCCCTTGGATTTTCAGGAAAGCCTATTGTTAACGAGATTTCAAAACCAGTTACTCTAGAAGTTGGTCCATTGTCCCGAACTACTGATTTGTTACTCACGAAGTCATGTCCAGAAAATTTGTTAGGCATTAAAACATTGAAAGAATTAGGTGCAGTAATTTGCTGCTCCCCAGAAGGAATCCGATTGTTTTTAAGAGACTTTAAAGGTCACTATGTATTACGCGATTTTGATTCAAGACTCCTAAATGTACCACAGCATTTATGGGCGCAAGGTCCAACTGATGTAGGTTTTATGCAAATCACACCCCATCGTGTGACCCTCAAGCAAGGTATAGTCTTGCCACGAATCAGACAGTACAGATTGCCACCTGAGGCTGTAGCAGCCTTATCCAAAATTATTGACGAGCTCATTGCTCAAGGAGTGGTTGTAGAAACTGACTCCAATGTATGTAATTCTCCTATCATTCCAGTCATGAAACGTACTGACCCAAATGCACCTCCAGTATATCGATTAGTGATTGACCTTCGAGAGCTTAATAAATGTATCATACCCCAGTATCCAGTAGTCCCAGATATTTCATCCCTATTGACAGCTATAGATTCTGAAGCTACATTTTTTACTGTTATCGACCTCAAGAATGCATTTTTCAGTGTTCCCATTCATCCAGACAGCCAGTACCTTTTTGGTTTTTGTTTAAATGGAAGGAGCTATAAATTCACACGAGCTCCTCAAGGTTTCACAGAAAGTCCTAGTATTTACAGTCAAGCACTTAAAAGACAACTAGACAATATTCACATGCCAACTGACACTGCCCTGCTCCAGAATGTCGATGATCTACTGATCACAGCCCGTTCTGAACGTGACTGCGAGCGAGCGTCACTTACAGTCCTGTATTTTCTGGCCGAGCAGGGGCACAAGGTGTCCCCTTCGAAGCTCCAGTTCTGTGTCCAGCAAGTGATCTACTTAGGCCACTTACTGTCCAAGTGGGGTAGGCAGTTGACACCAGACCGTATCCAGTTAATAGCGGGTCTTCCACAGCCCAAGACGCAGAAGGAGGTACGTGCTTTTATTGGCCGCACTTCTTACTGCAGACAATGGATTCCTCAGTATGCATTTCTAGCCAAGCCACTGATACAGTTAACGACACAGGAGGCAGCCGTATCGACTGTCCTCCCTTGGACCCAGGAACATACACTTGTTTTTAATGAATTAAAGAAAGCTTTATGCCAAGCACCTGTTCTAGCTACACCGAACTACAGTAAGCCTTTTACACTTTTTGTCACAGAACGTGATGGTACTGCATTATCTGTTCTCACACAAGATCAAGCAGGACAGTACAAGCCCTGTGCTTATTTTTCGAGCACATTAGATCCAGTAGCCCAGGCTCTGCCTGCGTGCCTCAAGTCAGTTGCAGCCACAGCTCTAGCTATCAGACAAAGTGATTCCATAGTGTTAGGACACTCCCTGACAGTACAAGTTCCACATTCCGTGGAAGTTCTTTTAAACCGAACACAGACTCAGCACTTGACAATTGTACGTTTAACAGGTTATGAACTGACACTGTTCCAGCCACACATAGAAATCAGACGCTGCAACATTCTGAATCCTGCTACATTGTTACTGTCAGTTACTTCAAATCCTGCCACACATGACTGTGTGGAAATTGTTAACACTATGACCAAGCCAAGACAAGACCTGACAGACATTGCATTACCTAATCCCGACCTGACACTTTATGTGGATGGTTCATGTATGAGAACTAGTACAGGAGAACTAGTAGCCGCGTATGCAGTGACTACTGAAACCAAAGTAATAGAAATGCACCGTATTGACACCCTGTCTGCTCAAGCAGCAGAGCTAGTTGCTCTGACCCAAGCCTGCATACGTGCCAAGAACCTGAAAGTAAACATATACACAGATTCACGTTACGCATTCGGAGTCGTACACGACTTCGGAGTGCTCTGGCAGGAGAGAGGTTTCATGACTTCTCATGGAACCAAGATTCAGCATGGTCTCCTCATTCAAGCTCTGTTAGAGGCAATACATTTACCGACAGCTATCGCTATCATGAAGTGCAAGGCACATACGAAAGTTACTGACATCATTTCCCAAGGTAACGATCTAGCAGATCGAACAGCCAAGCTTACAGCTCAGACTCCAGACATTCCAGTTAACAAGACCCAGACATCCATTCCAGAACAGACTACTTGTATGACAGTTAAGGACCCTACACAAGATGTCATAGACATACAGTTACATGCTACTCCCGAAGAAATCAAGAAATGGTCCGAACAAGGAGGGGTCCAGACAGATCAGGGATGGTTGACGAAGGGAAAAGCCACATGGTTTCTCCCCGACTCTATGGTTCAAGTCATTATCAATACTGCACATAGTCCAGCACATCTAGGAGAAAAAGCTATGTTAGACAGTATACAGAACCTTTGGTTCAACAAGCACTTACGAGCTGCAGCCAAGCAGAAAGTCCGTACTTGTATGATATGTTGCCAGTTCAATCCAGGTAAAAGTGTCCCGGTGGAACAAGGTGGATTCCAACCCCCTGACCACCCTTTTGAAGTCCTCCAGATGGATTATATTCAGATGGAGCGATGTCGAGGTTTCAAGTATGTCCTCGTAGTTGTATGCGCTTTGTCCAGGTGGACAGAAGCATATCCAGTTCCAGATTACACAGCCGCGACCACTGCCAAGCAGTTGGTTCGTGAATTCTTTCCCCGTTATGGACTCCCTAGGGTCGTGTATTCTGATAACGGCCAGCCATTCTCATCCGAGTTAATGAAACATGTTTCCCTTTTGTTAGGGTACCAGTGGAAGTTCCATTGTGTGCGCCATCCTGAAGCAGCCGGTCTAGTAGAGAGACATAATCAGACCCTGAAAATCCGTATTGCCAAGACATGTAAAGAGAAAGGTGTAGACTGGCTAGTTGCCCTGCCAGTTGCTCTATTCTTCATGAGGATGGTTGCACATTCCAGATCAGGTCTGTCCCCTTATGAGGTCGTATTCGGCCGCCCCCCAAACATGTGGGGTACACCTAGACCCCGCAGTATTACAGATGTTTCCAGTAATATGTTGACAGATTACCTAGCTTCCTTGATGTCTGCCCTACACTCTTGTCGTTCACAGGTTGCCGCTGCATTTCCAGACAATACCGAAGTGAAACCGCATGAGGTCATTCCAGGCGACCTCGTCCTTGTAAGGAACTTTGATCGTTCAAGTCCGCTGGAGCCTCGTTGGAAAGAGCCGCGACTTGTCCTTCTGACCACCCGCACGGCCGTGAAGTTGGAAGGCCGCAAGGGGTGGGTCCATCTGTCCCATATAAAGAAATTTCATGGACTACCAGACAAGACATTTTCTAAGGACTGTTCCATTTCTAAAGACTGCCTGAAACCAGACTTTGATCTGAATCCTGAACTGAAAGTTCCTCTGTTAGAGAAAACTCCGCAACAGGAGTATAAATCAAAGCTCCGGTCTAGTAAAATAAGTCAGCCAGTTTAATTGTCTAAGTCCCTCTCGGGTGAAACGGTTAGACAGGTATCTGACATGTATGAGATAGACCCCCATAGTGAGAGAGTTAGTCAAAACTCTATAAGATGTATCGTTTTTCTAAGTTTCTTATTGTTTCTAAGTTTGATGGTTACCTGCACAAGTTATGCATTACATTTATGTTTTCCAAGTTCACATGTAAATAAGTTTTCTAATGCTACAGTAGAGCACACATTTAGTGATCTGCCTCCTCACGAGTTATCCTATCGTCTTGCTATGAGAAATAATACATTTATAAGAATGTTACACTATTCACACCAGACCAGCAATGCCACTAATTGTTGGGTGTGTGGTCGACTCCCCCCTTTCCAGACACCGAAGGGAGTTCTGCCACTCTTTCCTTATCCGTTTTCACATAATGGTTCGTGTGGAGCATGGTCCACGTTAACGTCATCCTCCAATGATATGTCTCTTCTGAACAGAACATGTTTCCCAGACAAGCAAGGTCTCTCCCATAGAACAGGGTTAGATCTAGAAAATGAAGTATATGATTTGGGTAATTATTCTTCGACTTTTATGGTCCTGAATGTTCAGTCTGATACTACTCCAGATTTACCTGCTATTTCAGTACTACCAGTCAAAAGCGAATTATGTGTCAGAAAGAATGGTTCCGCACATGTAGGACATAGTGATTGTACTACTATTGTCGAGTATAGTGACAGTGGGAAATCTATTTTCAAAGTTTCACGTCATTCTTATTTTGTTTGTGGTCAGACCGCATATGTTCGTCTGCCCCTCGATTGGGATGGAACATGTTACATTGCCTTCCTACTGCCACCAGTTTTTCTAGCCCCATCTGATTATCATAGAAACACACATCTAGTACACGTCAGACCTAGAAGGGAGATCGAGTCCCCAATTGTCGATCAAACTGAAACTACTCTAGAACAGTATCAAGACTTTAATAAAGGTTTCTTCTTCTTTATAGGCCCTATCCAGAATAGTAAGTTAATACGTAGGTTAACCAGAACCCTTGAAGCAGTAGTGAATGAGACTACTTCTGCTCTAGGTAACTTAACTGAAGAGCAATCTGCTATGAGATTTGTCGTGCTCCAAAATCGTCTCGTTCTTGACGTCATACTGGCCGATAGAGGAGGAGCATGTAGAGTCATCGGATCTAGTTGCTGCATTTTCATTCCTAATAACGCGCCGTCTGTTTATTCAGCTATAACCAGACTTCATAAAATTGCCCATCAGTTACACCAGAATCCAGGCACCTGGACATGGTCCGGTTGGCTCTGGAGTATCATATCTGCCTGGGGATGGAAAGTATTGTCATTCCTAGGTATTGCAGTAATGATCATATTCAGTTGCTGCCTCTGTATACAATGTGGCCCTGTGATTTGCGGCATGTGCGCTACCTCTTGTATTCCTAGTCCTAAGTCCCGTTCCAAGACAATTCGAGACGAGCAAATGATGCTATATGAAATGATAGATGGTATCATGAATATTGATGTTTCCTGATGGAAACGTAGGGCACAAGGAGGGAATGTGGAAAAGTAAATTTTGCCATGTTGTATGTGCCTACGTGTTCCCCATGTTATGTCATATGTGCATGATCGATATGCATGTATTCCCCTCTGATCGATTAACGACGCAATTACAGTTGTGTCCATCTCTAGTATGTCAGTTTCCAGTTCTCGTGAATACAACGAATATTAGGCCTATGCAAAGCTACGTTGCCACATTTTACAGTGTGCACGTTAATTCATTGAATTATCCCCGTTTCTAGGCCTCAAAAGGGCCCGGACTCAGATTCAGCTCCTGTTTCCTGAACCCTCTCCGAGGAGCGATACAGCCCCCACCTGTATCCCTGACCCTTAGCCTACTTCTTGCCACGCAGTGCCCGGCTCGGCCTGGCTCTGCCTCCCAGTCTGCCAAGAATATGTTATGTTTCTAGTTATCAGTCCAACCCTCCTTCTCTGCATTCCTAAGCTACTGAATCGCATCAATAGTTTCCGTCATGGTCTAGCCTTTATGTCTCCATGAAAGAGAAATACTGTATTAATGTTCATAGAATATTCCTCACACACGCAATACATGTAGAATAATGCATGCACCAGTCTTAAAGTCTGTTAGCCTTTGCCCTGATAACTTTTGGATTCTATCAACATGTACTATAAACACCAGATACCAGATATGCCTGAGTACATGTCACTCTGACACTCCAGACTTTAGTCTCCTCTTCTAGCGCAGAAGTCATAGCCCCCCAGTTTTCCCTGGTAACACGTCATTGTCAGTTTGCGCGCACCACTAGGTTAAAGGTCCCAGCTGCTCAGGTAGCCCCCTCCATGTTTCCGCCCCTTTTATGACATATTCTGTTACGTTTACATCACATGTCTATGTATACGCCCTGTACACGCCTTCTTGTTACATCATGTTGCCCTTATCTTTCGCGACTGCTACAAACCCCGCCTACTGCTACGCCTACTATATTGAATGTAATGTATTCTGTTTAACTATAAATATTGTGCACTGTTATTAAACGTTAGCCTATTCCTGCCCCCGGCAGCTGCCATCCTATTCCCGTACAGGCTGTCCTGTTCCTGTCCTTTATGCTTGATTAAAGCCTGTCAACTTCAGCTACCTCGAATCTTGACTCTTATTTATTGAGCTACCTGTTTATTGATTATAGTCAAAAATAGATCCGGTAATTAATTATTTATTTACCACAAGGTGTCCCATGCATAGTCCAGTTCAAACCGGTGCTGGGGCACTCCAGCCCCAGCTCTGGCGCAAAACTGGACAAAGGGAAAGGGATGTAACCACCCCCTTCCCTGGTCCCACCCATTAGGAGGGACCTAGCAGGTAATCCAGCCCCTAAATTTGGTATATAGGTAGGAGCTGAGTCCCAAGACTTTAGATTTACCCTGACTAAAACTTGAAACGAAACTCTGGACCTTCAACGTTCTACTTGAAGATAGAAGACTGAAGAATTTCCCTTGTGGTCAAGGAGTGACCACCGTGTGCAAGCAGGCACCATCAAGCGTTCAACGGTTTGCTTTGTCGACACTCCTGCCGGAGCCCGAGCACAGAGCCTGACAAGACCTGGACTTCCAGACTTCCAACAGCCCGATCCACAGTCACAGCAGAGCTGAGACCCGTGGAGGCGACGAGAGACGTGGGACCGGCCATCTTGGAAAGCCAGCAAATTGCTTTCTGTGCAACTTCTGAGGCACCCTCGAAGTTGTGCATTGGAGATTAAGAAGCCCCAGCCCCGAGCACCAACTGCACCGAAGATCAGCCCTCCACACTCCACGAGTTCTGCGTTGGGCCCTTCTGCATTTTCCTGCTCGACGCGTCTGTCCAGTCACTTGCCCGTTGGCTAGTGGCCTCTGTGACGACGAACCTTTTGATTTACACCACTGGTCTGGTTGCTCCAGACTGGCCCTTGCTTCCCTGAAAAGGAGAAGTCCATCAGACCTTGCTGGTCTGATCCGTAAGCCATCTTTGATTCCTCCGTGGTTTGCCTTTGCCAAGGCTTGTTGACTCCAATCCGGAAGCCGACACCGCCGACAGCAAGAGCCTTTGTGGGACAGTCCGTATCCAGCTCCTGGTTGTCGTCGACACCTCCTGGTCCACGTGGCTGCCGAGACAAGCTTCACAACATCACCTGATTGCTTCGCGACATCGCCTCGTTCCTTCCTGGTTCCTTCCTGGTCACTGGCTAGTGACCCAGACTCTGTCCCCTCTGCTTTCAGGTACTCTTCATCCTCAATCCGCCCTTGGATCCACCCGGACACCTCCCTCCTGGTCGCCTGCAACATCTTTCTTCAAGGCTCCATAGGATTCAGCGACGAAACCCGACACACTTTGACACCTATGCACCTGCTTCCTGTGGGTGAGGTAACGCGAGTACTTCGGTGCTCCTGTGGGTATTTATTATCCTGTGTCTAACTTTCAAGTAGCTTTCTCCTTGTCCATCCGGAAGTGAACTAAAAGAACTAGTTTCCAATTCTTTCGTTCCCATTCTAACTCTATGGTAACTTGCGTGTGTGTAAAGACACTGCACGTGCATCCCGTGGGCCTCCTGCTCCCTATCCTTTGGTAGTACAGCGTAGCCCCAGCGATTCTCCAGGCCCTAGGCCTATCCTTTGTTCGTGACGTGGTTCTTATACCACTATTTTAGTATATGGTTCAAAGTGCCCCTAGGGCATGACTGTATTTTGTGCAACTTATTGTATTATAATTGAGTATCTTGTTATGTGCTTGTGCCTCTGACCTCATAAAGAGTTCAGAGGATTGTGTTAGAAATAAATACATATATATTTTGATATACAACCTGTGTGGTGTCCTTTCACTTGATATTAAAAGGGTTACATATGGTAAAACAGCTGGCTTCACATGCCCTCTTGAGTTTAGCCTAAGACTGCTTTGTCCATGCTACCTCTAGGATAGCTGGTCTATAAGGTTGACTTTACAACCATCACCATAAGGGTTGTTTGGACTGGTGCAAGTTGCTCACTAGAATAGTGAACATCATATACCAGGCCAACTTCTCACAGATACAGCTTTTGCCCATCGCCATAATTTGACGTGTTTATTGTTCGATGTAGAGAAAAAGTTCATAGTTCAGGTATAAGATAGATACAGAAAACAAACACAGTTACCGAGTTCAGGAGAATGCAGAGTGGATTGGATGGATGAAGAGAAGTTACACAAATCAAAGAGGAGCTATGGTCCGATAGCGCTAGACAAAGAACAGAGAGGGAAACTGTGCATTAGACGTCATCAGACATATTATGAGAATGTTGCTTTGGGACAGACCACATGTGATCATGTCTTCACTTTGGAAGATGCAGCAAAGGATTTTTTGCAAGGTTTTGTGCAAATGATACCAACTGTGTATTGTGTCTGTGGAAAGAATGCTTACGTGAGATTGCCTGTGAAATGATATGGCACATGTTATTTAGCAATCATTTTCCCTAAGATTTATCATGCAGAAGATTTGGAGCTTTTAGAAGGAGGACATCATCTGAGGGTAAAAAGTGGCGAAAGTTAAGGAGCAATAGTTGGAGATATTTTTGGAGCAATGATACCAGGATTGGGAGTGATTTTGAATGATGTGAAGATCAGAAGGCTGGCGACTGTAGTTGATGAGTTGTCAATGAAGACAGCTAAGTCATTGGTGCTGGTAGAAGGAGAGATGTTGTTGATAAGGGCTATGGTTTTGCAAAATCGCCTTGCTTTAGATGTCTTTTGGCAAAAGAGGGTGGAGTCTGTAACCTTTTGAAGGTCCAAGAGTGCTGTACTTATATACCAGATAACAGCAAGAACCTGGAGAAATATGTAAGTAACATCACTACGATTCATCATGAGATTGAGGATCTGACTGAAGAAGGCGTTTGGGAGAAGGGTGGTAAGGGATTTAGTCAGGTGGGAGGTTGGTTTGTGATCCTGGGAAAAGGGTTCCTTGGCTATGTTCTAAAACCTCTCATTATAGTTGTGGCTTGTGTGATCGTATTGTGGGGTTTAGTCAGGGCTTACAAGTGGTATAAGTCCAATAGGATTGAGAGATCACTGAGAGTGCAAGAGAGGCGAATGGAAAGACTGCAGGACAGGCAATATCAGAATCTTAAAAACATGGAGCTGCTCAGATGAGGGAGAATGGCGACAAGTTCTGTTTAAGTTGGTTCTTTCTCCAAGGATGGTATGATTTTGGTGATGACACAGGTCATCAAAGGGGGAAACTGATAGAGCGCCATCTTATTCTGAAATTGTAGGGGTGCATCATAATCATGGGTAGTTAGCACCCGCATATTTAGAGGACTGTATTAAAGTGTGATCATTAGAAATGTAGTATTAAATCAATTTACATTAGAGTGCTTCGGAGTCTATCCATATCATTTGAAGACTAATGCAGTGTTTAATTGAGAATGTGCATTAGGTAATGAAAAATGTATTTGTTTACGTATAAAGTGATGCATTAGGATTAAAATGTGCACCATATTAAAGCTGCACGTGTAGGTTGCTTATTCATGAAATTAGAGATAATGCATTAGATGATCGTAGATGCAATGTTTATAACTTGATATTAGAAAATGTGTGTTTAAATGTGTAAAGCCCTGATTGCATATAAGTATCAGTAGAGGGCTAATAGTGATTTCTTATGTTAGGTGAATATTGTAGGCCGAAAAATATATTTTCCTTGGGAAGGCTCATTTTCTTAGTCAAATTGTAGACTGTAGAACGGTGTGCGTGCAAGGTTGATTTGCTCACAGGCTTTCTGTTGCAGGTGCAAGGGCTCATGTCTCGTTAGGCAGAATAATCCTTTGTTTCAGGAGTTAGGATGGTAGAGGCAGGTGCCATGTGAGTGTACAGGAATGTCGAGATTATACTTTTAGCGGAGAAGGTGCCTGAGACTCAAGGACACATCATTTTGTATTAGGAACAGTACCCCCGAGAGTGGAGCAGAGGCGGTCTAGAGGGAAAGCAAGAAGCAGCATCTTAGAACAAGCTCTGTAGCTTTGGCTACTTATCTATGCAAAGTGAGTGTACTTCTGAGGAAGTCTTCACTGCTGACACCTTTTTCTCTTGCCTGGGGAAGATGCTACGTAGGGATGCCACTTTAGAGTTAGTGTAGGGACAGACTAATATTCTTTCTTTTAGGTAAACGCAGTCCAAGCTTCAAGTAGGGACTATCATTTTTTGCCTGATGCTTTTAGAAATAACACTGATTATTATTTTGAGTCACCTGAGACTCTTGCTTGGGATTATTTTTGTATTAGTGTCTGTTTATTTTCTTAACCTCTTGCTGAGGTGCCTGTATGTTCAATTGTTTTTGGCTTTGTAATAAATCTTCAAAACTTTTATTTCCTTGTCAGTGGTCCTTTTAAATTGGATTGAATTATACAAGGTTATAAATGAATTGGGTTTTCTTCCCTTTACACTTCTTAGCAGAGAACAAAGATTCAGTCGACCGAGGATTCTAAGGATTGGTAAAATAGAGGTAAAAATCTAGATAAGAATCCAGCATCATCATTCCCCTCTCATTAACCCTTAGCCCTAATTCCTAACTGCACTTGCTTGTTTACCCTAAACCTAACCTGTTTTTCTCTTACACCAGGGTGTCGATCATTTTACGAGCAGGGATGTCCATGTACCATCCAACACCCGTCCCTGGCTATCGTTTTCTCTATGTTCTTCTTACACCATAACTTACACCTTCCATAACTATAACTCTAAACCAAACTTTACCCATTCTCTAATCATTGCTGTGGTGCTAACGATAACACCTGGACTTACTCTTACCCTAACTCTAGCCCAACCCATAAAGCTAACATAATCCTAAACTAGGAATAAAATGAGTAGAACAACAGAGTAAGATACAAAAAAGATACAGGTAGTATAATAAACAAGGGGATGGGGAGGGGAGTGGTTGAGGTAGTATGGCAAATGTAATGAACCAATAGATTTGATAACATTATGAATTAATGCCCTTACTTTGTTGGGTGCTACTAATCAGGCCCTTTCTTCTTTCCTCATTGAGACCACCAGAGCCCACTCGTATGAAAGGCCAGGAGGGAGAGTCACCGTCAGTGGCGGATCTTGAGTGAAATCACCAACCTGCAGTGATGGCAAGAATCACTGCGCAGCCTCACACCAGCTGAGAGCTACTGACAGCTGTGGAAGCAAAGGCACCCATACTAGCAGCCCTCGGCCCTTCCACAGCGTGACCTTGATGAAGGTCATAATTCATGCAACTGCTTGTTTCACAAGCACTGTTAGAAACGGGTACTGCGGGGCCAAACTCCAGAAGAAATGTGTAAAGCATCCACGCAGAACAACCAGGCGACACACAAGGCACACTCCAAAAAGAGACGCTACACAAGGTTGTGTAAGAATAACTTTTGTATTGTGTAAAACACAAGTTAATAATCACAGTAATCTCTACACTGGCATCTCTACTGCTCTACATATACACCCCTCCTCCACCTACCAGAAAGTGCTTGAAGCTTCTGGAAGGCCCCTGGCAGTTCCAGCCTCAACTGTCTCTGTGGGGGAAGTGTTGGGCACCTTGTTTGATCGCCAAACCACCTCAGGCAGGCGGCACAAGCAGATAGAAATGGCGTCCATTTTAAAAGTGACATTTCTGCAATGGTGAAAATAAAGGTGTGTACACCATTACACAACATTTATTATTTTCCTCTCACACCACACATGGCATATACATTTCCTACCATGGGGGAGATGTCCCCTAAAGGGGGGCTCCTAATATACCTATGTAAGGCAGAAAGCACACACACTTTGCACTGCTAACCAGCACCAAAGTGTCCAATATCCTGAACCCACCAATTCCATCACAGCGAAAGGGATAGGGGAAAGGCAAAAAGCTTCGGGATGACCCTGCAAGCAGGGCCAAGTTCAACATGACCCCCTCCCAGCCAAAAGCCAGGATAGACCAATCAATGCCTAGATGGGCTTCCCTGCTTAGGGCGAGAAAACATGGACGCGGGCCTGCAACTGCAGAGGCACCCGCAGGATCTCCGCCACTCTGGAACCCTGTGGTTCCCTCTCTCAAACCTCCCAGGACCAACTAAGCCACCCCACTGGTACTCTCTAGTTGGTTGCGGCCTGGACCGGCCCCTAGGCCATCCAGATGTCTCTGGCACTTGCTCTCTCACAGAGTGGGAGGCAGTAGCCCCAGGCCCGTAGTACCCGTTGCCCACTCTGATTCTCCTCCTTGCAGTTCCAAACTGCCACAGGTCCTCCCACCTGGGGTCCGCACCCTCAGACTGACCAACAGTCCGGGGCGAGGCTCTCCTCTTCTACCTTTCCTTCTGGGGTTCCGTCCTCTCCTCCTATACGGAGCACCCTCAGACCACCACTCTCTCACTCGTCCAAGGCCATGGCCCTCCAACTGCTCCACCAGCCCAGGGTCTAAACCCTTAGGCTGCACCGGTGCCAGAGGCGAGTCCTCCTTCCCTCTGCACCCCCTCCCAGAGTTCCGCACCCTCCCAACTGGAGAAGTACCCCTGGGAGACAATCCTGGGGGGACTCTGCTTACAGATGTCCCACGCGCCAGGTCAGGCAGTCCCTGTCCCTGGTCTCCCAACCCAGGATCTAAGCCCTGTGGCTGAGCCGGTGCCAGAGGCGAGACTTTCACCCCTTCCAGAGTACCGCACCTTCCCACATGGAGAAGTACCCCTGGAAGTCAAACTGGTAGGGACCTTGATTACAAGTACCCCTCCCTCCAGGTCAGGCAACACCTGAACCTCTGGAGCTCTGATTACAGATGCCCCGGGTTCTCCTGACACTAGGGGCTCCCCTTCACTGGATGGCCTATCAGGACAGCCTAGGCTCCCAACCTGGGACTCCCTTATGGAACTCTCCAGGCCCTGAGACTGCGGTTGGGGCACCTCGGGACATCTCCCCGTCTCACTCCTTCCTGTAGATAGGACGTGAGGCCCTACAACTCTTTCCCTAACCTGGGACCTAGCTGGGTTATTCTGCACCTCTCCTGCCCCGCTGGGTCGGAAGATCCCTGCACCATTCCCTTCAGGATCACTCCCCAATGCCATCTCAGACTCTCTGGCACTCACCCAAAGGTGTGCCTCCCGTGCAAGTTCCCTGGGGTCGGAGAACCCACACTGTAACAAGTGGTGACGCAACCTGGGAAAACAACTTCTTAGCATGTGCACAGCTCTTCCCAGCCATTCACTCCGCTACCCACCACTCAATCCTCCAATGCAGTCAAACACACATCCACAAACTCCCCCCAGGACAGGCGGGACAGTTTTCCCATGCCCCAAAATTCCAACCTGTCACCCTCTTCCTTGGAATCAGGCACCGTCTTCCGGGCTCTGGGAGTTGGACTCCCTACATTGGACTCACTCTCGCGGCCACCACTGGATCCCACCCTCACTGGTGAATCCAGACTCCTGAAACCACTCTCAGGGGACAACCTACCTTCCTGAGCTAGTCTCTTTCTAGCGAAGGACCTCTTTGCCTCCGCCATCCTTTCCTGCGCTAGGAGCTTCTCAGTCTCTAGCCTTTTTTCTTCCACCCTCAGCTGTGCTAACTTCCTGGCATGCTCCAACCTGAGCTTCTCCAACTCCAGCTGATATTCCCTTCCTTCCCTCCTATCCACCCACTCTTCTGGGGACAGGGAAAGGGATGGGGCAGTGCTCCCGGGACTGGACCCAGCACAGGACTCCCTGACTATGGTGTCCTCATTCGCTACTGGCGTCTCCGTCCTTTCAACTTCTTCCTCCTTGTCAGTATCACCACTCTCCATGGTTATGGACTGGGCACCCTCACTCTCAGAGTCCTCTTCACACTCGAGGTCCTCCTCCTGGTCTCCACCAGATCTACCCTTTAAATATGCGGAGGGGTAATCGGAAAGGTCCCCACAGGGCTCTAAGGGTTCCCCCCTCTTGAGGGCCTCATAGAGAAACAACTTCCTGTGAATGTTGCCTACTAGGGGTATCCCTCTCTCTCTGCAGAAATACAACACTTCCTGCTCCGTGTACTCCATAAGGTAATCCTCATTGTAGGTTAACCCCATCCTGGCGAGGTACACCCGGGACACACCACTCACAGTGCAACAGGGGAACACAATTCCAAAAACACCACTTCCAGGAGGAAAGCACAATCAGAAAAAACAATAATCTTTAAAACCAGTGATTACTTTAAATGCTCAGTTTGCAGTGCAATCCGTTGTCGCTGTGGTACTGCGCAAACACAAGTCCTATCCCACTGCTGCCACCAATGTTAGAAACGGGTAGCGTGGTGCAGAGCGAGCAGGACAAACTCCGGAGGAAATGTGTAAAGCATCCACGCAGTACACACAGGCGACACACAAGGCACACTCCAAAAAGAGACGTTACACAAGGTTGTGTAAGAATAACTTTTGTATTGTGTAAAACACAAGATAATAATCACAGTAATCTCTACACTGCGCCAACTGACGCCAAAGCAATAGTTACAGGGGATTATATCCATGGCAGGGCCAATCGGGCCGCTCCCAGAACCATTACGAAGGACAAAGAATAAAGGTAAGTCTATCAGCCTCAATCCTGCAATAAAAACATCAGGGCGTGACATTAGGCATTAGGCCGGAACGTGTGTGCCTAGAGGCTTCATCCTTAACATCAAAGCATTAGGCATAAAAGGTAAACATCATGGCATTATTATAGGCACAAGAACACCTTATATACTAGACCAGCCTAAGCCCCCTTACCATGTAGGCGTTATCATGAGCAACACATTCACAATCAGTGCCAGCACTAGGGAAGGGCATTGGCATGCAGCATCTCACATGAAGCATGCAGGCATGAAACACAATTAGCATTGGGCAATACTGTCACTAGGCATTAATCACAATGTGCATAGATCAGCCTCACTGCATTGGACAGAAGCATAAACCTTAGCAGCAATGCAATAAGCATAAAAGCGTTAACATTGACACATTAGCATAAATGCACTAGGATCACCAGATTAGCATAAGTCACATTAGGAGGGGGCATAAAACATTAACAGCAATGCAGTCATTGAGGGAAAGCGGCACACATTATAAGTGCCATCAGCCTTGCAGGTTAGCCTCTGGGGCCACAGCGCCTGGTGAAAATGAAGCCCCTCTTCCGGGGCTATTAACTTCAAAACTGCCCCCAAAAGAACACTGGGATGTTGAAGTCCCTCTTCTGGACTCTGCCCTTAAGAGTGCCCCACAATGTTGCAGCTACCCGCTGTCAACTAAGCAGGCAGGGGGGAATCCCCCACGCCGGGATTCCCTTGTAGCGCTTTAGAATCTTGGCACTGCAGACGTCAGCCCCTCTTCTCCTGGGCACAGTTGTAAAGCCCTGGCAGCAAGCAGAGCGCAGTCAATGCGAATATGGCACTCTGGCAGCACCCCAATGCAGCACACACGCAGGTGAATTGAGATATAGCGCTTTGACAGCACAGCGCTGCAGGAGTCAGCTCCTCTTCCCCTGGCACCTTGTATATAGCGCTTGCGAGGCACTAGGTTCCACTAGAAGCTTCAGGGACAGAAGATAGTGTACCTCTTCTGGTAATCAGGGAAATAGTGCTCGCCAGGCGCTAGAGTGCAGGCAGAGCAGCACAGTCACTTCAAATATGGCGCTCACCAGGCACTAGGTGATTCACAGTTCTCGGGGTCCCATCCGTGGGAGTAGTGCCCATGCTCCTCACCTACTTGGAGTGCAGGCAGTTAAAGTATAGCACTCATGAGGCGCTAGGGCAGCAGATCAGGCAGGCCAGGCTGGGCAAGATCATCAGACAGTGGGCACTCATCATTACAGGACAGCAGCTCTTAGAAGCAGTCATCTCCCATAAAGTGGCACTCCTCCTGACACAGTAGTCCTCACTCCAGCAAAGGCTCTCACTGGCCCTGTGAACAGCAGAGGGGTACAGATGGGCTCAGGGGCCAGCACACAGGCCAATGCGTCGTTACCTCCTGGCAGAGTGCCCCCTCTCATTCCAGTCCACACTCAGTCTGAGCACATGGCATCTCTACTGCTCTACATATACACCCCTCCTTCCACCTACCAGAAAGGGCTGGAAGGTTCTAGAAGGCCCCTGGCAGTTCCAGCCTAAACTGTCACTGTGAGGGAAGTGTAGAGCACCTTGTCACTTCAAACACTAGACCGCCAACCCACCTCAGGCAGGCGGCACAAGCAGACAGAAATGGTGTCCATTTAAAAAGTGACATTTCTGCAATGGTGAAAATAAAGGTGCGTACACCATTACACAGCAGTTATTATTTTCCTCTCACACCACACACGGCATATACATTTCCTACTATGGGGGAGATGTCCCCTAAAGGGGGGGGTGTTCCTAATATACCTATGTAAGGCAGAAAGCACACACACTTTGCACTGCTAACCAGCGTCAAAGTGTCCAACATCCTGAACCTACCAATTCCATCACAGCGAAAGGGCTAGGGGAAAGGCAAAACTTTCGGGATGACCCTGCAAGCAGTGCCAAGTCCAACAAGCACCTTGAGGCCCAGCATGACATATAGCAACAGATACTAGCTTCAGACGTAAAATCTGCTCTTGAAAAGTCGTTACTAGTGAAAGTATCAGGCTGGCCTTTTTCACATACTTATTGTTTGGGTGCAGGTGAATATTTTTGTGGTGGGTGGGACTGTTGTCAGGTCTAGGGCGGATGGTGGTGTTTGTGTAATTGTTGTCTGTAGGAGGGAATACGTTTGGATTCTTTTGAGTGGGATTGTTGGTTGTAGAGATGGCTTGTGCATTGTGGGTGGGATTCTTGCCAGGTCTAGCGAAGGGGAGGGTATGTTTTGTGAGTGGAATTGTTTTTGGTTTAGGGAGAAGGGTGGGTGGATATTGTGGGTGGGATTGTTTGGGGATTTTGCATGAGTTGGTGAGTTTTTTTTAGATTTGTAGGACATTAATGAATATTTATTAGGTAGAATCATGCTGTCTTTTTTCATATTTCCTCTACAAAATTATATTTTATTGTATTGTATTGTGTTGTACCATTTGTATAGCACTTTCCTACTCATTATGAAGCCCCAAATCACTTTCTGCGTAAAGGAGCTACTCAGTTTGTTGTGCATGATTGATAGTGTATCTGCAGCGTGTGTGCAGAATGTTTAGTATTCTGCGTGACGTTCAGAGGTATGCTACAGTTATGTTTCGTGGAATTAATTCAAGCAGTCCATCCATCACTTTTTCGTATACTTTAGTGTGTCGGTCTAAGTGGAACCAGTATGCTCAGAAGTGGTTCCCGTGCACATTGTGTCAGTGGAACCAAACTATACCTTACTGATGACCACTAATGTGTCCGAAACTGGTCCTTTGTTGCATGTGTTACAGTTCAGGGAGGACCTGGCCTGGCAGTTTCGGCTGGACTGTTCCCATTGGAGCAGGGTTAGACTAATTTGCATATGGCTGGGTCCAAACTGAGGTGGGATGGTGTGCAAAATGTCAGTGGACTGGGATGTGGCCCAACAAATTAACAGTGGCTGAGATAAATTCAAGCATTTCATTCATCTCTTTTTGGTACACTTGAGTATGTCGCCCTAAGTGGGACGGATATGCCCAGACGTGGGTCCCATGCACACTGTGTCACTGGACCAAGCTATAGTTGGCTGATGAGCCCTAATGAGGGTAAAACCAGTTCTGGGTTGCTTGTGTTACGGCCTGGCAGTTCGGGCTGGACTGCTCCCATTGAAGCAGGATCAAGATTGATTTGCATATGGCTGGATCCAACACTCCATGACCATGCATTTAAACGTGTACTGAATGATTGCTACATTAATTTGATCAAAGGCCTTACACATTCGGATTTTAATGTTTAAACTTTAATGCTCCTGCTTGTTTGGGTTGTGATGTTTTTCTCTCCTCTGCAGGTGCATTTGTATGATCTCCTAGATAGTGAAAGGCACATTGTGTATGAGAGATAGTGAGGCTCTAAAGGAGAATCATTGTCAAGGATGATAAGCACTAACAAACAAAGGGAGGACCACGGTCTGTGCTGTACCAGAAGACGGAAGGAACCCATGGACGTTGTAATGTGAAGATCAGAAGAAAGGAGTTTCAAGTGTAGTTGCCAAAGTTTTACAGTGAGAAGGTGTATGAGCCATGAGACATGCGATATGAGATTCTCAAATATTCTTTTGTGGGTTTAGTTGATGATCACCCCTTAGCTTTACACAGATTCCATTTAGACTTCAATGCGTACAGACCTTCTCTGTTGTGTGGCTTTATGCTATACATTACCTTTGACTTGAGAGAGCTTCTACGGAAGGTCTCCACAATGTTAACACCCTTTTGCTTTATTGGATTATCTTAGGGTTTCTCCAGCCATATTAACTTGTTTAGACTTAGTTAGATAATCTGGCTTTACCCATGTATAGGGAAGGAGAAAGCAAATCATGTTCTGTTCCTAATTTTCTGCAGTGCCATTCTTGAATTTCTTGTTTGTTTCATGTTGTAAAGGCTCAATAGTTTACAGATGGTTTGGTCTGCCAGTAGCGATTTTGCATGTTTACAACAAATTCTTAAGATTGGTGTATGTCAGCTTGGCACTGAATTTGTAATAAAGCTATACTTAATCTGATCTACCGACTTTCAGTCCTTACTGTGTGGCCAAATGGGTTGTACATCACCAAGCTTCTGCTGTCCAAATAGTCGATTGGGCAGAGGAAGGCTCACTGGTCCCAGTGAACCAAACAGGGTTTGTCAAAAACACAGGCACAATTACTAATACCCTAATGCTCACATTGTTAATTGACCAAGTCAGATCTCGCTTCCTAAATCTTAACCGTTGTTTTGTTGAGGATCTCTTGCTTGCGAGTTTATTCCTGAAATTCGTGAGGCTGGTGGAATTAAAACTGGCTGGCTAAACAGATCTTATTGTTAGACACTACAACTCTAATGCACACACTATTTGCACCTTGTCCATTGACCTAAGTTCTTTCACTTAGTGTGCCCCCAAAACTCGTTTTCTGTCACCCTCCCTCTGTTCACTAATCCTGCCAATTGCACTAACGCCGTACAATTAGCGCCTCCGGCTGGCCATTCGCTCTTCTAACTTTACTAATATACCAAGCCCTTTTTTTTAGAATTTGCACTATGATCTAATAATCCCATAAGGCTTAGTGCATACCTTTGAATAGCACTTGTCATCTCTGCTGAAGCACCAAGCACTTTCCCCTGCAAATTTGAACTAACCGAGTAATTATGTTTCTTTGATCTTCACTGTTTTAAAAAAAAATTCAACTGAATTAAGTCCTTCTTGCTAGTGAAAGGTACAGTACTTAGAGACTATTGCTGGCCTTTTGCTGCATTTTTTTTAAATGACAGGCCCTTTTAGTTTTCTGTTTTACCTGTTTTTTTATTGAAAATTTAAATTAACTGAGCAATAAAGCTTCACCATCATCATCGGGTTACACTGTAAATTGAATTTGTGGATGAAGTTAACTCCTCCTTCTGCTTAAGGCACCTAGAAGGCTCAGTTTCAGCGAGATTTGAAAAAAGGGCCGAAGTGCTCTAGCAGAACCTTTTACCAGTGGTATTTACTGAAAACCAGAAGGGTTCGGTTTTAGTGTATTTTGTTATAGAGCTTGTTTAAACAATGGCACAAAGTGATTTAATAGCTACATAGCACATTTAATAACATACATCACACAAAATGGTATAGTATGACCTCAGTAGTAGACAATTTTATACTACTTTAGCTACACAGCGGAGATCACTCTTTTTTGAAAAATAAGCACTCACTCACATCTCATGACATGCTTCATCATCAAGTTTTCCTTATCTTTGACATATCATTCTCATAGTACTTAAGGACAGAGGGTCAATATAATCCCATTACCATCCAATAATGTATATTATTACACTTGTCAGGGCAGCCAAGAATAAAAACATTGAGTCGGCTTATGTACTAGGCATTTCTAACCTATCTGTTTAAAAAAAACATGTGATTCCTAATTATAGTAGGCCTGATTCACAAAGGTAAACTTAGATGTTTAGTCTAAACAAACGTCTAAGTTTACGACTTTAGTAAATCACAAAGTACACTTACGAGTAGTATCTTTACATGAAATGAAATGAAAAAGAAATTTCTAGAGCGCACTGCGGCCAAGCGGCTTCCTGGCGCTGAGGAACACATCAGTATCTGCCAAGGGGCCCAGGGGGATTAGCTAGGGAAAGCCTGAAGAAAAAGAAAAGTTTTCAGGGATTTACGAAAGTGAGAAAAAATAGGGATAGAGCGAATGGAGAGAGGGAGATTGTTCCAGATCTGGGGGGCCCGCACCGAGAAGCGGGTGCCCCCGGTGCGGTATTTACGGAAGCGGGGGACGTGAAGAAGAGAGAGAGAGGAAGAGCGGAGAGAGCGACAAGGGGCATGAGAAGAAATTAAAGAGTTAATGAAAAGCGGAGCAGAACGGGCATGCGCCCGGAAGGCCAAACAGGCAAGTTTAAACTGGGACCTGAAATGAACGGGGAGCCAGTGAAGGGTTTTGAGGGCCGGAGTGATATGGGAGGATTTGGGAAGACGGAGGATAAGACGGGCCGCCTGGTTTTGGATGGCCTGGAGACGGCGAGTTTCGTAGGCGGGAATGCCTACGTACAAGCCGTTTCCATAATCCAGGCGGGATGTAATGAGGGCAGTGATAATAACTTTGAGAGCATCAACAGAAAAAAACCGAGAGATTTTGCGAATGAGGCGGAGGGAAAGGAAGCAGGAGGAGACGACGGAACTGATTTGGGCATGCATAGATAGATCATTGCTGATCTTGATGCCCAAAGTCCGGACAGAGGAAACTGGGGAGGGGGGAGGGCCAAAGGAAAGGGGCCAATGAACTGAGGACCAAGGATTAGAAGGGCCACCGGTGAGAACGAGCTCTGTCTTGTCGGGATTGAGCTTCAAATGATTGAAGCTCATCCACTGGGAAATGAAGACAAGGGTAGAGCAAAACTTGGGGAGAGAGTCAGTTGGGGAGGAGAGATCGAAAACGAGCTGGAGGTCGTCTGCGTAGTTATACACCGAGACCCCCAGCTCGAGAAGGGAAGAGATAAGGGGGCGGATATAAAGATTGAAGAGAAGGGGGGAGAGGGAAGAACCTTGGGGTACCCCACAAGTGACCGGGAGGGGGGGAGCGGAGAAGTCAGAAAGGTGAACTGCCTGTGATCTGCCCTGAAGAAAGGACGCGATCCAGGAGAAGGCAGTGCCTTGGATGCCCGCTGCGCTGACCCGGTCGAGAAGAATGGCATGATCGACCGTATCAAACGCAGCGGACATGTCCAAGAGGACTAAGGCCTGGGGGAGGTTGCTGTCGGCCTTCCCCTTAAGTTCATCCAGGACCGCAAGGACCACACCCTCAGTAGAGTGGCCGGGTCGAAAGCCAGCCTGGTGAGAGGCCAAGATATTGTTCTCCTCAATGTAGATGGAAAGGCAGGATGTCACATAGCTCTCAAGAATCTTCCCTAGATAGGGGAGAAGGGAGATCGGCCTGAAATTCGATGGAAGGGAAGGGTCCAGACCGGCTTTCTTCAAGATAGGAAGAACAATGGCAGATTTAAAGGAAGAGGGGACACAACCCAAAGCCAGGGAAGAGTTGAGAAAAGTGAGGGGAGGGATGGGACAGCTGGTATAGAGAGATCTGAGGATCCGTGCAGGTGCACAGTCCGCGGGGGAGCCGGACTTGACCTTGATAAGGAGGTCAAGGAAGAGCTCAGGTGAGATAGGTTCGAAGTGATCCAAAGCAGAGGGAGAGGGGTGAGAATGATCCGGCAAATCAGGTTGAGGCACGATCGGAATGTTGGCCTTAATGGTAATGATTTTATTGATAAAGTAATCATTCAAAGAGTGGCAGAGAGATTGAGAGGGGGCAGGAGAAAGGCATGCACGGTCAGAGGTGGAAAGACTGTGGACCAGTGAGAAGATCCCGCGGGATTTGTTAGCCGAGAGGGCTACGCGCTCAGTAAAATATTTGGATTTGGCCGCTAAGATGGCTTTTTTATAGTTAGAGAGGAGGGCTTTGTAATTAAGGCGGAGGGTAGGGCAGTAGTTGCGGCGCCAACGACGCTCCGAGCGCCTAAGCTCTAATTTCAGGGTTTTGAGGTCGTTGGAAAACCACTTGTGGGCATCATGAAGGCGAGCTGATCTGATCTTTTTGAGTGGGGCGACCCGGTCACACGCCGAAGAGAGCCAGATGTTAATGGCATCCGCCTGACGTTCCAAAGACAGGTTGGTCAGGGTAGGAGCCGATGAAGACAGAGAGGAAGAAAGATCATTGAGATCAGTCTTGTTCCAACTCCGAGCCAAGATGTTTTTAGGCAGGGAGGCTTTCTCGGTTTGACCCAGGTGGATGGAGAAGGAGATCAAGGAATGATCCGACCATACACAGGGGAGAATAGAAGTGGCCGAGAGATTACAGCGTAAGGACCAGATCTGGTCCAGGATATGACCGCGGGTGTGGGTGGGGACCAAAACGTGGGGTAAGAAATTGAGGCAGCGAAGGGTAGCAGAAAAGTCTTTAGAAGAGAAGTCCTCCCTCGGATCACCCGGCCAAAAATTGAAGTCGCCGAGCAGGAGTAGCGAGGAATTATTTACAGCCAAGGTGGCCAAGAGGTCCTGCAAGGTAGACACAAATGATGGCATGCTTTGAGGGGGACGGTACATGAGTATCACCGTGAGGGGTACCGGGAGATTGAGAGAGCGGGCCACCAGAAAGTCAACACTGGGAATGCAAGGGTGCGGGAGAAGCTGGAATTTCAAAGAGCGGCGAACTATCATAGCCACACCACCTCCAGTTTTTCCATCGGGGCGGTCAGCGCGAAGGGCATAGTGGGTGCCAGGGAGAATAGCAAGAAGGTCCGGAAGTGAGTCAGAGGAAAACCAAGTTTCAGTGAGGAAAAGAAAGTCAGGGGAATCAGTGTCCAAAAGGTTGAAAAGGGCAGTTTGATTTTTTACAGCAGAGCGAGTGTTGAGAAGCATAGCAGAGGCAGCAAGGGAGCCGGGAGTGGGGCGAGTAACAGGGGGCGTGGGAGAGATTGAAGGAAGGGGAGTAGGAGAGACAGGACAAGGGCGAGGGGGGACATAGATACCGTGCGAGGATAAGTGTTGGACTACGGAGGGGGAGAGGGGGACAGAAGCAGAGAGGGAAAATAGTTGGGCAGAGGAATACACCAAAGAAAGGGCAGAGTCTAAGGCCCCTGGTCCCGGCCCGTCGCGGACGGGCGCAGACGGGCTTGCCTTAGGCGCGCCTTCGGCGCGCAATTGGCGCGCCCGCTGCGCCCGTCCGCTGCGCGAACGGTGGAGGCACATGATTTATAGTGCAACTTGGAGGCGTGGCCAAAAAAGTGGGCGTGGCCGGGGGAGCGTCCGCTGAAGGCGGCAGGCGGGTGGTAGTGGGGCTGCGGCAGCGTCAAGCTCGGCTGCGCGGGAGGCAGGGTCGAGGGCAAGGTCCCTGAAGCCAAGGTGAGCAAATATGTATTTAAAAAGCGCAGGCTAGCGCTGAATTGAGAGAGTGCAGGGTTAAAATCAGGCTGTAGCTAAAGCTAAAGGCTCCCGCGGAAGGCAGGGGAGTGATCCAGTAGAGTAGAGCTCGCAGTCAGCTCCTAAGTAACGGCCCAAGTGGGCGTGGCCAAAAAAGTGGGCGTGGCCGGGGGAGCGTCCGCTGAAGGCGGCAGGCGGGTGGTAGTGGGGCCGCGGCCGCGTCAAGCTCGACTGCGCGGGAGGCAGGGTCGAGGGCAAGGTCCCTGAAGCCAAGGTGAGCAAATATGTATTTAAAAAGCGCAGGCTAGCGCTGAATTGAGAGAGTGCAGGGTTAAAATCAGGCTGTAGCTAAAGCTAAAGGCTCCCGCTGAAGGCAGGGGAGTGATCCAGTAGAGTAGAGCTCGCAGTCAGCTCCTAAGTAACGGCCCAAGTGGGCGTGGCCAAAAAAGTGGGCGTGGCCGGGGGAGCGTCCGCTGAAGGCGGCAGGCGGGTGGTAGTGGGGCCGCGGCAGCGTCAAGCTCGGCTGCGCGGGAGGCAGGGTCGAGGGCAAGGTCCCTGAAGCCAAGGTGAGCAAATATGTATTTAAAAAGCGCAGGCTATCGCTGAATTGAGAGAGTGCAGGGTTAAAATCAGGCTGTAGCTAAAGCTAAAGGCTCCCGCGGAAGGCAGGGGAGTGATCCAGTAGAGTAGAGCTCGCAGTCAGCTCCTAAGTAACGGCCCAAGTGGGCGTGGCCAAAAAAGTGGGCGTGGCCGGGGGAGCATCCGCTGAAGGCGGCAGGCGGGTGGTAGTGGGGCCGCGGCAGCGTCAAGCTCGGCTGCGCGGGAGGCAGGGTCGAGGGCAAGGTCCCTGAAGCCAAGGTGAGCAAATATGTATTTAAAAAGCGCAGGCTAGCGCTGAATTGAGAGAGTGCAGGGTTAAAATCAGGCTGTAGCTAAAGCTAAAGGCTCCCGCGGAAGGCAGGGGAGTGATCCAGTAGAGTAGAGCTCGCAGTCAGCTCCTAAGTAACGGCCCAAGTGGGCGTGGCCAAAAAAGTGGGCGTGGCCGGGGAGCGTCCGCTGAAGGCGGCAGGCGGGTGGTAGTGGGGCCGCGGCAGCGTCAAGCTCGGCTGCGCGGGAGGCAGGGTCGAGGGCAAGGTCCCTGAAGCCAAGGTGAGCAAATATGTATTTAAAAAGCGCAGGCTATCGCTGAATTGAGAGAGTGCAGGGTTAAAATCAGGCTGTAGCTAAAGCTAAAGGCTCCCGCGGAAGGCAGGGGAGTGATCCAGTAGAGTAGAGCTCGCAGTCAGCTCCTAAGTAACGGCCCAAGTGGGCGTGGCCAAAAAAGTGGGCGTGGCCGGGGGAGCGTCCGCTGAAGGCGGCAGGCGGGTGGTAGTGGGGCCGCGGCAGCGTCAAGCTCGGCTGCGCGGGAGGCAGGGTCGAGGGCAAGGTCCCTGAAGCCAAGGTGAGCAAATATGTATTTAAAAAGCGCAGGCTAGCGCTGAATTGAGAGAGTGCAGGGTTAAAATCAGGCTGTAGCTAAAGCTAAAGGCTCCCGCGGAAGGCAGGGGAGTGATCCAGTAGAGTAGAGCTCGCAGTCAGCTCCTAAGTAACGGCCCAAGTGGGCGTGGCCAAAAAAGTGGGCGTGGCCGGGGGAGCGTCCGCTGAAGGCGGCAGGCGGGTGGTAGTGGGGCCGCGGCAGCGTCAAGCTCGGCTGCGCGGGAGGCAGGGTCGAGGGCAAGGTCCCTGAAGCCAAGGTGAGCAAATATGTATTTAAAAAGCGCAGGCTAGCGCTGAATTGAGAGAGTGCAGGGTTAAAATCAGGCTGGAGCTAAAGCTAAAGGCTCCCGCGGAAGGCAGGGGAGTGATCCAGTAGAGTAGAGCTCGCAGTCAGCTCCTAAGTAACGGCCCAAGTGGGCGTGGCCAAAAAAGTGGGCGTGGCCGGGGGAGCGTCCGCTGAAGGCGGCAGGCGGGTGGTAGTGGGGCCGCGGCAGCGTCAAGCTCGGCTGCGCGGGAGGCAGGGTCGAGGGCAAGGTCCCTGAAGCCAAGGTGAGCAAATATGTATTTAAAAAGCGCAGGCTAGCGCTGAATTGAGAGAGTGCAGGGTTAAAATCAGGCTGTAGCTAAAGCTAAAGGCTCCCGCGGAAGGCAGGGGAGTGATCCAGTAGAGTAGAGCTCGCAGTCAGCTCCTAAGTAACGGCCCAAGTGGGCGTGGCCAAAAAAGTGGGCGTGGCCGGGGGAGCGTCCGCCGAAGGCGGCAGGCGGGTGGTAGTGGGGCCGCGGCAGCGTCAAGCTCGGCTGCGCGGGAGGCAGGGTCGAGGGCAAGGTCCCTGAAGCCAAGGTGAGCAAATATGTATTTAAAAAGCGCAGGCTAGCGCTGAGTTGAGAGAGTGCAGGGTTAAAATCAGGCTGTAGCTAAAGCTAAAGGCTCCCGCGGAAGGCAGGGGAGTGATACATCCGCACTCTGGGTGGAGATCCGCCCCAATTGCAGACTTAAATATACTGAATATATATGTTTACTCGCATGCTTTATTTACATTGCATGCTATTACAACGCGGTCATTACAACAACTGCCTTGTTACATCACAAACCATTGCATCGCAAGCCATTTCAACGGCTTGCTGTAGGGGGCAGGCTTGACTTAGGAATAGTATCATTTACAATTCCAACTCCAGTTTGTGCAACAGCAGGGAAGGTGTTGGATTTACAATCCAACACCTTCTGCCCCCTACAGCAAATCGTTGTAATGACTTGCGATGTAATGGGTCGTGCTGCAACAACATGGTCGTTGTAACAACAACGTTGTAATAGCATGCGATGTAAAGCATGTGATCTAAGGGCTGTTTTCCAAATATTCTACTTGTAAATGCCCTTTCTGAATTCCCAAAGTCATAAACTTAGTCGTTTGGTCTAAGTTTAAGCCAACCGTCTAAGTTTACCTTTGTGAATTAGGCCCAATGACCTGAGTTCCTACTATGTAGTAGAGCCCATATTGACATAATGATTTGTTAAGGATGAGGGAAAAGCCCAATGTTGAAGCATGCCCGTTTGTGCCCGTCTGTGCATGGACCGTGCCCAGTGCCAGGAACTCAGTCCCTCCACACTCCGACAGATACTCCGTCACAGACTCTGTGCCCTGGACCCCGGAAGCAACAACATCTCTGCCTTGCATCATTCTGCTCCACAGTGGGACCTTTCACCTGCATACGCTGTTAGTTGTCCTCCACCCCAGGACTGATCACCATTGCAGCAACCAGCCCCATGCCAGCCACATCAGCCGAGACCTCCTCAGGACAACTCAACTGCCTCCTGATCAATGCCAAACTGCTCTGCAAACCTGACAATGAAGTCTGGGAAACCATCTCCACCCTCACCCCCAACGTGACCTCCATCGCTGGGATCTGGCTCACCCCTGCCTCAGTCCCAGACATTGCCATGGCAACACCCAATGGCTACAAGAAAAAAATAAAGCTACAGAACCAACAGACATGGAGGTAGCATCGCCAATGTACACAAGTAATCAATCACCTGCACCATCGCCGTTGACGAAACCACGCCGCTCATGGAACACATGACCGTGCCAATGACAAAACCATCATCAAAGGAACGCCTCACATACAAACCACTAGGACCACAAACCTGCCTCAGTGATGCCATTGCTGAATTCATGACCCTGCTCGCCATTGAATCCGAACACTATGTCTTCCTGGGAGACCTCAACTTCCTCCTGGGAGACCCCACTGACACCAACTCCACTGACCTCCTGGAAAGATTAGACAACATTGGCCTCATGCAACTGGTTACGGACCTGCACACAGAGCAGGACACATGCTGGACCCCATCTTCACGCCCAGCAGCAGAATCAGATACAGCCACACCTTGGAACTCACCTGTTCAGACCATGCCATCTTACACATCACCATCACCGGACCACCCTGCACTGCCCACAACCACCACAGCTGTACCAAGGTCACTCAGCACCAATGGACTGACGTCCTCAGCATCACACTGCCCAACGACACCACCAAATTGGACCAGGTGGTACGGAACTTCAACTCTTGGATCACCAGCATTGCTGACAGAGTTACTCCCACCAAACCAGCCAAAACTCACAGACCATCCTAACGAACCAGCTTGTACAACCCGGACCTCAGCACATTGAAGCGCAGGTGCAAACAACTGGAAAGCGGATCGCACACCAGCAGGAACTATATTCAAGTCAGCCCTCAACTACTACCACTGCCAGCTCAAAGCTGCAAAACAAGAGGCCCTGACTCACCAGATAGAGACCAGCGTCAACCAAACCAAGAAACTCTTCACCATCTTCAGAGAGTTCACCTGCCCATCAGCCACCGAAAACCCAATCCCCTCCTCATAGGAACTCTCCAAACCCTCCCTGACCATTTCCACAACAAGATAGCAACCATCTACAGAAAGTTACATCCCCAACCCACCTATCTCCTCAGCATCCTAGCGACCACCACCGCCGACCACCCGCTCACAATTATGGACATCTTAGAACACGGAACGCAACCACCATAACAAACTTCATCCACTCTGGAGCACCCACCGACTCATGCCCCCACCAATTGTTTAACCTCGGAAGAGACAAGATCAGCCACCAGCTCAACACCATCCTCAATGCCTCCATAACCATAGCCACCTTTCCCGATGCCTGGAAACACACAGAGGTTGAACCACTCCTCAAGAAACACTCTGCAGACTCCAGTGTGCTACAGAACTACCGCCCCTTCTCACTGTTCCCGTTCCCCGCCAAGGTCCTGGATAAGGCCATCAACCGCCAACTCACTGAACACCTGGAGAGATAAAAACTTGTTGGACCCTTCCCAATCAGGTTTCAGAGTCAACCACAGCACTGAGACATCCCTTATCGCCGCATCAGATGACATCCGCACTCTACTCAACAGAGGAGAATCAGCCCCCCTGATCCTGCTTGACCTTTCTACAGCCTTCAACAACATCTCCCATCACACACTCATCGACTCACTATGCCAGATTGGAGTCACAGATGATGCACTCAGATGGATGGCATCCTTTCTCATGGGGTGCACCCAGAGAGTCCACCTCCCTCCCTTCACCTCACAACCCAAGCACACCATCTTCTGCATCCCCCAACGCTCATCCCTCAGTCCAACCCTCTACAACATCTACATGGCACCACTCGCAGACATCGCCAGATCACACAACATCAGTATCTTTTCCTACGCCGACGATACCCAGCTCGTACTATCGCTCTCAGCGGACCTCATCTCCACGAAGACCAACTTCCACAACTGTATGAAGAATCTCTCAGCCTGGATGAAGAACAACTGCCTGAAACTCAACATTGACAAAACTGAAGTTCTGATCTTCAGCAGACACTCCGACCCCTGGAATAACTCCTGGTGGCCATCAGAACTCAGACCCAGTTTCACTCCGAGAGACCACACCTGCAACCTCGGCATTATCCTGGACAGCAAACTCTCCATGAAACGTCAGATCAATGCCGTCTCCTCAGTCTGCTTCCACAAGCTCCACAAGCGCCACAAAGTCTTCAAGTGTCTTCCCATCAGCACCAGGAAAATGGTGACATAGGTCATCATAAACAGACGGCTGGACTACTGCAACAAACTATGCAGGCACCACCACTGAACTCATGAAAAGACTCCAAACGATCCAGAACGCAACTGCCAGACTCATCCTCATCCTGGCCAGGAGGATCCACATCACTCAGCACCTGAAGGACCTCTACTGGCTCCCTGTCCAGAGGAGATGCCATTTTAAGCTCCTGACCCACGCCAACAAAGCCTTTTATGACCAAGGACCCGCCTACATGAAGGACTGCCTGCATTTCCACTGACCTCCCATGAACAACCACTCTGCACACCTTGCACTCGCACAGATAGTACGTATCAGCTGCTGCTCCTCTGGATGACACTCCTTCTCCCACTTCACTGCCAAGTCCCGGGATGCCCTCCTCTTCCACCTCGGCACCTTATGCTCACTGACCCACTTCAGGAAGGGATTCAAGACCTGGCTCTTCAAATGAAACCTGCAGCATAGCACCTGGATACCTTCTCGGGTGATAAGCCGCTCTGTACTAGTACGCCTTGATTTGATTTGATGCCATGAGATGCGGACAAGGGCTTCTTTTCCAAAAAGAGGTATCTCATCTACATAGTAGAAGTAGTATAAATTATTTCTTTCTTAGGTCTCACTATAACATTTTGTATGATGTGCGTTACCTTCGGAGGAAGGAATAGTGAGATTGATAGAACTCTCTCCTTTTTGTGGATATGATATTGAGCAACATACAGCTGTACAGCTACACAAAGATAATTCTTAAAATAAAGGAATCTAAGCAAGACAGACCAAAATTAGGTAATTCTCAAAGGGCCAGATGTATGACCCTTTTTTGCGCTCTCAAACCGGAGATCGACCCGTTTGCGACAGCAATAAAGGGTCATAGCATGTACAAATGCTATTTTGCAAGTCACGGCTCCCAAAATAGCGTTTGCGACTCTCGCTATTATTCCAGCTTTTAAATTCTGTGCACCTGACCTAATGGGTACAAGGACTCCATGAGGGTGACTTACTAATATTTGCAAGGGAGCATTTTTTACTTGTCAAAACAGGTTATCGAAAAGGGTGCACTCTGCAGGGTAAAGCTGCAGCAGTCAGGCTAAAATGGTAGTCCTGGCTCCATAGTTTCCTTGTGACACTATTGGATAGCACAATAAGGGCTGCAGCCCCCAGGTAACATTTAACTTTCAATGCAGTTTCTACCGTATAAACTGTGGCTTTTTATGGAAGCAAAATACCCCGATCAGGGATTAGCCAATTACTACATGTTTAGGGGACATAGCACCTGCACTGGGTACTGGACACCAGTGCCACAGTGTGCAGCATTTAGAAACCTGAATAAAATTCAGCAAAAAAGGGGATAGCCAATTAAAAAGGGGCCTTTCCTCACACTGACCACTCATTAGATTTTACTCTTGCAATAATGATATCCCTCATTCCCCACTTGGGCACCTGGACTGGTGAACAGCCTTCAATTGACCACTGAGGTTTTAGTAGCGTGGGCCAGTATGACGTTTAAAAATACATTCAATGTGCACTCAGGAGGATCCCATAATCTTACAGGAACTATCTCTCTGAATCCCACATAGGCCATTAGATCTTCTCTGTCTGTCACTAGTGCATTTTACACTTTAATCACCTAATAAACTGATCTTTTTTGCATAATCAGAACATCTTGTTTTATGTCCATTGCATATTGTACCTGATAACGTACACCACTTAATAAAACAAGCAACATCTAATTCCTCAGCAAACACAAACGGGTGTGATATCTTTCAAGGCTTCGTGTCAGTTGGTGTTTACATCCGTAGCCTAGCAACTGAAATGCCCATATCGTGATTGGATACAACTTGTTCATTTGTATAAGGCTTTAGCAAGCACGCTGATGTTTGAGGTGGAAGCGTAGGGCGTAAACATCACACGCTTAAGAGTGGCCGTCCAGCTCCTCCTGTCGTTTCGGAGGGTAAGAAGGGCGCACTGGCCCAGAAACATCCTTTCCTTGATGACCTGAATAACCATCACATGGACAAGAGATAGGGTGGCTGTATTTGTGATCACTGGTGCAACTTAATTCAAGGGTCACTGTCAGGGATGAAAACACAGGGGGTCTCTCAAAGGGACGTTGTCTATTTAATTAAGGGCGTGGCCTTTGACAACACGCAAGCTAAAAAAATCTGTGCTTGGTATAGTGTGCCGCCCGGCTGTTATTTTGCTGCTTCTGTCAGTTCTCTCAGCTATTTGATACATCATGTAACATTGCACCTACAGCAAGCTAGAACGATTGACTTTGTCTATGGTTGTTAGTTGCATAAGATAAGTAAGCAACAACTATAGCTTAGTTAGTTACTATTAAGAGGCTCTTTGACGTTACTTCACGGGCAGTGAAGGGTGGTACTGCTGCAGAGTTAGGATTTTTTTTCCCACCCTGAGGATGAGGGCAAAAATGGAGAGCCCGATAGGGACCAGTCTTAGCACCTGCTTTTTAGAACTGCCAGGTGCTGAGCACCAGAAGGATCCGGCTCACTTTAAGCCCTGGCCACAATGATTTACTATAAAGCACCTCATAGCACTTCCGGTCACTTACCTGCACACGTCCTGTTCCTGCGGCGGGATTCTGGCGTTCCTCTCGGCTGCGTTATGGCTGGCTCCCGAAGCGAACCTGCATGTGTCCTGTTCCTGCGGCGCGATCCTGGCTTCCATCTAGGCTTCGTCACGGCTACTTCACGCAGGCTCCTGAATCATCGTCCTCTCCCAGCGGCGAGATCTTGGGGTTCCTCTGGGCTCCGTCGGGCTCACAAATACGTAACAGCAAGCAATGTTGTTCGGCCCTGCAAAGAAATCAAAAACAACCAACAAGTCATTCTGAATTAAGAGATAATGGTGCGCATGCACTGCCAAAGTTCTTTTATTGCTAAAAACATTTACGTCTCTGGAGATCGTTCCTTTCCTTTTATGTTAACCTCGCTGAATCCAAGAGTGTTCCTGAAAAATAGAAAGACAATATTTCCCACTGAAATTAGACACACACAATATTACTTTCTTCTCAATTTAAGGAGGTATTAATCATAGTTTTTGTATTGAGTTTCCACGTTGTACTAGCAAGTTGCTAGGGGACATACTAGTCCACTGAAGACCTCCTGATGTCATGGGATAATTCAAGAAATACAGTCACAGATCCCACTCGACCAGGTATTTGGGAGCCAAAAGGAACTCCTCTGCTTATCAGTGGCGTAACGAAACTTGAGGGTGCCCCCCTGCAAAGCTCATGTAGCCCCCCCCCCCCCCCGCAGCCTGGCCCACCACTTACAGTATATCATCTCGACATCTCAGTCCAGCAATTCCTCAGGTTAAACTCACAAGTGGTAGAAGTGGCGTGTTTATCACAGATAGGTATATATAGACATTGCTGCCTCGTAGAATGCTCTGAGGCATTTGATAAAGGAAGCTCTAAGTTTTGTTGAATGGACAAACTGCCGGAATGTCTTCCAGGAATAACTAATACATGACGGAGACATATGTGAGAAATGGGAGCACAGCAAACATTATATCATCTAAACTTAAAGCCACATTAAAGACTTTAGAATGTCACTAATGATGTAAAATAGGATTTAGTACGACAATGATCAACTAAAGTAGATAAACAAATTAAAGCGGTAAGTGAATTAAGGAAACATTGCCTATTACAGGGATCATGATGTTCATCAATATATACTGGCTCCGTTAGAGTTCCAATGTGAGATTAGACAACCACTAGTAGAAATACTAAAATCTAGATATAGTTTGGAAAGGGTTTCATTTAGCTTGTAGATTGACAAAATGGCCGCCGGGTAGGAGCTCCTGGTGGGAGCTCCAAGTGCTGGGGATCCCAATTTTGGGTTTTATCCCCGTTAGCACCCAGCTGCAACCCCTCCGTGTTGTGCTAAGCAACACAAGAGTAACTGGAACAAGTAACTGGATTTGAAATATCAGTAACCTCCTTACCTGCCTGGCGGTGGACGAAAGCTGCTGAGGATCCCCGACCAGCCTGGAAGCTGAGCCTCGCAGGAGAAGACGAGCCATCCACACCTTCCTCTTCGGTCCCTGGGCCCCCCTGGCCAGTCTGCAGAGCACGACACGGATGTCGATTGCCAGGAGCCCACCGCGCTCGACTGGTGCACGTTGTGGCTGCTTGTGAGCCAGTGGTTGCCAGCGTGACGAGCTGTGCTGTGCTCCAGAGGTATCCGACCCGCAGGCAATCACCACCGCTAGCGCCGGTCATCGGGGGAAGTGGTGCCGGACCCGCCTGCAATCACCTCCGCTGGCGCCGGTCATCGGGGAATTGGAGCCTGACCGGGAGCAATGCTGGCGCCGGACGGATGACGGGAACCCCGCTGCGGAGTGTTCCTGCTTGCCTGCAATCACCTCCGAGACCCCCGGTGCCCCGTCGGGAGCTGTGCTGTCCTGCTCGCCGAGCTCCTGCCTGACTGCTGCTCCGGGTCGGATTCTACGCAACGCGGCAACACCGGTGGAAGAAGCGTCCTGCTGCCAAGGTGAGATGCAATCAACGCCGAGACCCCCGGTGCCCCACAGGCTGTCCTGCTCGCTGAGCTCCTGCCTGACTGCTGCACCGGGGCTCCAGGGCTCCGGGTCGGAATCTACACAACTCGGCGACACCAGAGAAAGCAAGCGCTCTGTTGCCAAGGTGAGCTCTGTGTCCCCCCCCACTCTACAAGCTGTGCTCTGCGCCCCCCCCCCACTCCACTCCCTGAGATGTTTTGGAGCTGTGATCGGGGATGTAACCTTGCAGATGGGGGGGAGAGCGGTCTGAACGAGTGTAGGTGAGCGAGGGCAACCCTACCCCTGTGAGACTCTCGGTGAGATTGTGGATCATTGCTCACATCGTGTCTCTCAGTCAGATGCCCTTCCGCCACCCCCCCCAATAATTGGCGCACAAGTATAAGTTAGTCTGCTCCCAAAGGCAGTGTCTGCACAGGCGAGTTGGGGAGCTGCTTGTCCTGATTAACACTGTTGCAGCATGGTGAGCACGGTGTTCATGAGGTTCCCGAAGTTTTAGACACGCAAATAACTACTATGAATGCTCTGAATGGTCTAACACAGCGGTACTGGCATGCAAAATTAATGCTGTGTTCAAAGCGGTCCCTGCACTCTCCACTAACTAAAATGGCGGGGGCCATAAAGAAGAGCCATAAATCTCCTCCACTGCCCACCAGATGACCATGAGGCTACATACCAATGAGCTCAGGGGTCACCAAAACAGAGATAAGACGCGCTCCTCTCCTCCTTGCAACACTGGAGCTGTACCTTCTCCTCCCCACCAACTAACACAGATGATGGACTAACCAGACCTGCCCTAGAGTAGAAAGGGAAACCTAACTCTCTAAAGGACTTCAACAACAGACAAAGGACTACTACAAAAGACGCTGGTTTCTGCATGTGCTACTCAGGAGGCCATCTGAACATAACCTAAGAACTGGCCTTTTTATACCAATCCCACCCACCACAGACTTTACTTTACCTGTATTTTGAACATTTGTAATGTTCAAAACACCTCTTATACCTATCAATGCAGTATTATACTTCTACCCGTATTTTTAACACCTGTAATGAACAGACTACTACCTCAGATACCTTGGTTGCTAACTAATGTCATTTCCGATTTTTGATTTTTGATTCATGTACACTACTGGCTTCATCTGTGTTCTGCTCTTATACTCGATCAGCATTATACTTGAACCTGTATTCTGCACTATTCTGCACATTTCCGCAACCTGCACCCATCCCCGCTTTCCGCTCCTGTTATGCACCGATTGCTCTCCCATATATCGCATTCTTCTTTTGTATTTTGCACTATTCTACACAGTTCTGCAACCTGCACACATTCTCACTCTTCTCTCCTGTATTGCACCGACTGCTACCTCATATATGTCTGGCTGCTCTCTAGGGTCATCTCTACCTGTATTTTGAACATTTGTAATTCACAGACTGCTACCTCATATATTTTGATTGCTCTCTAGTGTCACTCCTACCTGTATTTTGAACATTGGTAATGCACAGTTTGCTACCTCATATTTCTTGGTTGCTAATTAATGTCACTTTGATCTGTGATTTCTGATTCATGTAATTGCTGTCTGCACTGGTATCCTGCCCTTATATACTATCAGTACTATACCTACACTTACACCTTGTTCTCTGTAATTTAACGTTCCTCAGGACTGAGTGTCTGCCTTTCTACAGTGGTATAATATGTTGCTATACCGTATGCTATTATATTATATGTTCACAGGGTATTTTATTTACAGGGGCATTATATTCCCAGTTGGATCTTGCACATTCCACTCTTCCTTACCTGTAATGCACCGATGTTACCTCATATATTTACATCATATATTTACACTCCAGACGAAGATAGGGTGTCGGCATTTTACAGTGATATTATTATAGGTATATATTCCTAATTGTATCCTACACATTCCACTTTTTCCTCACCTGGATGCACCGAGTGCTACCACATTTATTTACACGCCAGACGAAGATAGGGTGTCTGCATCTTACAGTGGTATTATTATACGTATATATTCCTAATTGTATCATTATTATGTATATGTATCTGTATCTGTATCTGGATGCATCTGTCTGACCTGAATATGCTGTTGAGTCCAACTATGCTCCCACATGTACCTTCCCCACCCCAATTGATATGTACTCACATGCTATAACCTTCTTCTGTAAAGCGCTCTGATATCTGCAAAGATCTTGTTCGCGCTATATAAAACTTTCAAAATAAATAAATAAATCTATTGATTTTATAGTATATGTTGGCGAATTTCCTTCAGGTGTAAGACCGGCATGAGATGGAGAGTGGGTGAAGTATGTACCTCCCTACAATATGTTTTACTTTTATGGCCGGCCGGGCCCCAGCCGCCCCACCATGATGCCCTCCCTGTTTCCAAATTATCCAATTACCACCCACTGAACCTCCGATGGTCCTTAGGGGTGGGACAAGGTAGATGATCCCTCATGGTCAAGGGCCCCTGCTGACCGAGCGCTTACCAGAGCAAATCCAGGACTGGATTCAAAAGCGGAACCCACTGAGGAAACGTGTAGGACCAAGGTGACTGCACACCTTTTTGATACAGCTCGCACATGCCATGGAAGATGTCGCAAGACACTTAACATCTGCTCCCCTTTTTGAGAAGAGGGAAGCATAATGCAATGGGGGACATTTAAATCCCACCAGCTCACATGCTACTCAAATATAGAGGGCTGGCACTAGAAGCCTAATGGGGAATGACCCAATATTATTTCTTTGATAAAGGACTGGTGTAAAAACCACACACTTGCAGACACAATTGCCCTGGCACCAATCATAAATGGATATGGGTGAGCAACAGCCAGCGAGAGCAATATGGCCGCATTATGAGGATGCTCACAAATATGCAGACGAGGGCGGGAGCATTTTTAATCACACTGTCATTGCTGTGCCAATATCGGACACTTTTGTGTGACCATTTTCGAGTCAAATGCTACCAACTAAACCACCCAAATGACCCATCCACCCACCCACTTATCCAACCCCATCTATTCATCCATCCAAACCCTTTATCCATCAAACTAGCAAAACCCATCCATCTATTCACCCTCCCAGCCATTCAGCCAACCTAACACATCAATCCAACCATTCATTCATCCCCACCCATCCATCCTCTTGCATCGAAACACATATCAAACCAAGACCTTCTGTCCATATTACCATCCATTTATTCACTCATCTACCAACCCATCTCTCTAGATACAAGCTGTGAGCAACAGATAAGAATTTCGCAGGCACAATAGAAAACTGGGAGCCTAGTTTTTATTCTACCCCATGCCTGATTCTTCCAGTACACACTCCCACCCTGCCTCTTAGCTCACAGCTGGGATTATTTTCATCCCGAGTCCTGCTTTTATCACTGCTGCAGTCGTATCCTTCTCTTCCTGCTTCTTTCTCCGTTGTCTGCCTTTCTCTCTATTGCACTAGGTCAATCTTTGGAAATGAAAAATAATTCTGGATGCCCAAATATTGAACGCTGAGTCTACAACATGCATCCACCGGCACAAATTAAGCATGTTTGCCTGAGAAACAACTGACTCTGTCCTGACCTTCACACGCTTTCAGAGACACTGATCTTTTCAGAAAATGTCCCAGTTTTGAGACAGGCCAGCCAGCTGCTGATCTCTGCTTATTCTTCAGCCTTAGTGTTACTTCCTTGGACTCTAGACCCTCCCTCCTCTACTATGTATGTGCCACAATCACAAATTCCTGAAAAACAGGACCTGGTTTTGATGATTTTGTAACACAAATTTCACTTATCAATTGGGAAAATCGGACTATACCACCTGTGTAACTAGATAAGTCTTTCTGCTTTCAAGGGGACATGCAATGGCTTGAGTAGTGTCCCACCGTCTACAATCAAAGTGACCTTACGCTACCCATTAGCTGCTACGTTGATGCAAAACCCCCCAACATGTAAACTAAAAAATATATATTTGATCTGTTAAATGAGCATCTGTCCTTTCATGGCTAGTGTTCTGCAAACCTTCAAGAAGGTGTGACCCATGAAGTCCTCTTGCTGATATGTCCCGGACTGGCCCACCATGTCTTTGTGGCATGACTACAGCTGTAGGCCCCTGTGGAGTATGTAGGGTTGACCCGCTCTTTCTATAGGTCACAATGCCACAGGAATTGTCCATTAGCTGATGGATTTTATAGATCGCCAAAGGAAGAACCCCATTGCGGCCAACACTTGCCAACACTGCTTTGGCCACCATACATCCTTGTTCGTGGCCAAGGCTGTCCCACTCATCCGCAGCGCAACTGTTATGTGCTGTAGAAGTGACACTGATAATCATCCAATGGGTCTGGCAGCACACAGGACCATGTCGACGTCATATACACTTCATAGGAAGACCTGACAAACTGACCTACTGAAAAACTCCAAAAAATAAATAAAATCCTTCATTGTTTGATATAGACACAAAGATTTGACCAATACATCAAAGTCACTCACACAACACTCTGCAAGAACACCATTGATGTTAAAGAAAAGGACATGAAGGCCAACATGAGCAATAAATAAAAAAACAAGCCTTACACTACTGCCTAGGAGGGCGTAAGGCACTTCTAATTTTTCGCACAACGAGGAACACAGCACTTTACTTGGGGCGATCCCAGCACTTTCCAACATGACGGCATTCATTTAGTCAGTAGCAGCACTTTACAGATAGAGCTGGCACTTTCACGTAACTACATTGGCTCTTCCCTGCTTGGTTGGCCTGCAAAATCCCCACTGTCCTGAATAAATTAATGGTGACATGATAACAGCAGCTACAAACGCAGTAACTCACCCAATACACTACGAAGAATAAAGCAGCCAAATTACCGGCAATTCACAACCAAAACCTGTAACCGCACCAATGGGACAGTGATAGCAGTTCGAATCCACAGCTACATCACATTTAAAGGGACACCGCCTGCCTCACCCCTTCAAGCACTTTCATTGGCAATTAGCCAGGTTTGGTTGCTCAGTGGACTAACGCTTCCATGGCAGGGACCTGTGTGGACCTCATGGTCACAGGTTCAAATCCCGGTGGGTCCATCTGAGGTCGATAAAATAAGTACCATTGAGTTGGGTAATAAGAAACATCTGTTATTCAGCGCCAAGATACCTCGGGGTGAATGTGCGCTTACAAATACACATCTTATGGTATAGCAGCAGCACTTAGCATCTAGAATGGTGCATCACGTTTAAAGGGACAGTGCGCGCTTGACACTTAGCACACTTTTAACGGAACACCCTGGGCACGTCTCAACATACCTACAATGCTTTCCACGGACCGGCAGAAGCATTTTTCCGAATAATTTGATTACATTTAGTGGGGCAGATGCAGAGCCAGTAGTCTCAGCAGGCATCCGTCACTGCTGATGGGGCAGTACGAATTATGCCGATCTCTGCGAGTCTGCTGCACGTGCGGTGGCATAGTGAAAACACAAACAGATCTAAGAGCATCTTCTAGGACACGAAGCAGCACTTCTCAACGGAACTTTATGGGACAGTATCAATACATCCAACCGACTCCACAGCATTTCGTGGGACAGCACAGACAGATCCCATAGCATTTCATGCGACAGTACACAAACATATCCCAGAACATTCCATAGGCAGTACGAAGAGAACCTTGCACCACCAGACCTATGATCATTCCACGGGGCAGTACAAACAGATCCCTGAGCATTCCACAGGGCAGTAGCACCAACAAAACTAACACCATTCCATGGGGCAGTAAAAACAGATCCCTGAGCATTCCATGGAGCAGTTGCACCACCAGACCTAGAGCATTCCACGGGGCAGTACATACAGATCCCTGAGCATTCCACAGGGCAGTAGCACAAACAGAACTAACACCATTCCATGGGGCAGTAAAAACAGATCCCTGAGCATTCCACGGGGCAGTTGCACCACCAGACCTAAGAGCATTCCACTGGGCAGTACAAACAGATCCCTGAGCATTCCACAGGGCAGTAGCACCAACAGAACTAACAGCATTCCATGGGGCAGTAAAGGCAGATCCCAGGGCATCCCACGGGGCAGTAGCACCACCAGACCTAAGAGCGTTCCACGGGGCAGTACAAACAGATCCCTGAGCATTCCACTGGGCAGTAGCACTAACAGATCTAAAAGCATTCCATGGGGCAGAACAAACATATCCCTGAGCATTCCATTGGGCAGTACAAACATATCCCTGAGCATCCCATGGGGCAGTACAAACATATCCCTGAGCATTCCATGGGGGTACAAACATATCCCTGGGCATTTTATGGGGCAGTACAACCGGTTCCCAGAACATTTCTTTGGACAGTATCAACAGATTCCAAAGAATATCATGTGGCAGTACAAACAGATCCAAACAAATTAGAAAGTCCCAACCATTTCAAGGGATAACATAGGCAAACCCAAACAGATCTCAGTCAATTTCATAGGACAGCACCGCATTTCTAAAAAGACACACAGCATTCCAATGCGAAGTGCATACACAAATCGGACAGTACATACATAAATCCGCGCAGACCTCGTAACATTTCATAGGCAGTACATACAGGTCCTAAAGCATTTCATGGACAGTGGCGACACTTTTGAACCGTACCCCATAGTGCCTAAAAGGACAGTGCAGCATTTCTCAAGGGACTCCATAGCGTTAAATGGATCGTACCAGCACTTCTAGCTACATCACCACAAGGGACAGTGCCAGCCATGCAGAGACGTTTTAAGACATGGGCAACGTGGGCTCTGGCCCAGGGCCCCAGCCTTTTAGGGGGCTCCTTTTAGAGCCAGCTCTGATATGTCTTACCCTGATGATCTTAATTAATTCTTAAACATGTTCTTAATACAGTATCCTTTAATTTATTGGAATGTGGTTGATTGTTATGCCCCTGTCATGTTGAAATGTCACTCATAATTACACTGAAATTATGAAAATTTCACACATCGTAATCTGAAACCTTGGCAACTATGCTAAGTCTACCACACACTTTTGAAAAACAACAGTGGTCCCAAACAAAAGCAATAACGAAAGAATAAAATATAGACAGAGTCAATCTATATTTTCAGGACAGACATGTCCAGCCGGACAGGGGTCTTCCAGAGATTTTACTCAGTATTTATGTATTGAAGTCACATAGAGAATACCTTCCAACAATCAACCAAAGTGGACAACAAGCCTGTGTCCAGTACTAACAGAGCGAGTACAAGTGGTGATGTAGACAGCAAAGAAGGGCTTTGTAAGGCAAAACAGCGTTACTCTATAAACAGTACAATTGTACAGAGTATAACATACATGCACTAGACATTTCAGTAGTAATCACAATTCAGTTCAAGTGCATAAAAGGTCGACGGCGTTTCGGACCCCTATAAAGTATCAGGGACCATCATCAGGACAAATACAATGAAAAGCCTTAGATTAATTAAGCCTCTAAATGCCTAAAAGGGGGGAGAGAAAGAAGATATTCAAAACATATACAAGGACAAAAATTCAGTAATTGGTGACATGAGTGAGACCAGTGAGCAACGACGTACCGGTCAATTGAATCACGTGGACTATAGTGCTGGTGATGTGCACTGATAAATGTGATCCGGATGATGGAGACTTGATAATGACAGTGAGAGTGTCTCAGTGACTGATAAAAGGCTCGCAGTATTGCCTTACAGCGAGTAATAGTGATTCCGAGCAAACCGCGTGGGCGTGAAAAATCGTGAAGGAGATACCGGCGCAAGTGGTTTCCATATTAGCAGTCAAGAGTGAAGGGACTAGTAACGATGGGTGAAGGCGATTTCCAGATGAGTGGGGCGTGTAGACGTGAGGAGGCGTGGAGGGGCAAGCGGCGCGGGTTATGTTAAGGGTGAAAACCAGGCTTACCGAGTCGCCTCATTAGAGAGAGGCTGGCTCCTCAGGCAGACGATACAAACGCGAGAGCCCTGCAAGGGTAAAAAGGGGGTCAGAACCAAGAAGTCGCGGTGCTTAAAAGTGAAGAGCCGTGGAGGCTCTGTCTAGGAGCACAGCCACTCACCAGAGTCGGGTTCGCGGAAGCCGCGGACAATGTGGATTCCGTCGGCTGGCCAGGATACCTATTAAAGAGGGGCGCATCAGTACTATGCAGAAAATTAAATAAACACGGTGCCGAAGGAAGGATAGAGGGATTCACTTACCGGATTAGTCGGCTTGAATGATTTCCTGGCGTCCAACACGCAAGGCATCCAGTGTCTAATATGCTTAGACCGGATTGGTCCAAGGATTAGGCATAAAAATAGAAGATGGACACACATGGGGCATAAAAATAGAAGACGGACACACATGGGGGCATAAAAATAGAAGACGGACACACATGGGGGCATAAAAATAGAAGACGGACACACATGGGGGCATAAAAATAGAAGACGGACACACATGGGGGCATAAAAATAGAAGACGGACACACATGGGGGCATAAAAATAGAAGACGGACACACATGGGGCATAAAAATAGAAGACAGACACACATGGGGGCATAAAAATAGAAGACCGACACACATGTCTACCACACACAGCACATTAGAACATCTCACAATTCCATTCCACAGAACTCTACTATAAATGATTTAACCCTACAGCATTTCATACCACATAATTGCAATCCTAAAAATTAAAAAACACATATTTCCACTTCACGCCATACCACATAATTCCACATCACATAATAACATTCCACACAACTTAATACCACTCCAAACCACATAATTATACTCCACACAACACAATTCAACTATACATAATTCCACTTCAACCTATATAATTATACTTCACACAACATATTTACACTCCACTCTGAAACACATAATTACCCTCCACAAAATACAACTCTGCAACATGCTGCCTAATTCCACTCCGCACAATTATACACCACACCATGCCACATAATTCCACATGTCACACAATTCATCCCCACACAATTCATCACACAACATAATTACACTACTCATAATACCACTCAGCACCACGTAGCAACATTCCTAATACCACTGAATATAATTTTCACTCAACAGCGCACACTTCCACGTCACACAAATTGAACTCTACACATTTCCATTTCACACCACATAATTCAACAAACTACATAATTCAAACCAACAACACAATTACACAACACACCACATACATCTAATCTACACCACAAAATTCCACATCATGCTACAATATTTAACAGCACACCACATAAGTAAACACCACTACACTCTACAGCACACAATACCATTGCAGATAATCCCTCTCCAAAACACACAATCCCACTCCATGACACACAATCCCACTCCACATAATTCTAGTTTACTCAATCCCACAAAATTTCTATCCACATAATTACACTACACACCATGCCACATTATTTCACGACACAGATCCAATCCACACAACACAATTCCATAGCTAACTATTCCAATCCAAACCCTATATGACTTGCGTATATGCAAATGCATATATTGCAAAACCATATATTGCAAAACCATATATTGCAAATGCTTGTTTACCTTCAAATGGGTCCCAGCAGATGCTGTTCCTGGAGGGAGCTGCAATCCTTCTCCGACCCCTGTCAGCTCTCCTCTGTGCTGCCGTATCCAAAGCTTCTCAGAGGCTGTGCCCTGTGGAGAATGCTGCCTCTGAGAGCCCCCACCCCCATCCTTGTCAGGGTCCTGAACAGTGCTCTGCCCTGTGATGAATGCTGTCTCTGGGGCCCCCACCCCCACCCTTCTCAGCGTCCTGAGCAGTGCCCTGCCCTGTGGGGAATGCTGTCTCTGGGGCCCCCACCCTTCTCAGGGTCTGATTCCTGTGCGGTGCCCTGCCCTGTGGTGAATGCTGTCTCCTCTGGGGCCCCCACCCTTTTCAGGGTCTGACTCCTGAGCAGTGCCCTACCCTGTGGTAAATGCTGTCTCTGGGGCCCCGCCCTTCTCAGGATCTGACTCCTGAGCAGTGCCCTGTCCTGTGGGGAATGCTGTCTCTGGGGCCCCCACCCTTCTCAGGGTCTGATTCCTGTGCGGTGCCCTGCCCTGCCCTGTGGTAAATGCTGTCTCTGGGGCCCCCGCCCTTCTCAGGATCTGACTCCTGAGCAGTGCCCTGCCCTGCGGGGAATGCTGTCTCTGGGGCCCCCACCCTTCTCAGGGTCTGATTCCTGTGCGGTGCCCTGCCCTGTGGTGAATGCTGTCTCCTCTGGGGCCCCCACCCTTCTCAGGGTCTGACTCCTGAGCAGTGCCCTGTCCTGTGGGGAATGCTGTCTCTGGGGCCCCCACCCCTACCCTTCTCAGGGTCTGACTTCTGAGCAGTGCCCCGCCCTGTCGGGAATGCTGTCTCTGGGGCCCCCACCCTTCTCAGGGTCTGATTCCTGAGCAGTGCCCTGCCCTGTGGGGAATGCTGTCTCTGGGGCCCCCACCCTTCTCAGGGTCCGACTCCTGAGCGGTGCCCTGCCCTGTGGGGAATGCTGTCTCTGGGGCCCCCACCCCAACCCTTCTTAGGGTCTGACTCCTGAGCAGTGCCCTGCCCTGTGGTGAATGCTGTCTCTGGGGCCCCCACCCTTCTCAGGGTCCGACTCCTGAGCAGTGCCCTGCCCTGTGGGGAATGGGGAATGCTGTCTCTGGGGCCCCCACCCTTCTCAGGGTCCGACTCCTGAGCAGTGCCCCGCCCTGTGGGGAATGCTGTCTCTGGGGCCCCCACCCTTCTCAGGGTCCTGAGCAGTGCCTTGCCCTGTAGGAATGCTGTCTCTGGGGCCCCCACCCTTCTCAGGGTCCAACTCCTGAGCAGTGCCCTGCCCTGTGGGGAATGCTGTCTCTGGGGCCCCCACCCCTACCCTTCTTAGGGTCTGACTCCTGAGAAGTGCCCCGGCCTGTGGGGAATGCTGTCTCTGGGGCCCCCACCCTTCTCAGGGTCCGACTCCTGAGCGGTGCCCTGCCCTGTGGGGAATGCTGTCTCTGGGGCCCCCACCCCCACCCTTCTCAGGGTCTGACTTCTGAGCAGTACCCTGCCCTGTGGTGAATGCTGTCTCCTCTGGGGCCCCACCCTTCTCAGGGTCTGACTCCTGAGCAGTGCCCTGCCCTGTGGTGAATGCTGTCTCCTCTGGGGCCCCCACCCTTCTCAGGGTCTGACTCCTGAGCAGTGCCCTGCCCTGTGGGGAATGCTGTCTCTGGGGCCCCCACCTTTCTCAGGGTCCGACTCCTGAGCAGTGCCCTGCCTTGTGGGGAATGCTGTCTCTGGGGCCCCCACCCTTCTTAGGGTCTGACTCCTGAGCAGTGCCCTGCCCTGTGGTGAATGCTGTCTCTGGGGCCCCCGCCCTTCTCAGGGTCCGACTCCTAAGCAGTGCCCTGCCCTGTGGGGAATGCTGTCTCTGGGGCCCCCACCCTTCTCAGGGTCTGACTCCTGAGCAGTGCCCTGCCCTGTGGGGAATGCTGTCTCCTCTGTGGCCCCCACCCTTCTCAGGGTCTGTCTCCTGAGCAGTGCCTTGCCCTGTGGGAATGCTGTCTCTGGGGCCCCCACCCTTCTCAGGGTCCAACTCCTCAGCAGTGCCCTGCCCTGTGGTGAATGCTGTCTCTGGGGCCCCCACCCCCACCCTTCTCAGGGTCCTGAGCAGTGCCCTGCCCTGTGGGGAATGCTGTCTCAGGGGGCCACCACCCTTCTCAGGGTCCGACTCCTGAGCAGTGCCCTGTCCTGTGGGGAATGCTGTCTCTGGGGCCCCCACCCCATCCCTTCTCAGGGTCTGACTTCTGAGAAGTACCCTGCCCTGTGGGGAATGCTGTCTCTGGGGCACCCACCCTACTCAGGGTCTGACTCCTGAGCAGTGCCCTGCCCTGTGGGGAATGCTGTCTCCTCTGGGGCCCCCACCCTTCTCAGGGTCTGACTCCTGAGCAGTGCCCTGCCCTGTGGTGAATGCTGTCTCTGGGGCCCCCACCCTTCTCAGGGTCTGACTCCTGAGCAGTGCCCTGCGGTGAATGCTGTCTCCTCTGGGGCCCCACCCTTCTCAGGGTCTGACTCCTGAGCAGTGCCCTGCCCTGTGGGGAATGCTGTCTCCTCTGGGGCCCCTACCCTTCTCAGGGTCTGACTCCTGAGCAGTGCTCTGCCCTGTGGGGAATGCTGTCTCTGGGGCCCCCGCCTTTCTCAGGGTCTGACTCCTGAGCAGTGCCCTGCCCTGTGGGGAATGCTGTCTCTGGGGCCCCCACCCTTCTCAGGGTCTGACTCCTGAGCAGTGACCTGCCCTGTGGGGAATGCTGTCTCTGGGGCCCCCACCCTTCTCAGGGTCTGACTCCTGAGCAGTGCCCTGCCCTGTGGGGAATGCTGTCTCTGGGGCCCCCACCCCATCCTTGTTCCGGGTCTGGCTCTGGCTCTGACTGAAGAGAAACATTGTAACTTTGTTTCTTTTCAGCCCTGGTCTGACTGAAGAGAAACATTGTAACTTTGTTTCTCTTCAGTACTGGGCCAGCTCATGCAGGGGGCCCCCTTCATTTACTGCAGAGTGCCCCCTCCTCCCCCCACTGGCTGTGGTTACGCCCCTAGCAAGGTGCAAGGCTGAAGGGTCCCCAGGCTTCCTGCACCAAGTCCCTCTGTGCCCCCCCTTATTCACACAGTTCTACCATCTCTCTCTACCCTCTGCATTGCTTCTTCCATTGAACTGCCCTTTGACCTCTCCTGGTTGCCCAATGTTTCTTTCTGCACTCCAGCGCTGGGGTGTCTTTCCTTCCAGGCCTCTCTATGCTGTCAAGAAACTAAAGCTAATAAATTTAAACTGTTTCTTTTTTGTGCCGGGCTCTTCAGAGCACTGCTGCCTGCCGGTTACAAAGGCTGAAGCTAAACAGACCTGATGCATTCATTGCTCAGGCCTGTGCTTCAGCACTCACTTCAGTGTGGGGCCGAGGGGGCCCCTTCAAATGTAGGAAAGCCTGGGGCCCCCACTCTCTGCGGGGGCTGCGGGGGCCTTTGTTACGCCCCTACTGCTTATCGCTGTTGCTGCCACCGCCATTGGAGTAATTGGGGTTAAATTGGGGCTGAATTCTCGGCATACTGAGGAGCTACCCCTCCCAGCACCACAAGCGGCGCGCACGCCACCACGTCCTCATCCTGTGGCTGGAGGCGCATATAAGCGGCACGGAACTCCCGCATCACGAAGCCCGTCAGAGGCCGAAGGAGGCTGGGCTGGGCCACCTTATTTCTATTTTGAATCAGCACCACTTTCGGCACTGGACTCAACCTTGTTGAACATTAAAGGTACTGTGATATTGATATGCCATCTTGTAGTGGGTTCAGGGCGAGATTACTATGAGTAAGCTAAAGTCGGGCAATGGGCAGGGTGTAGCTGAGACTCTGGGCGCATTTCTGTTAAGGGCAGAGTCAGTTCTCATGCACGAAATCAAACTTACTGAGCTGAGACTTTCTTTCGAACCCTTAATCAATAAGGATAATAGAACTGTCTTCCCTGCTAGCACTATAACTGTCCCGGCTTGCTGTTCAAACCCGGAAGCTAATGCATCCCAGGACAGTAGATTACATACTACTGCCCCAGTTACTGAATCTACGGATGCATCTGCTATATGTGATAGTATTGATTCCAATGACCAATCTGTTGCTGCTGGGACGCCGACGAAATGTGGTTACTCGGGGTCAAAAAGCGAAGGCAAAAACTAATTATGGCAATTGTCTTGCACCTCCTGCAAAGAAAAGAATGGGGCAAACTGTAAATAACCATCAACCCCAATTGCCCAAGCCATTAAGGAGCAGGAATAATCCTGCTGATAAAGAGCATACTCAGGAGCCCATTGTACTGAACACGGACACAGTTTCGGGGGGGGGGGGGCACTTTTAATTGAGGGCGATTTTTTGGGGAAATTAGAAAGCAAGGTTGCAGGCCTCTTAGAACCATTGATACAAAGACTGACTGAAATCGAGATTAGGTTATCAAACCTTGAAAAACCAGTGTCAATTAGCAGCCCGCCTATGGTAAATTGCAATGGGAGGGTGAGCAATGCCAATAATGGGACCATGGGCAAACAAAAACCTGTTAACAGCACCGAAAATCAGAGTGATGTATCGCATGAAAGGGGCGGAGGGGGGCAGTTTCAGAATAGAATTCAAGACTGTTCACAGTTACAGGATTCCACTTGCAAGTATGCCCAGGCCTCCAATACTCTAGATGGTTCTAGTTCAGAGATAGGGAGGCATCATACTCCAAGTATATTAGGAGTAAATATATAGGAGCATAGGCCTCCAGGGGACGGTCACCCAACTTTCCATTTACCTCTTGCACCAACCCCCTATACGATCATTTTAGCAAATGTTCCTCCATTGTTTCCCGGCGCACTTGAACACTGGTCGTCCTTGATGAACAAATCACTTCACTTTCTAAGCCCCAAGACTGGGATCGACGATCCGCTGTTTACAGAATTTAAAATGGCACGACAGATTGGGTGGGTTGGAAAATCCACCAAGAACCTCTCAGGCGACTGTATTGTCCTAACTTTTAGATCACCAGGCCTATTTAAGGCCATTCTGGAAAGGTCTAATACCTGGTCTGTGAGCTCAAGGGGGGGGGTTTCAATTCTTCCGTTGGGCTTCTTCTATCAGCCAACTAGGCCCTTGTGGTCTGATGTAGAAAGGGAGCAACACAGACCAGATCCTCAGCATACCTCGTACCCTCCTTGGTATCATTCAAATCGCTAGGAGGCATTAAGTGGCCTCAGAGACATGGACTGACTGGAATTTAAAATTAGAGGCCGAAAGAATACTGATTACCTAAATAATGAATCTAATATAGCCTTGGTTTATTAAAAAGTACTGAGGCCCCTCGTCTCCTATCTGGTTTAGTTAATAGTCCAAATTATCCGTTACATCTGGACATAGACTGAGAGGAAAGGGTTAACGGTAATATAAGTAATGAGCATGCAGAACAGCCCATTGTTGGATTTAGGGGAGATAAGGTGGCCACTGACCAACAATATGTCCACGCACTGAGAATAGTCTCCTGGAACATTGCAGGTATTAGAACTAGACTCGCTGATGAGACTTGGCTACTATATATTAAGACGTTTGATATTATTTGCCTCCAGGAAACATGGTGCAGAGAGGAAGTGGTTATTGACGGCTTTTGTTTGTTTACAGTAGAGGCCACTCCGTCACCCGCAGGGAGGGCAAAGGGAGGTTTAGGGCCCATCATCTCTGTCAAATATGGATCAGTAAAGATAGAGAACATCGTGGACTTGCCCTGGTACAAGATTATCATGATCTCTAATTTAATTGTAGTCCCAATACTATTGATTGATTGGTGTTATAATATCTTTGACCAAAATGATGGGGGGATTATTTACTCCGTTAAAGAGGAGATTAATAAGGCTGCGGGTGTTTATTTCCCTGTATGCATAATATGGACAGGAGATTTTAATTGCACCCTATGCCGTTATAGTAAGCATGGGGCATGTGGGATGTTAGATATTGAAAACCAACCTTTTGCTCATTTTCAACATACTCCGCAGGGCAAAGCACTAAATGATATAGTTATAGTCAATGACCTCTGCTTTCTTGATACTCTAGTTTGTACCCCTCCTATCCAGTATCCAACATTTATGGGTGGGGGCAGGACTAACACTATAGATTTCATGTTGATAGCATGTACATTTTCACATTTGGTGGAAAGTTTTTCGGTAGAACCTAATCCTACTAGTGATCAAAACCCTTTGACCACTAGTCTGCAAATCATGGCAGTAAAGGGCAAAGGCGATGAATATCCTACAAATTATAATCCTAGCCAGGGGGTGAAAATAAAATGGTCTAAAATAGATGCTGTACAATTTTAAAAGAGTATTGTCAGAGCTAACACTGGCAAGATCTTGATATGTTTATCTGAGACTTCTACTTCGGAGGCGGTCATACAGGATTTTGAAGACATTTGTAAAGAGGTTGCCAATAACTTGACTAAGGTTGTGAAGAAGAACAATGACCCACAGGAAATTTGATGGGTTAATGCAGAGTGTTCTAGGGCCCTAAAAGACCTTAAGAAAGTCTTGCACATGGTCCCCCGTGATAGGGCCTTAATAAGTTCGACAAGACAACTTTATAAACAAGTTAATTGGGCTCTGGAAGGATGAATTAACAAGACTTGCCTGGGAAGACTTGAAGAGAGCTCTTAAGGATTCCAGGGGCTTCTGGGAAGTCATAAATCGTCCTTTTTTTGCAGACGCTGTTAGAAATATGGAATCAACTATAACAGGGGAATCCTGGGTAGACCACTTTTTGAAAATATTTAACCCAAACGGCGTATCCTTGCAAGACCAAAAAGACAATACAATTATTAATTTGGAAACTGCGACCCAATTGAGTCTATCCATTTCTGCCAGCGAGGTTGAAGAGGCGCTGATAAAGGGCATCTCTGCAAAAGCCCCAGGGCCAGACGGGGTACCTTTAGACATGATTAAGGGCAATCTCAATTATGGACTCCTTTTTTGGCACATGTTTTTAAAGCAATAATAGTGGGTCGCATCCCTACTACATGGAAAGAGGCTGTGGTGGTGCCGATGTATAAGAAAGGCAATTGGAATGATCGCGTATGCAATAAGCCCATATCCCTAATTGATGCAACATGTAAAGTACTGGAAAGGGTAATCTTTGCCCATCTGGAAACCTTGGATAATGACTCCGGTCTTATATCTCAATCACAATATGGTTTCTGGAAGGGAATGGGAACGAACGAACAATGTCTCAACCTGTCCCTAGTTATGGGTAAGTACATGAAGGCCAAGGGTGGGTCAATCCACCTGGCCTTCATGAACTTATCAAGTGTTTTCGACACAGTTAACAGGGGGAAGCTGTGGACATTAATGGAAAGAATGGGCTTTGAGGAAGCACTCATTACCCTGTTGCGTAGATTGCACTCGACAACCTCTGTCTCTATACGCTACGGACCAGGGGGTGAAAAACTAGGCCTATTGCGTCTACTGAGGGTGTCAGACAGGGATGTATACTGGCCCCTTTTTTATTTCTTTTATATACAACTAGGATGAAGAAATATTTATTAGATCAGCACTTTGACTATCCGAGCATAGGAGGAAAGCCAGGTCCCCTTTTGTCATATGTGGATGATACAGTATTGATGACTTTAACTGTTAATAGCCTACAAAAAGCTTTGATTGCTTTTACTGACTTTATGATGGCATTGGATCTTAAAGTAAATTTGAGCAAGTCTTTTATCATGGTGTGTGGCCCAATACAAACAAAAACGAGAACATTTGTGGTAAAGGAAAATACTCCAGACAAAGTACCTAACTTCACATATCTAGGGAATGTCTTCAATAATAACCTAAATTGGGACCATTTGATCACAGTGAGGGCCCAACATACTAGTAGAATCATAGAGGGCTTGTTCCGCTTTGCATGCAAGTTGGGTCATAAGCCGGTCGCAGAAATACTTACTTTATACAAATCAAAATGCCGGTCAGTTACAACCTATGGGGCAAGAGTATGGGGCTATCAAAAAAGTAACCAGATACAAATTCTGGAAAACAAACAAGACTATTGATGGTCCCTATTAGTTCTCCTATACAAATTCTATCACTCCGAACTGGGAGTGGATGATGTTGAAGACAGAATTAAAATTGCCCCATTCATTTTATGGGGGAAAGTGTGGTCTTCAGAGGAATTGTCATTTACTGGAGGGATCATTAAGGACTGTATGAGCTTGGAAAAGGTATTGTCTGTCCCTTGAGTCTGTTATGTTAAAAATGCATTCAATAAGATTGGTCTGGGAAATTATTATGACAATCCCGACAGCATACCAGCTAATATGAAACCAATTATAAAAATGCTTATTACAAAGAATTAGGAATGCTTGACTCGGTTGACGAGCTTTTAGTTTATAGGCAGCCAAGAGTCCAGGAATTGTATTTATCTTTTAGCACCCATACACAATCACTCTTCCTTCTGACTAGGTTCCGTTTCTGCACAGTGCACTTTCTTCTGGCTTTTCCTAAACCAGTGTGCTGGTGTGAGAGACTGACTCCCTGTTCATGTAATAATTTAGCCCAACAAAGCACAATGCACTTTATGCTCTTTTACACATTATATAAGGGCCAGCTTTATTAGGCCAATTTTGAGGACATGTGTCCTAGTTCGTATTAAGAGGTCTTTAATTATTTATTATCTTTGTCTTCAGTTGCCATCTGTAGTGGTGTGCTTAATTTCATCAGAACTGCATTATTAATTAGGAAACGTTATGAATTGTGTTAGGAAAACTGGGCATTGCGATTGAAGGGTTTAAATCCATTCTGTTATTTTCGAATAGCGATAGAATATGCTGAAAGTTTAAATTTATGCACAAAATGGTTATATTGTGACATCTATATATTTATCCACCCCAAATGTTGCATTTGAAAATTTTAAAGATGTTTCATGTGTGATGCTTACTTTTATGATTCAATGAATTGAATACAGTTATTTGATGATGATGATGATTTACTATACGAGCATTGTGCTAAAACCTATACTTTAGTCTTGCAGTGGGTGACTGCAGAAAGCTGTTCCCCTTCTTGTCCTATTTCAAATATTTCTCCAGTAACTCAGGGTGAATTACTCCATTAGGGCGACACATTACCTTCCACATTTCTACACGTGAGCAATGTCCGTTTGTCGTGACTCACTTGATTGTGCATGAAAGGAGTCCTTCACTAAAGCACTGTGTGGCATGTCTTAATTAGAGATGTTTTGTATTCTCCTCTTTACAGAAAAGCCTTGTGAAAAAGTTGCAATTGAGTATTTATTGCTGTTTTTTGTGGATTTATCCGCCTGTACACGAGTTTAACTGACTGATTATAGGGTCATGACCTCAAGCAGGGATTTTTAAGTCTTGAGGAACGCCGCTGACCCAGGTTGGCCACTAGCTCTTGGCCAAAACATACTGATAGATTGATATGTGAGAATAGATGGTCAATAAAACCTCATTACCATCCCGTAATGTGCAATTCTTTTTCTTGTTAGGGCAACTAAGAGTAGACACATCGAGTTGGCTTCTGTCCTCATTTTTAGTGAAAAAAAATAAATAGAATACCTAATTTTAATATCTTGAGCTCTCAATTACATGGTAGAGCCCATAGCAACGCAAGATGTGGGTGAGGGCTTCTTTTCCAAAAAGAGAGATCTTCGCTATCTAGTTGAAGTACTGTAACAATATTTGCTAGTTTTTTTTAAAACTGTATTTTATTGTTTTTGATAAAGCAAAAAAACAGTAACGTACAGAGCAAGAGTTTTGGTGCCTCTTGTAATATCCAATTTAGTAAGAATTAACCGCGGCCACAGATATGGGTGCCTTCTACATAACAGGAGTTACATTATCAGAGAGGTACATACAACGGTAGGTACAGTTTGTTAGATGAACCACGTCCTCGAGCAAAACATCAATAAAGAATTACAACAGAAACTCGCTTGGTCGCCATATACATAGCAGTGCAAACAGGGCTGGTGCTAGGCATGGGCACTCAGCCCACCAGCAAGGTGCCTCGCACCAGTGCAACACACCACCGATCCTCTTGTGCCCATGCGGATCCAATTGAAAGAAAGGTGTCTCTTTGAAATTGGATTTACCAGAGGGGCCCCCCTCCTTTTGCCTCTCAGGGATGGTATGGGGAGGTCTAGGGGAGGGGAACACTTCCTCTTGCACCAGTTGCAAGGAGACGCATTTTGCAGGTTTGCTCTGCAATTAGGCCTCCTGCACGGCTGCCCATTCGGAGACACTGCGGACGCCCATCGTCAGTCCTCTCAGTTTGAACTCTCAGCCCCCAAGCTATTCTCACACCTTCAGCCCAATATGAAATGTAAAAGAGGTGCTTGTAGGTGGCTGGGAGGAGAGCTGCGGTCCAGGAGGAGTCTGTCTCACACATTCACTCTCGGCCCAGGACCCAAAAAATCCTAAAACCAGCTCTGAGTGCAAAAATCAGCTAGGACATTTACCCCTCTGCCCCAGCGCTATCATCAGTGCTCTTGTCCCCTTACCATCCTCTTTGAACTTCTCAAGCAATTGGGAAAATTATTCACTAGTTTGGTCTCACTATATTATTTTTTGTGTGATCTGTGTGAGAGAGCGCGATTGTGTTTCTTCATTTGTAGGGGTGCATCATAATCACGAGTAGTCTGCACCTGCATTTATTCTTTTGTCATGTTAACATTTGGTCATTAGAATGTGAAATGTAATAACGTGTAAAAGTGAAATGATAGAAATATTTCACGTAATGTGAAGAAATTAACATGGTAATTGTGTTCTAAATGATCAAAACCTAGTATTAGTTTATAACTGACTAATGAAGTTCATTTATAATATAATATATGTAATATTTACTGACATGTAATGCATTGATTTAAATGGGAAGCATATTAATGTCTGCGTATATGCATGTTTAATGAAGTTGCATGGTGATTCTTATGTTAGCCGATTTCCAGTAGGCCTCATGTGTGTTTCCCTGGCTCTCATAGAAGGAGTTTGATTCTAATGTTCATGATGTGTAAGGGCGTGTCTTATTTATTTTTATTTATTTAAGGAGTTTTATATAGCGCTGGCCGGACCCGGGGGTATCAGAGCGCTTTACTGCAGTTTTTCGCAAGAGTTATATAATAGAACCTGTTATCTTGTTGTACATATTGGTTCGGAAGTCCAAGTGTGCTGTGCAGTATTGAGGTAGTACGTGAGTCCTGAGATAGCCTCGATTAGTGCACGTAGTCTTGGGTTGAACCACAGCAGTTTTTCGCAAGAGTCATATAGTAGAGCAGTGTTATGTTCATTTGCAGGTCCAAGAGTGCTTTGCAGTATTGAGGAAGTACGTGAGTCCTGAGAACTTCTAATGGTGCATTTTGTCTTGGGATGAACCTTTAAGGGGGAGGAACAGAAGGAGATTGGAAAGCAGTGTTATACATATAGGATAGGGAAGTCCAAGTTGGCTGTGCAGTATTGAGGTAGTACGTGTGACCTAAGATAGCCTCGATTAGCGCACTTTGTCTTGGGGTGGACCCTTAGGGAGGGGGGAGGATCAGGAGGTGGTCAGGGAGCAGGTAGGGGGTAGGTCTTTGTGATACAATGTCAGGGAGAAACAATGAGTAGAGATTTGCGTTGAGGTGGCGGCTATCCCTTTGGGGAGAGCGGTTGAGGAAAAGGACTTTTAGGTGTTTTTTGAATTTTGTGAAGGACGAGATAGTTCTGATATGACCGGTGCAATGTACAACAGTATGACCTGGAATTTCCGTGGATTAAATACGCCCAGAAAAAAACCAGACAGGTGGTAGCACAGCTAGACAGGCACAACATACATATTGCTCTTCTTCAAGAGACCCACCTGAACAAACACACGGAGGTGGCACGCAGATGGGCTTCTTCCGCTTGGCTTCGTCTTTCTCCACATATGCGAGGGGGGTCCTTACTCTCATTAAGAGGGGTGTACCGTTCGTGTCGATACAGACCTGTGCAGATACAGATGGCCGATGGGCTGTCGTTCTTGGGAAGTTGGGAGGTACACTGGTGACAGTAGTGAATGTGTACGGCCCAGTTGTGGATGACACGATACCTTACATACAACTGTTTAATGTGCTACGGGCATGACCTAAGGCTGAGCTTGTGTTGGGGGGAACTTAATACACACCTTGATCCACAGGTGGATAAATCTAATCCAACTGGTGCACGCACACTGAAAGTGGCACAGTACATTCGCGAAAGTATGCAGTAGCTGGGGTTGGTGGACGCCTGGAGGTTGCGGCATCCGGGGTTACAGAGGGCACACACCTAACACCTGTGTTCAACAGCTGGTCCCGATTGGACTATTGGATTCTTAGTGGGGGGCTAATGGGTGGGTTGAGAAGGCATGCACACTCCCTAGAACACTATCTGACCATAACCTGGTGGTCCTGGCAATGGCTGTAGCCCTTAATCCGCATCGCCCGTTCACCTGGCGATTTCGGGCTGAGGCTCTACTGGATCCTGTGTACGCCGAGACAATTAGGAATGCAATTGTACAGTATTTTGAATTAAATGTGGGCATTGTGGCTAGTCAAGCGATTTTATGGGAAGCCTTTAAAGTGACGATTAGGTGGGTTTGTATCGGCACTTCGGCGGGTATTTTGCGGGACATCAGGAGACAGCTGCAGAGGTTGGAAGAGACGTTGAAGGATTTAGAGGCCCAATATAGTGAGGCTCCATCCCTTGAGGCACTTGTCCAAATTCGGGAACACGTGGAGGAGTGCAACACCTTGGCTGATACGGAGGTGAAATATAAGGCTAAACGATATGTGGCTAGGGCGTATGGCGAGGGTGGTAGGCCGGGCAAGGTCTTAGCTAACAGACTGCGTGAAAGGTATGATACGACTCCGCTGGATCACATTATAGACGACACCGGAGTGGACAATCACATGGACCATAGTATCCTAGAGCAATTCCGCATATTTTATGAATCCATGTATATGTCCAGAGGCAGTACGTCGGAATCTGCGATGGAGGAATATCTAGATGACACGGCGTGTGCATGGCTCTCGGATGTCAATAGAAAGTATTTGAGCCTACCTATTGACAAAGAGGATGTCAAGATGGCTATCCTCTCACTGCCAAATGGAAAGGCGCCCGGGCCGGATGGCCTGACTGCAGAATTTTATAATGCGCATATGGATCTTTTGGTGCCGCACATACTAGCAATGTTTGTGGAGGCTCATGAGACAGGTATGCTCCCCCCATCCTTGCGTCAGGCTTTGATTATTACTTTACTGAAGAAGGACAAGCAAACCTCACGTTGCAAATCTTATCACCCGCTATCTTTGATAAATCTAGATGCGAAGATACTGGCAAAGATTTAACGGGTACGTTGCAGCCCTTGATGCCGCTTTTAGTCTTGCCAGATCAGGCAGGGTTCGTCCTGGACTGCTCCACGTCCTTCAATTTGCGAACCATATTCGCCATGTTCCATGTACTCAATCCAAAATTGGAGGTGGTGGCTGTCCTTCTTGACGCTGCCAAAGCGTTTGATTCTATAGAGTGGAAGTACATGTTTTTTATTCTTAATAGGATGGGCTTTACCCCGATTTTTATCTGTTGGATACAGGTCCTCTATACCGATGCTTCGGCGAGAGTTTGAGTGGGTGGTCTTACCTCAGATTCGTTCCGCATAGGGCTCGGTACCAGACAGGGTTGCCCCTTGTCCCCCTTTTTATTCGCCATTGCTCTTGAGCCACTGGCTTGCAAAATTAGGCAATCCCACAGAGCAGCGGCATTAAATTTTAATAACAGACCGGTAGGCATTTCGCTTTATGTGGACGATTTGGTCCTATATGTCCGAGAACCGCAGAGATACCTCTCTCCGATAATCCGGGAATATATTAAATTCGGTCTTTTTTCGGGACTGCAGATAAACTGGGGGAAATCGGTTATACTCCCGCTGATGGCGATAACGTCGGCGCCTCAGGTGGAATACTCCTTGGTGTGGTCGGAAGAACCGGTGAAATATTTAGGAGTGTGGCTGAACAGAGATCCTGAAGTAGTCATTCGGGGAAACTATGGGCGTGCATACACTGACCTGGTGCAACTGGTAGATCGCTGGGTCTCCCTCCCGTTGTCTCTGGCAGACCGCATTGCAGTGATAAAAATGACTATCCTCCCGAAGATACTGTACCTCTTCCGCAATATTCCTATTAGGTTAACTAAGCATTATTTCAAAATGGTCCAGACTCAGCTACTGCGCTTGGTATGGGGGGGGGTGGAAATCGCCTAGACTAAGCTGGTCTACTCTTTTTTTTTTTTTTAAACTTAATTTTTGTTATTACAAAATATGAACATTCCCCCCCACAGACGGCATCATATAAAACTGTTGCATACAGAAAGATAACCTCATTAAGGCACTGCCGGGTTGCAGGTATCACAGGGCGAGAATCGGCCATGAGGAGTACAATAAAAAACATACATTGCAATCAGGAGATAACGAAAATGGACATGAGGAAGCAGCCTATTGCCACCGACAATTCAGATCTAACAGTCCCCGTCACCCTTCCCCTCCCCATTGGCTCCCGATCCCTTGGGCATGATCAGTTCCTCATTAGTCCCCTCAGAATCACTCAAGTTCAAACCGGTGGTACACATGACTCTCCAGGCCAGTAAGTCTTCCTGCAGTCTCTCATCCCTTCGCACATGTTGCATTTGAGTCTCCTCCGCCAGTGACCACTCCCGAACATCCCTTAGCCATGTGGCAATCTCTGGAGCCCTCCGCCCCATCCAGGTAATGGCCACCCTACGTCGCGCCAGGACCAACATAAGCTGCAATAGTTTGTAGGAGAGGTTCCTTTTCTTAGGCCTAGGAACCAGAGCCAGCAGACAGTGGAGCGGTGTCAAGTCTATCCTAAGGGCGGTAGCGGCGGCTATACGTCCCACCACATCCGCCCAGAAACTCCTCACTAAGATGCAATCCCAGGCCAAGTGCAAGAACCCCCGCCCTTTCCGCCCCACATCTGGGACAGGTGTCCTCCCTATCAGGTGAAATGCGCTGCAACAAAACCGGGGTCAGGTAGGTGCGATGCATAAAATTAAAGTGTGCGAGCTTGAACCTTGCATTGCATGATACTTTACATGTGAGGCTCTCTATACGCTTGCGCTGTCCTGTTTCCAGGGCCGCACCCAGATCTGTCTCCCAAGCGCTCCAAGCAAGCTGGACCGATGGAACTGAGTCCTGACACATGGCAGAATAAAGCAAGGAAATCAATCTACGACCCCTACCACAGGAGAGAATGATGTTCAGTGTATGGGAAGTCTGAGGCGTCTCGGGGAATTGGGGCCATGTCTCCCTCACCACCTCCTGAATGCCACGGTAGTGTAAGTATTGTTCCCCTCCCAGCCCAAAGGCCTCCGTAGCCTCTTCGTATGAGACAAACGAATCGCCTGGGTAGAGGTCAGCCAAAGTCGTGCAGCATCCAGACCTCCAGTCCCTAAAGGACATGTGCTCCTCCATGGCTACTGTGGGTGCCAGGATCCAAACCGGTAACTCCCTATGAAAGGGGGCCCGCCTCATCACCCGTTCCACAAACCTCTGCCAGATTTCAGCTGTGTGGCGTACCACATTCGGTAGGGTCGCATCCGCTCCTCTCCCCTTCATCAATGCCACCTGTAGCATATACGTTCGGTGGCCCTCCCAGCCAAGAGTTGCATCTCCCACCCGTCCACGTCCGCGAACCACCTCGCTGCCGGCAGCAGTTGCGCTGCGTAATAATATAAACACAACAGTGATGGACAGAATGTGGATCAATGTCACACATTCACCCCAGTCCAAAGATCTGGGCCCAAATCCATCGTTTTTCCACTCCACACCACCCTGGGTTAGACAATGGCGATATGCAAATCAGCGCTGACCCTGTGCCCCATGGGAACAGTCCAGTCCGAACTACAAAAGCCATGTCCTTCCCAGAACGGAAACAAGCATCCGAGGACCGGCCCGGTTTCGAGGTAACACTTCTCATCAGCCCGGCTAGCTTGATTCCAGTGGTGTGGAGTGCCTGGGACTCACGTCTGAGCATCCCCAGTACACTTAGAGCGGTAATTGCAAACACAACAGTGATGGACAGAATGTGGATCAATGTCACACATTCACCCCAGTCCAAAGATCTGGGCCCAAATCCATCGTTTTTCCACTCCACACCACTCTGGGTTAGACAATGGCGATATGCAAATCAGCGCTGACCCTGTGCCCCATGGGAACAGTCCAGTCCAAACTACAAAAGCCATGTCCTTCCCAGAACGGAAACAAGCATCCGAGGACCGGCCCGGTTTCGAGGTAACACCTCTCATCAGCCCGGCTAGCTTGATTCCAGTGGTGTGGAGTGCCTGGGACTCACGTCTGAGCATCCCCAGTACACTTAGAGCGGTAATTGCAAACACAACAGTGATGGACAGAATGTGGATCAATGTCACACATTCACCCCAGTCCAAAGATCTGGGCCCAAATCCATCGTTTTTCCACTCCACACCACCCTGGGTTAGACAATGGCGATATGCAAATCAGCGCTGACCCTGTGCCCCATGGGAACAGTCCAGTCATCCGAGGACCGGCCCGGTTTCGAGGTAACACCTCTCATCAGCCCGGCTAGCTTGATTCCAGTGGTGTGGAGTGCCTGGGACTCACGTCTGAGCATCCCCAGTACACTTAGAGCGGTAATTGCAAACACAACAGTGATGGACAGAATGTGGATCAATGTCACACATTCACCCCAGTCCAAAGATCTGGGCCCAAATCCATTGTTTTTCCACTCCACACCACCCTGGGTTAGACAATGGCGATATGCAAATCAGCGCTGACCCTGTGCCCCATGGGAACAGTCCAGTCCGAACTACAAAAGCCATGTCCTTCCCAGAACGGAAACAAGCATCCGAGGACCGGCCCGGTTTCGAGGTAACACCTCTCTTCAGCCCGGCTAGCTTGATTCCAGTGGTGTGGAGTGCCTGGGACTCACGTCTGAGCATCCCCAGTACACTTAGAGCGGTAACTGCAAACCACATCATCGTCCTGTGGGTTGTCCGAACTGGCCGCCAAAAGATCCTCGGCTTTCGCAGATTCCAGGCGGAGGGCTCCGTCGTTCCCCACTGTGACTTGTCGTTGCTCTGCACCGCCAGAGGCGCCAGTGGATCGCTTTCGTCTGGATCATCGTTTGCTCGCGGGGCGCATCCCCCTCACAGTCCTGGATCGACCCCTTTCCTCCGTCGGGATTGCGTTGCCCCTGATTTCGAGCCACTCCCATACCTCTTCTGGCTTCTCAAAAAAGTGAGCTTCGCCTTGGGAGAGGACCTTAAGTTTTGCGGGATACAATAACATGTATTGGAGGCCCATGGTTCGTAGCTTCTGTTTAACTACCAAGAACGATTTACGCTGCTCCTGGACCTGGCGGGTGTAGTACGGATAGACAGACACCTTAGAGTTTTCATAAGTGATGTCTGCCGTTTCTCTAGCCGCCCTCAGGATACAGTCTCTTCCGCGATAATTCAAGATCTTTGCGATGAGGGCTCGTGGTGGGGCTCCAGGCCGCGGCGGCGGTACCATGCGATCTATGGGCACGCTCGATCACGAATACGTCTGAAAGTCCAGTTGGGCACAGCGTGGAGCGGATCCAGTGTTCCAAGAAGCGCTCCGCATTCCCCATCTCCGCCCGTTCCGGGATGCCGAGGACTCTGATGTTGCTGCGGCGCGCCCTTCCTTCGGCATCCTCCGCCCTGCGCTCCATCTCCCCCGTGGTGGCCGAGAGCCGCGTCACCATCTGCTTAAGAGAAGCCACCTCCTCTTGCAACTGAGCTATGTTCCCCTCCGCCTCTATCAACACTGTCTGAATCTGCCGTTCCAGGGCAGTGTGGGATCCCTGTATGGCTTTCAGCAGCTCCGCCCTGGTGGGCTCGGCGGGTCCACCGGACACGTGCCCATCGTCCTCCTGGCCGGTCTGACGCGTGATGCGATGCGAAGGGAGGCGCGGCATGGTATATTGGGTGATGGTGTTGGGTTGCGAAGCGCGGGCCATCCTGTCCTTGCGCATCATATATGCCCCTGAGAAGCTTCCTCAGGCACCCTTCCAGCAACGCCCCCTCCAGCGAGTCCCAATTCGGATATGGACCCCCGGCAGTCCCCAGAGAGGGTCCACAGGATCCTGTAGAGCACTAAGCTGCACTTACCACCACTCCAAAGGCCCAGCGTCCATCTCACAGTGTGGCCCCCACCTCCGCATCAAGCCTCCCAGGGCCACCGCTTCGGGGCTAGACAGGTCCGTGGGACTAAGCGATCCTTCCTCAATCCGGCGGCTACGATGGTGCGGTAGCGATGCGGCCAAAAGGAACCCACCGGGCAACGTCCTCGCGGGGGATCGCCGTCTCCCCACCTCCAGCCGCCCTAGGCGAAGCAGACCCCCGCATTTCATGAAGGCCAGAGCAGAGCGCGAAGGGCTGTCAGCGCCCGGTCCCGGGCAGCTACCTCCACTCACAGGCTCCAACACTCAGGGACGGGGCCCACAGGCAGCCAGTCCGCGCACCACCCAGGCACCTCTCCAGGGCAGGAGCTCCTCAACAATCCCAGCAAGAAAGCGGTCCACAGGCCAGAATCAGTGCCTCCAGGCGCCCCGCACCCATCCGCAATTAGCTGCGCCACGTCGATCACCTCAACCCTGGGTGGCTCCATCTCTCCACAGTACATAGTAATGGCACAACAAGTCCTGGGGCTCCCTAGAGAACCCCCGCCGCAGTGCCAATGTCTGGTCCTCGGGGCATGCAGCTCAAAGTTGACTACGGCCCCCTCAGGGCCCACAGGTGCTCCGCGTCCCGGTCCGCTGCGCCCCCTCTAGGGCCCTTGATGGTCTCGAGGCGTGCCGCGCGGTCCCGCAGCTCCTCCCCTCACTTCCAGTGACCAGGGGGGGCAGGCGGTCACCTCGCCAGGTAGGCAGCGTGTGTCAGGCTCAGCGGGAGGCCCCTGATGCCAGTAGGGGCTCCCGCACTCTCCAGCTCTTTACAGGGCTATTCGGCTCTTCCCCGACAGCCGCGCCAGGCCTCACCGTCTGCGGGAGGGCCCACTAAGTCCCGGGTCTCGGAGGAAGAAACCGCCACCAACGCTGCAAGCTCCCGGCCCCGGGGACGTATAGCCCTCAAGTCGCCGCGGCCCAGGAAGATGCCGCGGCCTCAGGGATCCTCCGGCAGTGGCTCGTAGTTTAGGCCGCAACACCGGCCTCACGTAGTCAGGGCGCCGGGCGGCTGCAGCCCGGAAGCTGCACGCCTCCCGCCGCAGTCAGCCGCCCCCAAGCTCGACACCGGAGCGTGCCCCAGGGTATCGGGGCTCCGGATCCACAATTTTCTCTGTCGAGCGGCCACAGGAGCAGCGCTAAAACAGGATATTTGGGCTAGGCCAGCCGGGAGCTGCAGGAGCTCACGTCCTGTCAGCCATGCTGCTTGGCCACGCCTCCCCTAAGCTGGTCTACTCTGACACTGTCAAGGTGGTTTCCGTGCTCCAGATTTGTTTGTGTACTATTTATGTTGCCACGTGCAGTACGCGTATTTTTGGTTTAAACCGCATGATTTTGTTCCGCACGTGGCTGTTGAAGATGGGGACGCCCAGCCCGTGCCACTTAAAGGTATCATTACCCACCTTCATAGGAAAACGCCTAAGTCGGAGATAAACACAATTGACAGTACAGTGGCGGCTTGGCAAGAGATCGGTAGGAGGGCCAATAAGCCCCCGTTATACGCACCGGCGTTACCTATAGAAGGACATGCTGCCTTATCGGTGGCTGGTGAGAAGGGCTCTTTAGTGGCCCTTAGAGAAGCAGGGCTCACACATCTTAGCGACTTATATGTTAATGGGAGATACATTGCGGAGACGGACCTTGAATATGTACAGAACCCTACACCTCTTTTTCTCTTCACCTGCTACAGGCTCCGCCGGGCAATGCGAGATCATTACACCAGCTTTCCAGACGAACCCCAGACGTTACAGGCCCTTCAGATGCTCATAGTAGCTCCGTCCAGGAAAAAATTGCTCACGAAATTATCTAAGATGGTACTGGAAGAGACAGTTTGTGGGGTGGATACAGCTATGGAACGCTGGGGCATTATGTTGGATTCCCCGCTGATGGCAGACATTTGGGAACAGATATGCCAGCTGACAGGGTGCCTGATGCCTAAGAGTAATTTGAGAATCATTCATTTAAAGTTTATACACATGGTATACCACACTCCCAAGAAACTACATAAGCTGGGCCTGTGAGACTCATCGTGCTGTAAGAGGTGTTGGCTGGAGGGAGCTGATTTCCTCCATCTGGCGTGGCTTTGTGATGGGGTTTGTCGATACTGGGAGGGTGTGGTAACACTTTTATGCACCATGACCAGGCGGACTGTGGACTGTACTCCACTGAGTTGTCTTTTGGGATATCTGCCTGGTGTGATGGGCAGGGTGGGGAGGTTCCTGAGGGTTGCACTTTTACTGGCGAAGAGGCGAGTGTTATTCACCTGGGACAGTCGTCTACGGCCGAAAATTGACTTATGGGTCTGAGACATGGTATACTGCCAGGAGCAACTTGAGCTGTACGCTGAGGAACTATCGACATCCTCTTGGCCAAAGGACATATAGGCACCATTGCGTGAACATTTACTGGCACAATGTGAGCAAGGGGAGGGCAGTCGGAGTGAGTGCTGCATACCTGGTTGTCATCAATCACCTTAAATATTCTGGGAAGATGTTTCCACGGGCGGGTGGTATCGCCCAGTCTTTCAATACATGAATGATGGTGTGTGTCGGATTTTGGCAGGATGTGTCATAATGGGACGGGGTTTATGTTACACTGGTTGAAGTTTGCAGAGCATCTTTCTGTAATGTATATGCAATGATGATCTGTGTTATGACATTCTGAAATGCTCAATAAATTAAAAAACGGAAAAAAAAATTAAAGGTGGAAGTGAATGAGATAATCAGGGGAAATTTGCCCATGGACAGGATAGAACTTTATGAACAAGATGAGCTGTTGTCTGTGGCAAAGGACGTTACCCGTAAGGCACAGAGGGGACATGAGAAGCTGACTGGAGTAGCGCTAAAGTATAATGTGGATTTGTCCAAAACCAAAATGTTACAGGGAGGTCATAGGCTAAATTACAGTGATCAAGAATTGGAAGAAAAGAGAGTCATATAATTGAAGACCCATATCTGGGAATTGATTGTAGGGATATGCTCATGGAGCAGGCTTGACAAGTGGGATGAAAGGTGGTCCAAGAAAAATAATGTCAAGAAAGGGATAGGAGATATGCCACCTCCTGGTTGGGGGGACAGCAGGAGTAGAGGCTTACCAATTGCGATAGGTACCAAGCAGACGGTGTGTGCATGTGCTTTGCAGCAGGGGTGACTTGCAGCATTTACAAATGATTTTCCTCGTCTGATGGAGAAGCCTGTTGAATGGAACTGTGATATCGCCAGGGATCAAGGCCACCCTCTTTAAAAATTGGGCACCCAACTGAAACTTCCAAAAGAAACTCTAGGAAAAACCACACAAAGAGATATTTAAAGGAGGGAATATTTATTGTTACCACAAAAGAAATGTATATAGTGTTTGATGTATAGTCCCTCTATTGTCCATGGGTTTGGGTTGGTTGGGAAAATGGGAAGTCCGGCTGAGCGTTTGGGACACAAAAAATAAATTAAAAAAAAAAGTCCACTGTCTCTGTTGCTTCTTTACACCGGGGCTGTCTCCTTCCTGTTGTGTCTCTTCAGGTCTCTACGGGTATCACAGGGGAGGGAGTTTTGGCAGGACGTAGCAGGAATAGAAAACAAGAAAATAAAGAACACAGGTTCAGCCTATCTGGCAGTTATAAAGGAAAAAAAAATAGGGAAAAGTGCTCCCGTCACCTTCGTGTTTCCTATGGTGGGGTGCCTAGCTGAAAGGGGGTTTCTTTGGTGGCTTCAGGGGATGTGACCCTTAATCCCTGCCCACCAACCCCTTAAAGAAAAGAACCCACCCCCTGGCACTTGCCTGAACCCACGACCCTCCTGGGCCGTGGGGGTGGAAGTCACAGCCTCTCCTTCTACTGTGGGAGCTCTGGACTCGGTCGCTTTGCTCCCAGCGCGGTCGTCTGAATGCTGCAGTGTTTCTTCCTCCTCGCTCGTTTTTGCTTCTGCGCCTCTCGCCTTCTCCTCTCGACTCGCCTCCCTCGTATCCGTGTCTTCTGCTCCCTTTTCCGCGTTCTCGTTACTCTCCTCTTCGTTTTCTCCGCTCTCTTCCACGTCTCTCTCCACAATCCTCTTGGGTTCCGCCCTTTCCTCTCCCCAGGTCTCCCTCGGGCCCTCTCTGATTGGCTCCGGCGCCCTGACGTCACGGGCGTCCACTAGAGCGATGTCCTGGTTTCCGCCCGACCACATCGTGGCCGCCATGTTGGAATGGTCGGGCCGCGCGTTGACTTGAGGAGGAGAACCCTCACAGGTACAAGCAAGTTGATTGCTTTGTCAAGATTTCAAAAGTACTGTGGATTGATATGAATACTCTGTTTGACATTGTGGTGTCGCGTGATTTGTAGTCGGCTTGTAAAATTGCAGATGAATGGCCATCTCCTCAACCCGACCGAGATCCCAATATAGCATGGTCCTTCACCTTTGGTTATGAAAATGTTGAGCAGGTAATCACATGGTTACAGTCCAAGATTTCACCACAAGGTATTGATTGGGTTAAAATAGATCGGACTACCCAAGAGCCCAAGGAATCAGTACAATCTTACTATGAGAGGCTCTTGCAAACCTTCAAAACAGTATAGTGGATTGGATATGTTAGATTCAAAGGATATGGGACAGTTTGTTTCCAAATTTGTTTTAGGATTGAGGCCCAAATTAGCTTTATGAACTTATCTGTTGACAAAATAAATCTGTGGATGGGATTCTACAGTACGCTAGATATTGTAGTGATGAGGTAGACTTGAAACATAGGAAACTGAAGGGTAAGCTAATTCTAGTCCAGATGAGGAACGCAGTTAGAGTAGAACCAAGTGCAGTCAAGTGGAGGAACATTTGGATGGAAGTATGGAAACAACCATGGAGGAGCCCAGAACGTGTCGGTTCATGCGGGTCAGGGAAGAGGGAACCCCATAGATCCCAAGACGGGGATCAATGTCGGTACCCTAAAGAGAATCACTGAATGTCATTTTTGGCACAAAATTGAGCATTGAAAGCGCAAGTGCCGATTAAATCCAGCCAATCAGATCCAAGATGAGGAGATAGTGCAGGTACCTGAGGTCGTAAATACTTTGACGAGGCCTAGGTCCATACAGGGAGGGGGTTTGAGTCCACAAGTGCAAGTTCCCCAACCTCCGAAGATTCCACAGTTGAATCGAGTGTACCAGCAGATGCCCTTTATTGAGAATCTAGACCCGTTGCAATGGCGGTGCCTGAGGGGGGAGGAAGTCTGCACCCTTGGAGCAGTCTTAGAGGTAGACCAGAAAAAAACGTATGTGGAGGCAGATGTGGATGGTCAGCCCATCACATTCTTGATTGATACTGGTGCTACACATTCTACAGTGAGGTCCACAGTAGCCCCAATTGATCCATGTTGTAGAAGTTGCTAATAAGAGAAAGACCAATCCATTGACAGAGGAGATACCTTTGAGAATAGAAACATTACAGGATCGTTACCAATATGTGGTGGGCGATTTGAGTCCAGTCTGCTTGTTAGGTCATGACCATTTGTGTAAATTAAATTGTACTATCTATTGTACACACAAGGGAGTGGATTTGCAGACTAATGATGATGATCACATCGTATGTAAATTGGCGAATCAGACTCTGCATAGAGATGTTTCACGTGTTGACAACTGAAGATCTGCCATACGACTTGAGGGACTCCGTCCCACCGGCGGTGTGGGAGTTCATGGGAGAAGAGATAGGACTGATCTGAGGGGTTGAGCAAGTTAAGATACATATCAAGCCAAATGTTTAGTTCCCAGTTGGCAGGAATCAAGCCTATGATTCAACAGAGCTTTCCGAAGGAAGTTATGGGAAGCCCATGCAATTCCCTGTAATGGGACGGCAGAAGCCGAGTGGGAAGTTCAGAATCGTGCAAGATCTTTGAAAGATTAACACGATTGTAGTTCCGTGTTGTCCCGTGGTACCAAATCCATCAATGATCCTGTTCCAAATTCCTTGTGAGGCTGAATAGTTTACAGTGATTGATCTATGTCATGCGTTCTTCTCGATACCCTTTACATGAGGAAAGCCAATTTTTGTTCGCTTTCCGTCTGACAAATCATGTGTTAATGTGGTGTCATATCCCACAAGGGTATACTGAGAGTCCATTGATTTTTAACCAGATTTTGAAAAAGAATCTTGAGAGTCTGGTACTGCCACGGAATTCAGTTCTTGTGCAGTATATTGATGAACTCTTGATTGTTTCTGAAACTGAAGAGTCTTGTGGGATTGATACTGTTGCACTGTTAAATCACCTGGCAGAGAATGGACACAAAGTGTCCCCAAGCAACTTCCAGTATTGTTTGCCGAAAGTCCAATTTGGGTCATTACATTGAGAAAGCATGAGAATGGTGTCATCAGACCACATTGAGGCGATCATGAAAATGAATACGCCTACCACACAAAAGAAAGGATGTTTTTGGAATTGTTGGGTACTGTCGTCAGGGGATTCCTAACTTCTTATTGAAGGCAAAACCTCTGCAGAGGTTGACACACATGGATTTGAGTGATCCGGTACCATGGGATAATGATTGTTTGGTTACCTTTCTGGAGCTGAGAGAAAGCCTGTGTAACAATGAATCATTCTTGTTATTTTGCTGCAAGCACAAGGGTTGAGCACTGTCAGTACTCATAAAAACTCATGGAGGTGTCCATAGATCAGTTCCCTACTTTCAGCAACCTTATATCCGGTAGCTTCAGCGTTGCCTGGATGTCTCAAATTCGTTGCTGCAACAGGTGTCAGCTTTGAAAGGTGTGAGAGTATTGTGATGGGTCATCCTCTTACTGTATATCTTCCACATTTAGTTGAGCTCCTGATGATGAGAACTAAGACACAGCATTTGACTAATAACAGACTCACACGCTATGAGCAAGTCATACTTGCATTGAGAAAGTGACTCTGAAAAGATATTTTGTACTGAATCCTGCTACTTTGCTGCCCACTCCAAATATTGAAGATGAAGATTGTGAGGACCATTCCTGTCTCGATGTGGCTAAACTTTGCACCAGAACAAGACCAGACATTGTTGATTAACCTCTGCTTGAATCGGATGAAATCCTTTTTGTAGATGGTTCATGATTACGGGACAATGCAGGTTATTTGAAAGCAGCGTTTGCTATCTGTACTATTTCTGGAGTTGTGGAAGCTGCTTGTTTACAGGGAGTACACTCCGCACTGGTAGCTGAAATCATTGCCTTGACTAACCCTGGGCGAAGTACTATGCTACGCTTGCGTAGTTTGCGCTACTTCGCACTCCACGAATTGCACGTAGCACAGTGCAAACACGCGTAGAGCAGCGGTCATTTTTTTGCTTGCTTGCGGTCCTCAACGTCAAGTTGGCGATGGAGCAAAATGACATCCCGGCAAGACTTTTTCCTCATTCACGATCAGCAACATCAAGTTGCCGATTGCGAGCATGGAAAATAAACCTCCCGGCAAGATTCTCAACGCAGGGAGGTCAGGTTTCTCATTGCGAGTGGTCGCATGTGCTCGCAACTGCTCGCGATGAGAAACTACCAGTTCGTGTTGAGAAAGCTGCCACTAGAGTAGAAATCTACTCGAGCGTCAGAAAATGACCGCTTGCACTGTGCAAGATGCGGTTTGCACTGATGGCACAGTGCGGACAAGCTTCCGGCACTGTGCAATCAGTGTGAACAGCATTTTGCACAGTGAACAGGGTTAGCCTTGACCCGTGCATGCCTGGTCTCTTGTCAGATCTGAGTCACTATCTACACCGATAGCCAGTATGGGTTCGGTGTGGTTAAGGACTTCGGATAGCTTTGGTCACAGAGGGGGTTTCACCCATCATCAGGAACTCCCATCAGAAATGGGGAATACGTGGGACAATTGTTGGAAGCCTTACAACAACCAAAAGAGATAGCTGTGGTGAAATGCATTGCTCACGGGGAAGGGGGAGGACTTTGTGACATTGGGCAACAGGTATGCCAACAAAGTTACACGTTTCTGTGCTGAACAAGGGTACATTTTCAACGGGGAATATACTGGAGAGAACCCAGATAGAACTGAACTCAGCATGATGTTAGCCATAGCGGACACTTGGGATGAGGTCAAGCATCTGAAGTGAAAGGTGTCAGACCAGGAAGAAGCTGGCTGGATTAAAGCAGGTTGTGAGAAAAGAGATGATAGCATTTGAGTTTCAACTGATGGATGAGCAGTGTTGCCAGATGATTTATTGAGCCCTATGGCGAGGCAGTTTCATGGAGCAGCTCACATTGGAAGCGATGCCATGGTGCGAGTGTTCAGACAAAGTAAAGTAAAGTCCACATTTGTAAAGCGCACAATCACCCTTAAGGGTCTCTAGGCGCTGGGGGCCGTCGGGAAGATTAAGCGAGCTATTGCCCAGAGTCACATGGTGCTGGGCAAACCTGCCGCCGGAGCCGGGGATCGAACCGTGGTCCCCAGATTCCAGCGTCAGTCACCCTGGCCGCGGCGCCACACCTCTCCCACAGATGTGGTTTAATCCACTGTTTTGTGCGTTTGCTGAAGCAGTGTGGCATAGGCGTGTTACATGTCAACAAATTAATGCTGGAAAGAACACTGCGGTTGCAATGAGGCAAATTGGAAGATCAGGGGGTTTGTTCAATAGGATCCAACTAGATTTCATTGAAATGCGTAGTTACTATGGATTGTGGTATATCCTAGTGGTGGTGTGTGTTTTCTCATGGTGGGTGGAAGCGTATACAATGAGAAGGCGTGATTAGTCTCACAGTAGCAAAGCTGTTAGTTAGAGAGATGATACCCCGTTTCAGATTTCCAAATTCGTTGGAGTCGGATAAAGGAACGCACTTTCTTAGTGAAATTATGTAGCTGCTTTGTAGCTACAGACCAGAGGCATCAGGCCTTGTGGAGCAGATTAATGGGACTCTCAAGATGCAAATTGCAAAATTCTGTTAGTCCACGTCTCTGAAATGGCCTGATGCATTACCCCTGGTGTTCATGAGTGTACATAGCATCCCTGATAGGAGGACAGGACTCTCGCCCCACAAGATCCTAATAGGGAGGGCGAGGCATTTGCCATCAGTGCCGTCTAGAGCATTGATAAACATCACTGATGATTTGATACTTGATTATTGCATGGGACTGGCTGACGTGGTCAGTTCTAAGTCTCAACAGGTTGAAGCTGTGACAGCCCCAACCTCAAAGAACCTTTGCCATGATCTGTGCCCAGGCATTTAGATACTAGTTCGAAAGCATGTGAGGAAGAACTGTCTTGATGTTTGCTGGAGATGTCCATACCAAATGATTCTGGTGACGAATACAGCAGTCAAGTGTGGAGGCTTGCCAAACAGGATCCATGCCTCACACACCCGCAGAGTTTCAGGACCCTCGGAAGAGATAACTCCTCTCCCAGAAGGAAAGCCAGCTGTGGTTACGAGGCCACTGGAGAGTGAAGTTGTGGGGGTTACTGATGAGGTTGAGTATCCACCTGAGCAAGTTGAGGGTCATGCTACACAAGGCCCAGATTTTGACTGTGAGTGAGATGGTAACATTGCGAGTAGTACGGAGTCAGACTCAGCTCGAGGGACTGGTGTGCAAGGTGATGGGGTGCAGAGGAAAAGAACAGAATTCACAAGAGAATCGTGGCCTGTGAGACAGAAGAGGCAAAACATGAGACTGGCATCTAAAAGTGATCTTGCCCTTGTCCCTGAAACGTCTGAATCAGAGCTAAGTAATACAGAGCAAGCACAACAGGGTTTTAGGAGATGGAGAAGAGTAAGGGTGTCCTGCCGGAGGTACGCTGCCCCAAAGTGGACCTATCTGATCACAGATGCCGGGAAAAGTGGGGAAAGGGAGACTGAGGTCTTTGCGTGTGGCTAGCAGAGTTCCAGATCTGATCCTTGAAATTGAACTATTAGTTCCCAGAATAGAAGCCAAGGGAGTGTTGACAGTGACTGTACCAAGACCTCCGATATTGAATGGTGTGAGGTCTTTGATTCTGCGAGATTTGTCTTTTCCCACTTTTGGATGTCAGCCACCAGGTTAAGAGACCGCAGCAGTTCGTTTTAAGATTTTACAGCATGTCATTGATGAAATTGGCTCTGAGCTAGTGAGAGACTGTTGAGTGAACTGTAAATCAAGCGCTTACTTTGAAGAAGATACAGCAATCAGAGGCAGAGCAAGGGACTTTGCGTTGATCCTCTTGCTGTCCTAAACCGAACTCAGTTAAAAATAGAATCTGGAAATCCAAACCATAGAACAAAGTGTGTGATAGGTACACTAATCGTAGGGGTGATAGTAGTGATAGCAGTAGTTATTATAGTCTCTGTAATTATGATGTGGAAGTGGATAGGGTGGGGGTGCAAGGGACATCCACACCTGTTGCTTCCAGCACAAAAGAGGGTATACTAGGAGCGGATAAAGCTATGCTAGAACAAACTAGTCGCATACTGCATGTACATTTGTCTAAGGGTGATTAATCAGAAGCCTAAAGAAGAACTGCCTATTAACTGCATGCTCATCAACAGCAGATCCGCTTCCAAACACGCTACTGAAATAGCAGAAGCCATCCTCTCACATGACCTCGATGTAGCTTTCATCACGGAAACCTGGCTGAACACCCTGTCTTTCCCCAACATGGATATGCTGGTGCCGCCCGGTTTCTCAATCATCCACAAAGACAGACCTGAGCACAGAGGGGGTGGCATAACAATCATTCACAAAAGCGACCTCTCCATTTCAGAAAATCCCTCAGGCCTTTATAACTCCTTCGAATGCCTATCGGTCACCATCAAAGCGCAAACTAACAGCTCGCTACACTGCCATCTCCTGTACCAACCACCTGGTAACCACAACGAATTTGGAACACAGCTCTCGGACTTTATCACCCAATGCGCTCTCAGCAACGATAACAGCATAATTCTGGGTGACCTCAACTTAAGATGGAATGAAACAAAAAACCCGCTCATCCAATCTCTCAACAACCACATTCTTGATAACGGCATGATCCAAAACTGTTCAGAAGAAACACACCACAGAGGAGCGATCCTGGATGCAATCATCTCAGACAAGAAATCAATCACTATTGACTACATCATCCCCGTTGACTGGTCCGACCACCACATTATTCTTTTTCATATCAACGAACCGGCCCTAATCAAACCCCTCACTCTTTCACCACTGAAATGGACCAGGAACACATCCTGAGTCCCTAGAGACAAACTAGAAGAAGGGTTAAGCATGCTCCTCCCAACCGAAGCAGAGCACCTCTCAACCACTGAGCTTACCTCGCTCTACCACTCTAACCTCTCGCTCACCTTGGACCGGCTGGCGCCCTTGAAACTTAAAAAACCCAGAAGCACCCCCTCCAGGTCCTGGTTCACCACTGACATCAACGAGGAAGGAAGACACCTCAGAAGCGTAGAGAGAGCTTGAAAGAATAACCCCTCCTCCCTCCATCGTGATCAACTCAAGGCAGCACGCAGAACCTACAACAAGCACAGCAAGAACAAAAAGACATCTTTCTTCTGCTCTGCCCTAGACAATGTAAAAAACCGCCCCAATGAACTCTTTAACATCATTAGGACCCAAACATCTAAACCGTCGACAACCAACACGGTGGCGTCAAAAACGCTCTATGACAACTTTGCTAGCTTTTTCAACGAAAAAATCGCGAAAATAGATCTATCACTCAGCACCTACCCCTCCACCCTCACGGCATCCTCGACACTTGCAACAACAAGCAACTGCCCAGGGATCTCTCCTACACTGTGGGCCTCCTTCCGCCCCATCCAAGAAGAAGAGATTATTAAGCTGATAGCCACTGCTAAACCCTCATCCCACTCCCTAGATCAGCTACCCTCGAGCCTGGCGAAAGACCTGAAGCGTACTCTAGCCCCAATCTGGTGCAAGATAATTAACAGTTCACTGAGCACGGGACTCATTCCTGACTGCCTCAAAGTTGGTCAAGTCACTCCGTTACTAAAAAAACCAGGTCTGGACACTGAGGATATGAACAACTTCATACCTGTATCAAACCTTTCGCTTTTATCCAAAATTCTTGAAAGATGTGTTCTCCCTCAGTTAACCCAACACCTAGAGAACATCAAAATACTAGACCCACACCAATCAGGAATCAGAAAGGGATTCAGCACCGAGACCGCAATCCTAAGTGTCCTAGACGATCTTCACATGTCACTTGACTCGGACCAATGTAGCCTTCTCATCCTACTTGACCTATCGGCCGCGTTTGACACAGTTGCCACACCCTGCTCCTCAAAGTCCTCCAGGAGAGAGCAGGCATTGAAAGGACGGTACTAAAATGGTTCTCCTCCTTCTTTCACAACCGCTCACAAAGAATAAAAATCAACAACTTTGAGTCTGACCCCCTCCCCGTCAGTAGAGGAGTTCCACAAGGGTCAGTACTCTCTCCACAACTCTTCAACATCTACATGGAACCCCTCACCACTCTTCTAAGGAACTCCAACATCCCCTTCCACCTCTATGCGGACGATACACAACTCTACTTGGAAACCACCTCGATCGAAGACATCCACAGACTAAATGTCATGCTCAAAGAGGTCCAACAATGGCTCTCAACGAACCACCCCAAACTCAACCAAGAGAAAACAGAAGTTCTCCTCATCTCTAATAGAGACAAAAACCCTCAAATTGAAGAATGGCTCAAAGCCATAGACGCCCTCAATGGGGTCCTTGCACCAATGGACTCAGTGAAATCCCTAGGGATTACCCTCGACCCCAAGCTGGACATGAAAAAACACATCTCAAAAGCTGCAAAAAGCACGTTACTAAACCTGAAGCTGATGTACAGAATAAAACCCTTCCTCCCTCCAAAAGATCTTAAACAGGCCACACAAGCATTTGTGCTTTCCAGAATGGACTATGGAATCGCAACATTGAACGGATCAGCAAAATCTCACCTAGGTCCCTTGACCACTACCCTCAATGCCGCAGCAAGAATGGTCACAGGAACGAAGAAATTCGAGCACATCTCTCCGGCACTTAGGGAACTGAAGTGGCTTCGTATTGATCAACGAGCCAGCTTCCGCACAGCTTGTCTCACGCATAAAGCCTTGCACACAGGCAAACCGTAATATCTGGCCGCAAACTCAAAAGGGCCGGTCAGTCCAGGAACCTCAGAAGCTCCAACACGCTTTTACTCATCCCACTGAAAACGCGGAAACTCAAAACCGCAAATAAATCCTTTGCGGGTAATGCGCCTAGGATTTGGAACTCCATCCCACCTCACATCAGAATGACCACCTCCTTCCCGAAATTCAAGACACCTCTGAAAGCCCTCTTCCTAGAGCGCTCTCGACCGTAAAGAGTAACCCAGAAAGGACTTGAGGAAGGATTGCTATTCCACCTCGTGAATCCCCTCCTCCTGGAGACATGTTACGCAACTGTTTACAAACTTCCCCTGAGTGGGGTTACTGAAGGTGTTTTTGTTTAGTTTTCTTCTCTGCTCTCGTTTCCCGCTCAGATCTTGTTTGCTCATAATTGTACATGCTGTGAAGCGCTCTGATACCCTCGGGTCCAGCTAGCACTATACAAAACTTCAATAAATAAATAAATAAATAAATAAAATATGTTTAATGCCTATTCGGAGCTGTTGTACGAGTACATAAACACAATGGATGTGGGAGACTGTTAAGTGTTATGCAGTTGCTTGCATCAGTGGAGGAGGAGATCGTTATCACCACCTGCCTCTGACGTATGGTATTACATGTAGTTTATTGCTTAGTATGTTTTACGGTAAGGGCCATTATGAGTATTACTTTTCCAACTAAGATGGGGTGCTTTCAGAAGTTTCAGCTTATAAGCACCTGAACAAGTATGATTATTATAAGCAGGAAGAGAGAATAGGGAAGTATTTCATACCTACTGTTACATTAGATACAGCTTATGCTCATCGTCATAATCTGACAGGGCTCAGTTGTCCCTGATGCCCCTGATCCCACTAATAAACGCTGTAATGAGCTTGCGGACTACTTCCATAACAAAATTCAATCAACCTGCACTTTGTTCACCAAACCTGATTTAACTTTTCTCTCCGAAGCTACCACTGCCAGGAGGGAGACTCACCCACTGAAAGTATTTCCCCCCTTGGATGAGGAAACATTCCTCACTATCTCTGCTCAGGTCAAGAGTGGATCACCCTGAGATCTGGTCCCCCCTAAAATTCCTAGATCTGTGGTTGGCTCGGTCAGCCCTTTCCTAATAGATATGATCAACTTCTCCTTCTACTCTGGAGTGGTCCCTCTCTTATGGAAGAAGGCATTGGTAAAAGCATTGCTGAAGAGGCCTGGCTTAGATCCAGACTGTCTTGCCAATTATCGCCCCATTTCACTCTTTCCCTGGGTGAGTAGAATTGCGGAGCAGTCTGTTAATATGGCTCTCTCCAAGCACCTGGAAGTGGGTAAGCTTTTACATCCAACCCAAACTGGATTTCGCCCCTTGCAAGGGACTAAGACTGCATTATTGGCTGTTGTAGAGGACTCAAGAAGAATCCTCGATGCAGGGGGATCCTTAGCTGTGATATTGTTACATCTCAGCGCGGCATTTGATATGGTGAATCACCGTATCCTAATTCATCGACTTAAGGAGTTGGGAGTAATAGGAACAGCGCTTGACTGGTTGTGTTCCTTTTTGGAGGATAGATCTTAATAGGTTTTCGGGGGTGAGGCCATTTCAAGTGCTAGATCGTTGCACTGTGGTGTGCCTCAGGGGTCATCCCTGAGTCCCACTCTTTTTAACACTTATATGGCCCCCCTCGCAGAGATTGTCTTGCCATTTGGGGTGCATATAATTACGTATGCCGATGATACCCAATTAGTGGTGTCACTCAATCATAAAAAGGCCCCCTCAACTGGTTTGGGCCCCTGCCTCGAGGAGGTGATGAGATGGATTTGTCATTCCCATCTTAAATTAAATGGGGATAAGACTGAGCTTACGTTGCTCGGTAACCCCTCCCCCCTCGAGGTTGCCTTGATCTGGCCATCATGTATGGGCCCTCTACCAGTGCCCAAATCAGAAATAAAGAGCTTGGGCTTTTGGCTTGACTCTCAACTTAATTTTAAAACTCAAACCAGGAAAGCAGTTGCCTCCTGTTTTGGCATCTTAAGATTGCTGCACAAGGTGCAGCCTCTGCTTCCTCCTTTAGTAAGGAAGCCCGTAGTCCAGGCACTTATTCTATCTCGTCTGGACTATGGTAATGCCCTCTATCTGGGTGCCCCCAATGTGGTCTTCAACAAACTTCAAATTATGCAAAATTGTGCCACCCGGATTCTTGAGGGTGTCCTTAGCCGTCCATCTGCCAAACCTGCCCTCATATCCTTACATTGGCTCCCTATTCAGGAAAGGGTTCATTTTAAAGCTCTTTGCACACTCATAAAATGTTGGGGGGAAAGGGACCGGATATTATCTCATCTTTCTTCCGTCCTTATAGAGCGCTTGGAAAGTTACGTTCTAATGATCTTCATCTAGCGTCCGTTCCCAGAATTAGGAGGTCTAGAAGTGGCGGACGTCTTTTCTCCTGTAATGCTTCCAAACTTTAGAGCACCTTGCCGCTCCATCTGCGCAAAGAATCAGACCACTCCACCTTCCGTAAGAAGCTTAAAACCTGGCTCTTTCCACACTGATTGCCTTAGTCTATTGCGGTTCGACCCTAGCGCTGGGATGCCTTCGGGTAACCATGCGCTTTACAAGTGCTACCTCATTTCATGTTACCTGACACAGAGAAAAAGCTCATAGATCAAATAGAAGATAGAAATAGGCAATTAACTGTTGAGCTTAATAGCAGAGAAGCAAAATTTCCGTGGACCAAGGAGGAGTTAGCACATAAGATGAAAGGGACATATGGTCCAATAGCTTTAGATTTTAAACAGCGAGGAAAACTTTGCATTAGACAGGTACAGAAATATTATGATCAAATCTTCATTGGACAGAGTGTGTGTGATCACATTTTCACAATTGAAGCCACTGCGAGGACGTTTTTGCAAGAAGAAGTACAAGTGGTACCAAGTGAGTATTTTGTGTGTGGGAAATGCGTATGTGCGATTGCCATTGAATTGGTATGGCACATGTAATGTAGCTGTTGTATTCTTTGAAATTTATCATGTTGAGGTTCTGACACCATTGGGGGGTGAACTACACCATAGAGAGAAGTGAGATGCAAGTGCAGGAGAGATTGTTGGAGATGTATTTGGAACAATGATACCAAGTTTGGGATTGGTTCTGAACGATATAAAGATTAGAAGGTTGTCAAATACTGTGGATAAGTTGTCAACAAATACAGCTCAGTCTTTGTTGCTTGTGGATGGAAAAATGGTGTCAATAAGAGCCAGGGTGATGCAGAACCGCCTTGCATTGGATGTGTTATTGGCTTAAGAGGGTGGAGTCTGTAAAATTCTGAGGGTTCAACAGTGCTGCACTTATATCACAGACCGAAGAAAGGATCTGAGGAAGTATATAAGTAACATCACTGAGCTTCACCATGAGGTGCATGACTTGGCAACAGAAGGAGTTTGGGACAAGGTTAGGAAAGTGTTAGACCTGGTGTGTCCAGCGGGTATATCCCAGACTTTTTGGCCTCCTGTTTGGACCTTGTTTTTGTTGGTTTTATGACTCTGGGCACCTTACCACTGCTGACCAGTGCTAAAGTGCATATGCTCTCCCTGTAAATTGTGTTTATGGATTGGTTATTCCATGATTGGCATATTTGATTTACTAGTCAGTCCCTAGTACCGTGCACTGTGTGTGCCCAGGGCCTGTAAATTAAATGCTGCTAGTGGGCCTACAGCACTGATTGTGCCGCACACATAAGCAGCCTGTAAATGTAACTCAAAGACCTTCCACTGCAGTGTCTGTGCGCAGTTTGGTACTGCCATGTGCTCTTGCCAGGCCCTAACCTTCCTTTTCCTTACATGTTAGTCACACCCAAGGTAGGCCCAAGGTATCCCTATGGGCAGGGTGCAGTGTATGTGAAAGGTAGGACATGCCCTGATGTGTGTGGCATGTCCTGATAGTGAAACACTGCCAATTTTGTTTTTCACTATTGAAAGGCTATCCGTCCCATAGGATAGAATCGGAATTCATTTATAACATCTTATAAATATAACTTCGCTTTGGGACAAGATAGAAAGATAACATTTAGTATACTTGAACTCAGAATGTAAGAATACCTCTTTTCGTAAAGATGATTCTTATATTGTGTATTTGAAAATACCACTTTAGAAAGTTGGTATTTTCTTGCTTAGCCATCCTGTGTGCCTCTGCCGGTTTGTTTGGCTGTCTGGCTTTAGAGTGACAGGGGCTGGGAATGTAGGGATGTGCATTCTCTCAGACAGCCACAAGGGGGAGTTGATGTGTGTACTGCCTTTCCTGAATGAGTCAGGGCTGGGCTGAATAGACCAGGGTTGCATTCAGAGTAGGGGGAGGAGTTCTCACTAGCACCTCAATAGGCCCTGTCTGCTTTTAGAGTAGTGGGAGGAGCTTTCCCTTTCACCTGAGTAGGCCCTGTCTGCCTTACACAATGCTGTCTCCACCTCCTGCCGGGCAGCTGCACCAGAGAGGACAGAACTGGTTTTGGCTGGGCAAAGAGCTTCTGTGCCACCAGAGAACAAAGGAATTTATGCTATAAAAAGTGGGGCCCAGACCCCTGAAATTTAGATTGTAGTGTAGTTCCTATTATCCCAATAGGCTCTGCGCATTGGAATAATATCTTCAGTAGTATAGACGTAGGACAGAGGTTAACTAGGTCTTCTACTGTCGATATTAGACTTAAAGTTTAATGTTTGCCAGCTAGCTCAGAGTTCACTAGAAACGTTCTCGAATAGACAAGGAGGAGTTTAACCTCCCTGGATAGACAAGAAGGGATTTAGTTTCTGACAACCATAGAACATGACAACTTTGCTCTCCCCTAATCAAGAGTGTATCTCTAGAGTCGTGTGAAAACAAAAGACAACTTATTTTACTCAGTCAGTTCAGTGCATTCTTAGTTTCACCAGATTGTAGAGAAAAGGAAGAGACGGGCGTGTTCAATAAAAATATGTTATTTATTGATCAGTCTCTTTTCTCATACAAGAGAAATAAATCGCTATTATTGCAATACTTATTGTTAAGTAAAGTGCATACAGTAATAACAGAATTATAAAATAATACTGTAAAAGCATTGATATGGTTTCTTAGCCATATGATACTTAAAATGGATCAAATAGATACATACATATATACATTGACTAATCGTACTCAACTGGTGCTTCTAACTAATCCTACCCCAATGTACCTGACCTAAGCCTAATACGTGGGCGGGAGTAGATAAGTAGCAGTTTAAGTTAAGTTTGCTTTGCCAAGAGTCTGCTTCAAGAATTCTCTACAAAGGGTTATTCAGTTCAGTACCTGGGATTTAGAAGGCTGGAGGGTTGGTATCTCTATCTCAGGGCTTGATATTCCAGCTACCTGCAAGGGCGTCTGGAAGCGCCGGAGCTGGATTTCTCGGCAGGAGAAAAGACAGCGTCTCTCTCTCAGCGCGTCAGAAAGGAGGGGCAGCGTCTGTGGGCTTCGCTGTCAGCTGGGCTCCTCAGCAAGTCTCGCTGCTCCAATCTTGTCACCACCTCGTGTGTTTGCTTAAGGCAATGTCGGTATTATTTATACCTGAAAGGTGCCGAGATTGACGTAAGGATGGACATAAATACGTCAATAAGGATGTCATACGAACTGATCGTTCGCACATTCTTTACTGAAGTTCTCGGCTAAATCAAAACAATGGCTGTGGGGATTTCCCAGGTCGTGGTAGGTTTGATTTGTTTTGAGAACACCGTATGCCTATTAGGGGGCTGGAGAAATAGTGCTTGCCTAATGAGATGGCATGCGCTATGACCTAATCAGATAACGGGCTTCTGTGCCGTTGTATGGCTAATCAGATAACGGGTTTCCGTGCGGTTGAACGGCTGCTAGTTAATTATTAACCAGACAAGGGTCAGAAATAGGGGGATCGATACAGTACTCATAGGAAATACATCACACCCACTCCACGTAATCTATGTCCATATTTACAAATCTAGGCATAGTAAACAAAACTAGTAGTGCATGTGTATACCGAACCACCCCAAAATACAATCAAATGCATTTTGAAAATTGGAAATGCGAAATACACGAAAAGATGAGTATAGTTACTATATGCACTTCAAGCAGTATAATAATGCTAAATCTAAACGCATATTTTGAAATCAGCATGAACGAAATGCGGAAATTACACATGAAATGTCTCTTAATACAGAAGAAAAAGATCGAGACCATCTCATCACAAAATCATAAATACTTGTGAACATGCTAGAGGGTAGCTAATGTCTCTAGAGTAGCTAAAATTAGAAATTTTGTTCTCTAAGAATAGTTTTACTTTAAGCAGAAGATAAGTGTCCCAAAAAATCGTAAATATTTTTGGAAATGGATGGGGAAAAAAATGTCTCGCTCTCTGTAAAAACTGGTGAGAAAATTTCTTATTGCTTTATTTTCAAAGTTGAAGGCCAAATACAGGGTGTATGGAACGCCGTGTGCTAGTTTGTTCAAAGTCATTCTTTCTGCTCTGGTGAAAACATCATATTGTTGAGACTTTCGAAAAAACTGTCAACTGCTTCTTGTGAAAGTTCCACTAACTCGGAAAAATTTTGTAACATGCATTCATGAGCATGATTGCCTTCATTGATGTTTCGATCAGCATAGCTGACAGAAGGTCGTACCTGATTGATGCTGCTTTCATCTTGTACTTCACAACTCTTCAATCGTAGTGGTGAAGTCTCCACGAATGCCGTCATCAGGATTGGTAGCCGCTGGGGACAGCACAATGCATGAGCCGTTACCGGACCCAACAAAGTCTCTGCGTCCATTGGCACATCCGATTGTAGTGTCAGACAGGTGTCCAACACGCATTCTTCGCCGCATAGCAAGCACCTTAATACAGGCATAACACAACTTTGCCACATCGGTCTAAATGAAAGAAACCAAGTCATGTTTAAATCTCGTAGCCGTGCTAGTCCAAGGACTTTAGTTATGCGGTCCCGGTAGCCAATAGCTCGGATTGTTTCTTCCATTATCGCTGGTGTCTTGTCTGTGACGTGGTTTGCCATAGCGAAGTAACAGGATCAAAAATAGGATGCCTGCCACTAGTCCCAAAAGGAGAGGAAGTCCGCCAAAGATGGAATGGACAAATTCAGGAAAAATACCCAGGATGGCTTTGAATGGGGTTAAAGCTCCCGAAAACACTGTCTTAAATACACTCGCGATTCCACTTGTATCAGAAATATTTAAGATTTCGCTCAGTATTTTTGCGAAATGTATGGGGGAATTGGTTGATAACAGTGAATGAATCTCAGCAGTTGTCCTTGCAACTTGGAGATTATACGTTTCTTTTGATGACGTTAACTGGGTTGGCGTCTGTAGGAGCACAGTCTTCATTCTGCTTAAAGTATCAATTCGAATAGAAGAAATGTTCAAACTGGGCCATAACCTTGCCTCCCTGTCTCAGGCATCGTTTGGGAACAATACTCGTTCACAGCACATGACCTTCGTAGTCACGGTTATGAGATAAGGTTTTCCAGGCAGCAGACTACAACATCTGCGATCTACAATTAGAATGTAACTCCCGTTCGAGAGTCTCCTAAAGAATGGTTCTATTTGTGTTGCAGGTGTGCCTAGCTGGTGACATGAAAGGTTATTTGAAGTCCCTTCACATGCTCCATGCAAACTAATACCCTGACACAGAAGTGTACCGCTTAGTGACCTCTCACAATTATTGCCACTAAGGAACACACTTTGTCCTTTATTACTAACACATGCGTGTGTATAGGGAAAGTTCCATGTTGACTTAATGTATCCTTTACCCAACCTTTCATACTGGCCTGCCTGTATATATTTTTGGCAGTATTGAAACTGGAAAGTTGTTATCGGAATATTTATTATCCCATGTATTATCCATTCAATGACAGGTCGTTCTGACATTGTCAATGGTAATCTCTCAAGTTTTTCAATGCTCAGAATTGTATAGTCAGCACCCTTCTGTGCCAAACTGATTTGTTTATCAGTAAGGTTAAAGATATTAAATAGTGACGTTGTGTTAATTAAACGCCAAGGCACATAGCCTGAACGCAGATTTTGTAACGTCCAGCCAAGTTGTACAATAGAACGCAATTGGGACTGACCGTGTTGTAACATCAGTAAGTCTTGCGATATTATATCGATTGCTGAAGACACAATACTGTCCAGTGAATATATTCTGGAGGACAGAGTCATTAACCCATTGTCCACAACAGAAAGTGATTTTTCCAAATTAATACGGTCAATTTCCCGTATTTTTTCTGCTGTCTCAATTTGAGTTACTTTCCAAGCTTCATTGTAAGCTGCATATATAGAGGCCGCTATGAAACGTTTTTGACGCTGTTTGCGTGGTCCCATAATGAAATCACGCAAGTCAGCACCTTCTTGAAGTAAAGTTAGGTGTTGCTTAATTTCTGCCAGTGTGGATGTTTGTAGCCATTGAAGGCAGAGCTTGCCCACACTGTAAGTAGTTACTATCCCTGGATGTTGTCTTTGGGAATATCTAGGTTCTGGCCTGGTCAATTTGAACCCCTGTATTTTGTTCAGGAATCTGTCTTGACAGTTATTAGTGTCTGTGGGCCAGATCAACCATTGTTTCCAATCAGGATGTGTTCTGTTTTGGTTTAAAATATGGTTCACGTCTATCTCAACATCTATAGAGCTATTACTGTTCGTTGTTGGCTTTGGAATAGACGGGTTGTTTAAGTCTTTGATTTTGGCTAAGCCAAGACAGGTAGTTTGTTGAATAGTGTCATTCAAAAATATAATTTGTTCTGGGATCATGCAGGCTCTGAACAATGATTCTATACCTTGTACTTGCCAATCTTTTGTACCCCAAACAGTTTTTGCTTCAATGTTATTATTCCAGAATTCAAAACCAAATGTATTCATCTGCTCAAAAAATGAATCTGAATATATCAATTTTGTGTTTGTAAGCATGGTCTTCATACCTGTCTTATTTGACAATTTGAAATAAAATGTTTCTGCATTACTTGTGTTAAACCCTGAAAAGTATAATTATTTATCATAAAATGTTTTAGAACTACCCTTTGGAGGAGTAGCACAATGTTCCCATTGGTTATAATTTAAAACATTTCTAGGTTGTGCAGATTTATGGAGATAATGGTTACCATAGTGGTTATAGCAGAACATCTGATCATAATTAGACGAACCCTGCAAATAATCATGTTCTGTAAATTTAGCAGACATTACTAGGTCAGACATCATATCATTAATACTTTCAAAGTCCCAATCATCAGCAAATGTGCTTGGTTTTACAAAGTCACTTAACGAGATCTTAAATTGGTGTGGATACTTCAGGATTTCAACCGGGCCATAGATTTCATAATCAGTATTGTCCCATGCTACACCGCCTGGTATAGGATTAGCTGTGAAGTTCACTGAAGAAAGTTCTCTTTTCTTGACGTGTAAAGATGTGTGTGGTTTAAGGACCAAGTTGATTTTCTGGCTTGCTGTGTCCATTTTAGCATATTTTGCCTCTATGAAATGTCCCAAGCATAGTACCATGATGAGCCAAAGTATGAGGATAAATGCACCTAATGTCACCCCAATTTCAATCCATGGAGAAGTCAGATAGGTTCTCTTTAGTTGATGAAAAAGTTCCTTTGCTTTGTCTTTAAAAGTTTTTATTGATGGCTTTACTTCTGGTTCGCTTTGTTCTTCTGAAGAATCATCGAAGTTGATGAAGTAGCCGGATGCCGTTCTGTCAATTGTTCCAATTGCTTCTGGATTACTTCTTGCTTTTGGCTTTTGCTTTGTTTCCTTAGAAAAGTCTGTAGTTACATCATCGTATGTTGTTGTTTCTTGATGAAAAGCTTTTATTTGGGTTTTAAGAGGTTCAAGTTCCATTGCTTTGTTGCATAGTCCTTGTTGTTTCACTGTCGATTTTCCAAATGTGATCAGTCTTTCAGTTTGAACCTCTGTCGATGTAGCAAACTTTGGTGTTCTGCTACTTCTTGGGAGTCCACTTGGCCTACTATTTGTTATCGGCCACATGATTGTGGTTTAACCAGGTCGATGGATATGACTCGGTTCTCCTTTTTACCAGCAAGGGGCGGTAGTACTACTGATCTTGTCCTGTTGATAGACAAGACAGGAACTGCTTTTCTGTACGAAGGCCCAAATTCCTTCTTTACCGCGATCTTCTCTCTGACCAGATCCCCGACTTTTGGAATCCAGACAGGCCTTGCTGGGACAGGTGGTTTTTCTTCAGTGGTTGTTGGCTGCTGTTTCAACTTTATGTTGCTCAGGTCTTTTCTTGTTTCATTTAAGTCCTGTAAAATAGCCAAGCGATCTTTGATGTCAAAGCATTTTTCTTTAACCACTGAAGTCTGACTATCTAAGTCCTGGATTAACATTCTAGTCCCAAACAATAGTTCGTACGGACTGAGTCCTTTCAGAGAATTTCTTGGCAGGTTATTTAGACTACGTTGGACACTTATTAAATGTTTGACCCACCCAACTCCTGAACCTAATATCTTTGCTGTTATAGATTGCTCTATGCCTTGGTTTTTTCTTTACACCATCCCGTTTCCCTCAGGAAGGAAGTGAGAAGAGTCCCGCAATACAATGTTCATTCTGGCCAGGCACCCCATAAGCTGTTTTAGAGCTAAAGGAAAGATTTTGGTCAGAACGTAACATGCTTCTAGCGTATATGCCATTCTAGACTCGCAAATCTTTGTATAACAGTTCCGACGTCAGCCGAAAGTTGGGGTCTACTATATAAGTGAAAATAGTCTTTACATGTTAATGTGACTCATTATTCATACTGGGTTTTTATTCTTTTTGTTGATTTGATACATTCTGGAGTGAAACGCCATGGTATTAAACCGTTTCTCTCCCCACTGCGATCTCTATTGCAGTCTGGGCAGTTTTTTACAAAAATGTGATGATGCAGGCTCATGCCTGGCCACCAGTACACTGATTGTAATTCTTCCAGAGAATCTTTTAGCTTGAGGTGTCTGAGACCCTCACCCATATGTGCGTCTGCTATTAACAAGCCTCTCCTGTCCGTGTTTGGAATTACTCTATCCCCCACTCCAGGGATTCGAGCAAAAGGGACTGAGTTTGCATCGATTATGTATGTATAATTGAGTGGGTAATTGATCGGTAGCGCTGAGCAGTCGCCTTTTGATGACGTTTTTACTGCCAGCACAGTTTCTCCGTCAATGTATTTTACTGCACGCCTCTTTGTAGCTACGAAAGCCGATTTAGTTGCTACCGCTGTGGCTGTCTCAGCCAATGAATTCCCTGCAACGTGAACGCCATCACGCTGGTGACTCAGTGAATGTATCACGTGAGTTTTTGGTAGTTCTTTCTGTAAAAGAACTACTTGTTCCCAAAGCGCTTTTTGCTTTATTGTTGCACCTGTGTCATCTTTGTAACCGTTTTGAATCCATTTCTGTAAATCGTTATTGTATGATTTGACGCAGTAATACGAATCGCACACTATAAGTGTCGGGAATTCGCGATCGGCATTATCTAGCGCCATTTTTAACGCTATTATTTCAGTTTGTTGTTCTGAATTATTTTCCACTGAGTGTGTTTTTGTAAGTAGAGGTCTTAATTTACCTCCACGCCACACTTCTTTTACAATTTCGCATGTGGCGTTGTAAGCCAGCTCTCCCCAAACTGAGGGTTGAGCATGACCGTCTGTATATATTACACAGGCGTACTGTCGTAAAGGCAGAATGTCGATTGGCAGAGGGTATTCTCTCTCATATTCTAGATATTTTAATTCTTTCATTTCTGGGTCAAAATAGTATTTTACTTTGTCTGTAGCAACAGAATTTACCCATTGTATCCATTCTGGATTCAGTGCAGTTGTCGGTAAGTTACATGGTGTTGTTAATGCCTCAAAAGCTGATTCTGCTGTTCGGATTGTAACCTGTCTACCGTCGGGTTGGTATTTTTCTTTTGCTACAGCTGTTTGAACCGCATGAACAATGTTTTCCTTAATGCTGAACCTTTTTTCAGCTTCTGTGTACAAATGTGATTTGTATGCTATTGGTACCTTCTCTCCCTCATTAGAGGTCAGGTATGTGAATCCGCATCTTCCTGGGATGACTCGAATCACAAGGTTGCGTGTGTTGTCACGTGTTTGTAATTTTGTTTTAACTAACATATCTGTTTGTAAAGATCTCAAAATTTCTGTGTGTTTTTGAGTCCAATTGATTCTTTTAAAATCTGGTTTTATAAGATCATAGAGAGGTTTAACTCTCTCTGCATAATTTATAATGTATGTTCTTCCGAAATTCAGGAAACCTAGAATTGATTGTAAGTTTTATAGTGTTCTAGGTGCTTGGATTACAGCACATTTCTCTAGGAAATTGTCAGCCAGGCTTTTGCCTTCACTTGATAGTTCATATCCTAAAAACAGGACAGTTAGATGGGCAATTCTTTTTTTTTTTTTTTTCTGTATTAGTCATAAAAACAACAAACTCTAAACAAGGCGAATGCACATTAATCAAGTCAGCCCAGAAGGCGGAGGGGAAAGCCACTAATCAGGAAGACAAAAGCAAATCAATGGGACTCGGCAAGGCCGGGGGGGGGGCCAGCGGGGAGGGCAGGAAAATCCTAAAACAACATGAAAAATTTTCGGGAACGTCAGCCTAGGGAGATAGGGTAACATCGGGAGTGTCAACCAAGGGAGGGGTACAAATATCTCCACGATACGCATTCCACTGACCCCAAATCTTCGTCCACGCCCTGGGTCTGCCCCTAGCCACATAGACGGTCTTCTCTCGGAACATGGACCAGTCCATGTTATCCTCCCACACCGAGACTTCGGGAGGTCTGGATGCGCCCCAGAGTTGCGCAATGTCCCGCTTTGCGACTATGTATCCCAAGGTCGCCCATCTGGTCTGGGCCACAGAATAGTCGGTGGGTTCCCATACGTTCAACAGGCATCGTCGGGCCTCAGGCCGCAGGGTAATACCAGTCACAACAGTCATCACCGCAAGCACATCAATCCAGTAGGCTGCTACCACCGGGCACTCCCAAAGAATATGCAGAAATGTAGCACTCATCCCACAACCACGCTTGCATAAGCCATCTGGGGAAAAACCCATCACAACCAGACGCGGACCAGTTACATACACCCGGTGGAGGATCTTAAGTTGAACCAAACGGAGACGGGCGGGGATGGCGACCTCTTTCGGAGAAGAGAGTGCCGACTGCCAATCCTCGTCATCCAAGTCCAATCCGTCACCGACCCAAACCTCCCTAAGTCGGACCAATAAGTCAGCGCGATTATTAATCAGTTTCTTGTAAATAAGGGAGATAGTGCTATCGGGCAGGTGTCCATCCAGTATACGATCCTCAAGGGGGGAGGACTCGGGCAGGGTCACATCAGGAGTCAGAACTGAGGCCAGGGCATGCCGGACCTGCAAATACCGAAAAAACTCTCTATCACTCAAGTCATATTCTGCCTTTAGGGCCTGGAAAGACTTCACTCTACCCTTCACACAGACATCACCCACTTTACATATCCCAATCATATCCCAGCGGTCAAAGCCCTTAGTAGACCAGAGACACCCCAAACGTTCAGAAGCATAAAGCGGAGTCACCATTGTCAGTCGATTCTCCCATCCCAAACTCACATTCGCGGCACGCCACACATTGACCGCGATCCTGGACGGGCCCACAAGATGGCGCCCGGCCGATCTGGAATAAGGCGCTCTATTAAAATCCCCTCCCGGCAGCTGGAGTCTATCCATCTCAAAGGGCGGATCTCGACCCGGGGAATACATTGCGTGGTTAATGGCAGACAGCTGGGCAGCCCAATAATATCTCTTGATATCGGGGAGCGCCATGCCCCCGTCATACCAAGGGATGGTAAGTTTCGCAAGGGCGATACGTGGACGCCCGTCCCAGATCAGTTGCCTCTGAAGACTCTCGATCTCCCGGAAATAGGTAGCGGGAATGTCGTCATAAGAATTTTGAAGCGCGTATAGGAATCGCGGCAAAGACATCATTTTAAAAAGGGCAGCTCTGCCCAGAGGAGACAGGGGTAGCTTACGCCAACGGGCCACATCCAGTCGCAGTCGAAGAAGCGGGGGGAGGAGATTACGCTCGAACCGGAGTGAGGAGTCCAGCGTAATAAAGATCCCCAAATACTTGAAGCCAGATTGGACAACCTGGATAGGAAACCTGTCCGGTAATGGGGGCAAAACACCCGAGAGAACATACACACAGGACTTAGCCCAATTAATAACCAGACCCGAGTTAGCACCAAACGAAGTAAGAACGTCAAATAAGACATTTAAAGATTTACGCGGGGAAGTAAGATACAGAAGAATGTCATCCGCGTAAAGCGAGACGCGGTCTTCAAAATCCGGTGACCAACGGATCCCTTTGAGTGAAGGTTCCCATCGAAGCCACGCAGCCAACGGTTCCAGAGCAAGCGCGAAAAGCAACGGAGACAGGGGGCACCCCTGACGGGTCCCCCTACCAAGACAGAAGGGGACAGAAACCCGACCGTTTACCACTACCTGTGCCAAGGGTTCGGCGTATAACAACTTCACCCAACCAATAAACTCAGGTCCAAAACCAAATTTCTCAAGAGCTGCCCAAAGATAGGGCCACTCTACCGTGTCAAAGGCCATCGAGGCGTCCAGCGAAGCCAAAATGGCCGGCTCCGTCAGAAGCCCCGCCCTCGCAACAGCTCTGTGGAGACGACGTAGGTTAAGAGCCGTATTGCGATGCGGGATAAATCCGGACTGATCCGGATGAACCAAGCCACTAATGACCGTCAAGAGGCGGGTAGCCAGGAGCTTAGCCAGGACCTTGGGTTCAACATTCAACAGGGAAATGGGCCTGTAAGACGAACAAAGGTCCCGAGGTTTGCCTTCTTTGGGAATAACAACTATCGTAGCCAGACGCTGATCATATGGGAGAATACCCCGTTCGCGGGATTCCAAAAACATGGTACGAAGATAGGGCGCCACCCTGTCAGGACGTAACTTGTACAATTCAATTGGCAATCCATTCGGGCCCAAAGCTTTGCCCGAACGGAGTGAGCGAATGGCCGTCGCTATCTCGTCCGTAGTAAAAGGGGACTCCAAAGAGACTCGGTCTAAATCGGAAACACTGGGCAGAGCTATATCACGCAACAAAAGGCGAGAGTCATCAACATCCCGTTCAGACACAGGGGTATAAACCACACGAAAATAATCCGCAAAACATTCAACTATTCCAACCGGGTCTGTCACTCCCACACCATTCGAAGTCCGAATCACAGGCACCACACGATTCTCCCTCTCCTTCTTATCCAACCATGCCAGTAATTTACCCGCTTTGTCCCCCACATCATACATACGACCCTGTTGCTCCCGAAACATCAGTTTAGCCGCATCTGTGACCAAAGACTTATAAGCAAGTTGTTTCAGACCCAGGGCGTGGAGTTTATCAGATGTAACATCCGATTCTAGGTCAGCCTCTATCTCCGCAATCTCCCTCTCAAGGTCTACCACCTCCCGATTCCTCGCCTTTTTGGATTCAGCAATAAGGGAAAGGGCCTGCCCGCGAATCACTGTCTTAAAGGCCTCCCACAGGGATACCGCAGAGGATACGGAACCCTCGTTGTCTAAAAAATAATTGTCCAAAGACTTAATCAAGAGATTACGGGTCTCGGGGGAGGTGAGGTACCATGGGTTGATAGGAGCCACCCGGCCCGCCGCCTCCACCCCCACCTCAAAACAAAGCCAGAGCGGAGAATGATCAGAGATGCCCCGGGGGAGGTGTCTAATCTCACGAACCGCTAGCGACTGCGCCGCAGGCATCAGGAAATAATCCAGTCTAGACAGACTCCCATGGGCCCCAGAGTGGAAAGTGTATTGAAGCTGAGTAGGATGCATAAGTCTCCAGCAATCCACCAAGCCGAACGTATCCAGAAACCCACCCAGCCACTGTTGGGCCAAAGGGATGTCCCTAGGGGGGTGACGATCATGTAGACCGGAGAACACAGAATTAAAGTCACCTGCTATGAAGAGAGTACTATCAGGGAGGTTCAACAACACACGGCCCAAGTCGGAAAAGGTAGATGTCTGTAGACCGGGGGGCACATAAACGGCAAACAAGGAAAGGGTCCGACCCTCATAGCGACCCACGAGGACGGCATAACGCCCCCGATCATCAAGGATCACATCATCAATAGCTAGGGGGAGGGAAGCCCGAACAAGGATACCCACCCCCCTGGAACCCGTGGTAAACCCCGAATGTGCGGCGAGGCGATAGCCCCACCTATTCATTGCACGACATGTATTGCCCACCAAATGAGTCTCCTGTAAAAAAACAATATCTGGAGACAAACGTCGTATACATCGCAACACCACACCCCGCTTAATACGATCCCCCAGACCATTAACATTCCACGAAATAAACCTCAACCCGCTACCCCCCATCCCACACAGCAACGCCGCAACCCCCCTCCAATGAGCATGACATCAAAAACATCATTAGCAAGATAGAATCGCCTTGAGAACACAACACACAAACATCAAACTTCCCACCCACCCACCCCCCAACAATCAAGGAAACACCCCCCACCCTGCACCCCTGCAAGAAGCTAAAAAGCCACCCCAACATGCAGTGTGCCTGTCGCCCAAGAACCCCCATTCTACAAAAAGACCCCGGAGGAGGAAAGGCTCTGGCCCACCCGCCACCCCAACAAAACAAATAACAAGGAAAACACACAGACAGTAGAGGCACTTAGGCATAGAATCCCAGAAGAAGTTACTTTACACGAGGACCCGGGCAAAGACAAATAGTTCAGCTCTCTACACCACCCTCAGCACCACCCGGGTGGGCGGCGGACTCAGCCGCAGGAGGTCGGTCCGGCAGAGAGTCCAGCCAGTCATTCACTGAATCAGGCCGATCAAAGAAAAAGGTTCGGTCATTGTACTCAACTCGCAGCCTGGTTGGAAAAAGCATAGCGTAGCGCAATCCCATGTCCCGGAGACGCTTCTTGACTCCACGGAAGCCCATACGCTGTTTCTGCACCTGTTGAGAAAAGTCCGGATAAAAGTTCACCGTGGCATTCTCAAAGGCCACCGGGCCCTTCACACGTGATGCCTGCAGGATAGCGTCCCGATCCCTATAGTGGAAGAGTTTCGCAACAATAGGCCTCGGCGGGGCGCCAGGCTTACCCTGGCCTCCCGGCACACGATGGGCACGCTCCACTGCGAAGAATTTACTCAGCCCAGACGGAGAGAGGTAGTTCTGGATCAGGTCCTCGACCAGGAGATCAACAGAGTGCGGTTCTGGATTCTCCGGAACGCCAACCACACGCACATTACAGCGACGTGCCCTGTTCTCAAAGTCCTCCAAGCGCCGGGTCATGAAATCGTTCACCCTACGGAGATTGCCAATCTCCGTCTGTATCTCCGAGACGTCTGCCGTGAGGCTGGATGACTTGATATCCAATGACTTCACCTTCTCATTGGTTTTAGATAGGTCGGCCCGAATCAAGTTCACATCAATGGCCACGGTGTCGATTTTGTGGGCCAAAGCTTCATATTGCTGACCTATCGTTTCCTTCATGCCAGAAATGGCGCCCATGATGTCCTGCAAGGACGGTTCCGTTGACGCGTCCACAATGTGGTCAACCGCACTTGGGCCAGGCAGGGCGGCTCCGGGGGACCCCTTCGCATGGGTGTAACGGTCCATAACGTTAGACTGGACCGGGCCCCCACGCAGGGGCGTCTTGGTCTTTCGTGTCTCTCGGTCCCCTCTGCCCGCCATGTCGGAACCCGCGTCACCAGGAGACTCACTCGACCCGATGGAAATGGCCACAGGAAAGTAGGGCGTTGGGACCAAAAGGCCGCTGCAAGGGTACCACTAGGAGAGGACCAGCCTGAAAGGAGAATAACCCAGCCAAAGGCCCGACAGCCGTCCCGTGCGCCGGACCCAACCCAGGCCAGACTCCCCTGCCAGATGTCTCAGTCTAAGGCAGAATCGAAACCGAAACTTAAGAGGGGGACCCACAAGTCCAATCCCCCTGCCGCTGTTGTTCAACTCCGAGACGGCCAGAGAGCCTCACCCAGTCCCGGGCGCACCTCAAGGGCGGACCCCGAAAGTTCGAATCGCCGTATCTTCGGCGCCCCGGGTCCAAATCAAATTCCAAAAATCCCAGGAAGATCAGCCCAGCGTCCTCTACATAAATCCTCGTGAAGAATCAGGATATGTTCAGGATATCATGCCGGGAGTGGCGGGGGTCCGGAGAGCGCTGTGCTCACGCGGCCATCACGGATGCCCGCCAAGCTCCTCCCTCAGATGGGCAATTCTTGACTTTTTAAAGTTGAATTTGTAACCCTCTGCTGCAAACCCAAGTATTATGGTGTTCACTCTCTTCAAGTGAGTATCCAAGTCATCATCTGTTAGATAGATGTCATCGACATAAGATAATGCCTCATCATCATATATTTGTAGTAACTCTGTTACTCTTGCTGAAAATAATCCTGGGCTGTTCTTGAACCCCGGGGCAAACAACAGAAATTTTTTTGCGCGCCATTTATTGAGAACGCGGTCAAATATCCGCTCTCTGGTGCTATATTTTGACAGAAGAATCCATTAGAGATGTCTAATGTTGTTTTGTATTTTTTGCGCACTATGTTATTCATTAGTGCAGCACTATGCGAATTTTGTACTGCAAAGGTTTTGCAACATGAGTTAAGGTGTCTGTAGTCCAAAACAAGACGATATGAATTGTCTGGTTTGGAGACAGGAAACAAAGGATTATTCATTTGTGAGGTGCAAGTTTCAATCACCCCCTGGTATTCAAGTTGATCTAGGATCTCTTTTACCCGTTTTTTAGCTTCTTGCTTAATTGGGTACTGCCTCTGAGCAGTAGGTTGTGATTTTAACTGGATTTTGTGAGGAATAGAGTCCTCATCCCATCCCACATGATTTTTATATAATGCTGGAGCTTGGGCTACTGCCCACTTTCTTGCAAGTGTATATTTTTTATGAATTGGAATATGATTTGAGAAGGCAGGCATAATTATTTCCTCGCCATGAGGGCACTCCCTGACAAACTCTGGTGGCCAGTCTCTTTCAGCTAGAAGGATGTCATAGCCCTTGGAGAGATTATCCCAAAAGAGACCCCTTATTTTCCTAGTCTTATCCCCCTCTATACGCAATGTTATTTCATATATTTTATGAGGTTTGCTAACTCTGGTATCTGCAGTTTCCACCTGAATGTATTCATTCGTGTCCACTGTCTCCAGATGATTCATAAGGATCTTGCAAGCTATGCTCACTTCTGCTGCGCTGTCTAGCATTGTCTGAGCCCATTCTCCGTTTTTCAGCTGTGTCCTCAGTATTCTCGGCATGGTCGATTACTCTAATACTGGCTACCTTCTTTTTTGGAAACGGTAATTTTTTATTTTGATGAGCAGGTTCCTTGTTTTTGGACTTGACGTGCTCTTCCCTGTGTTCTGACCGTCCTCTTCTTTCCGATTTCTGCGAGGAAGTCTGAAAAGATTGAGAGGGACGTGTATCAATATCTTGATATCTATCAGGTTTCTTCAGATTATCCCTATTTCTAAGGTTGTATTTTTTCTCAGAGGGCTCCCTCTGGGGAGACTTGTGTCCTTGGTCCGGAGATCTTTCTCTCCGCCGAGGAGACCTTCCTCTGGACTGGAATCTTTTTTCTTTAGGAGTGGATTGTTTATTTCCGTCCCAGCTCTTTTTGTGAGTGTTTAGATTATTTTTAATAAATACTTTTTCAGGTTTTTCAATAAGTTGGGGTTTCACCGGTTTTCCACCCAAACTATCTCTTCCTAGTTCTTCATAGGATTTTTCTATGATTCTGGCAATTTCAAATGGTTGGTCTGCTATATCTGTCTCTTTCAACCTCTGGCGGATCGCCACATTTGCTGCTTCTCCCTTTATATTGGCTAATAATATTGCCGAGACCTGCTTGAAGTCTTTTAGTAATTTCATACCAAGAGTTAAAGCAGGTTCTGGACTGTATTCATCTTGAATTTGTTTTAGCACATCTGGTATTACTGACATGGATGGAACACCATGTGTTTTTGTGTAAATGGAAGCAAAGACTGTACCCCAAGTGTCACAGTCCTCCACATGTGGTGCGATTCCCATTGGAAGACAGATAGTCAGAATCCTGTGTTTCTCAACCGGGGTGGTATCTGGAAATACCGCCTCTATTTGAGTGATTTTTTGTGCTAACCAGAATGGAATTTGTTCCCGTTTTGCGGGTACTTTACCTAGACAGGACTGTATGTTCTGTGGTGTAATTTTATTTGTGTACCCCTGGTGAGGGATCAGCTGTGGAATTTTAATAGCTGGTTGGACTGTTGAAGTCCGCATTACATATTGGACTAATTGTCTATGTATTTTAATTAATTGTTTTAGCTGTGCTAAAAGATCTGGTGCAGACATTTCTTCAATGTCTGGATGTGGTGTGTATCCGGCTAGGACCGGCCACGTTGCTCCTGGTCTACCTAGTGGACCGAGCCTGGTGATGTGATTGTTATGTTTTAGGGCGCCATTAAACCAGAGCAGGTGCTCTTGGTATTTGAGTGGTATTTCCACCTCCTCGAAAGGAGTGTACTCATTAGGAGGTTCCTCTATTTTGTAATAGTGGAAGTCCTTTGTTACAGCGTTTGCTGCTGGAAAGTTTATCCATGAATAGAAAACCTCTGTCTGCCGATATTCGTGTGCCTCAATTACGAATATGACTGTACCACCTCTCGGTGTCAGCCCATTTTCTATAAGTTTTAAAGTTATAGATTTCCTTATGTTGACCGGGATGAGTATTGCTTCCGGGTCTTGCTGTAGGAGACTATTGTCAGCCGCTAGGAGTTGAGCTGCTATTCTAACTGTCTCCCTTTCTTCTTCTTCAGCTTGTGACATTCTAATGTCAAGAAAGTTATTTTATTTATTTGCAGATCAGGTTTCTATGGAAACAAAGATTAGATGCACAATATTTTGGAACAGTGTATCCTTCAACGTTGAATAAACCAAGAATCATACATAGGAGTCTCCTCCTACTAAGTTTGGCGGATTTAACCTTTCACCCACTCCAGACGTCTTTGGAGTATTATGGGGAAAAGGGGTCTGTGTGAAAAAGCACGACTGAGTTACTCTAATGTCTTACGTTAGATTTATCGCCTATCCAAACCGTTGGGCGCCATGTAGTGTAGTTCCTATTATCCCAATAGGCTCTGCGCATTGGAATAATATCTTCAGTAGTATAGACGTAGGACAGAGGTTAACTAGGTCTTCTACTGTCGATATTAGACTTAAAGTTTAATGTTTGCCAGCTAGCTCAGAGTTCACTAGAAACTTCTCGAATAGACAAGGAGGAGTTTAACCTCCCTGGATAGACAAGAAGGGATTTAGTTTCTGACAACCATAGAACATGACAACTTTGCTCTCCCCTAATCAAGAGTGTATCTCTAGAGTCGTGTGAAAACAAAAGACAACTTATTTTACTCAGTCAGTTCAGTGCATTTTTAGTTTCACCAGATTGTAGAGAAAAGGAAGAGACAGGCGTGTTCAATAAAAAGATGTTATTTATTGATCAGTCTCTTTTCTCATACAAGAGAAATGAATCGTTATTATTGCAATACTTATTGTTAAGTAAAGTGCATACAGTAATAACAGAATTATAAAATAATACTGTAAAAGCATTGATATGGTTTCTTAGCCATATGATACTTAAAATGGATAAAATAGATACATACATATATACATTGACTAATCGTACTCAACTGGTGCTTCTAACTACGCCTACCCCAATGTACCTGACCTAAGCCTAATACGTGGGCGGGAGTAGATAAGTAGCAGTTTAAGTTAAGTTTGCTTTGCCAAGAGTCTGCTTCAAGAATTCTCTACAAAGGGTTATTCAGTTCAGTACCTGGGATTTAGAAGGCTGGAGGGTTGGTATCTCTATCTCAGGGCTTGATATTCCAGCTGCCTGCAAGGGCCGCTGGAAGCGCCGGAGCTGGATTTCTCGGCAGGAGAAAAGACAGCGTCTCTCTCTCAGCCGTCAGAAAGGAGGGGCAGCGTCTGTGGGCTTCGCTGTCAGCTGGGCTCCTCGGCAAGTCTCGCTGCTCCAATCTTGTCACCACCTCGTGTGTTTGCTTAAGGCAATGTCTGTATTATTTATACCTGAAAGGTGCCGTGATTGACGTAAGGATGGACATAAATACGTCAATAAGGATGTCATACGAACTGATCGTTCGCACATTCTTTACTGAAGTTCTCGGCCAAATCAAAACAATGGCTGTGGGGATTTCCCAGGTCGTGGTAGGTTTGATTTGTTTTGAGAACACCGTATGCCTATTAGGGGGCTGGAGAAATAGTGCTTGCCTAATGAGATGGCATGCGCTATGACCTAATCAGATAACGGGCTTCTGTGCCGTTGTATGGCTAATCAGATAACGGGTTTCCATGCCGTTGAACGGCTGCTAGTTAATTATTAACCAGACAAGGGTCAGAAATAGGGGGATCGATACAGTACCCATAGGAAATACATCACAAGATTACTACTTCACTAAGGAACCTGCCAGGAAGAAGAACCGGGAAAGCTGGAGGATGAGTAATGCCCCCGTGCTGTGTGCTGTTTAGGTTGGCCTGCAGTGGTTGCTTCTGTCTTGGGCTGGGAAAAGACTAGACTGTGCTTTCATCATCCTGCTGTTAGAGTTTTTTCCAAGGGCTTGAAGTAGAGCCTTCCTCTTGTTGGAAGTCTCAGGCATAGATAAGACTTCAAAGATCACTTCTGTGAATCAAGAGGAACCTTCGCCAAGGAGCAGAAGGAGAAATAATGCCCCTGTGCTGTTTGCTGTCTGGTATTGGCCTGCAGTGGCTACTTTCTGCCAAGAAAAGGGAAAATGACTTTGCTCTTTGCTATTTCCCTCCTTGAGGAAGATCTCCAAGGGCTTAAAAATGAGCTTTCCTCCTGTTCTGAAGCCTCAGGGACACAACGACTTCACCACTAGCTCCCTGAACTTCCTTGCTGGGAGTTCTGACCTGCTAAGAGGTACCTGCTGTTTTTTGGATCTCTGGAGGTGGAAAAGTAACATAACTTTGAGAAGCGCGACGCATCTGCTCCTGTGTCTGACGTATCACTGAAGAAAACGTCTCAGCACCTGCCCGCGGCTTAAAGAATCGCCACACGCCGCATCGAGTGCAACGATCTCCGAGATCACTGTGCCGATTCCGACGCAAGGCCTGCTGTGCGGCTGCAAGAACCCATCCTGGTTTTTCGCATCGCATCAAGGCGCCAAGTCTGTTGCATTCTTGGGAGACGCAGTAAGAAACCAACGCATTGCCTCCCCATGCAGTAAGAAACTGTTGCATCACCTTCTCTCCGGTAAGGACCTGACGCATCACCTCCCCTGCGCAGCAGTAAGGAACCAATGCATCACCTTCCGAGTGAGTAAGGAACCGACGCATCGCTTTCCCTGCGACCCTTTTTGTTTGTGTGTGTGACGCATCCAAGGTACTGTGTGTGAAAAGTGTTGCATCTGCAATTTGCTTTGAACTGAACTATTTCTACCTTTTAAGAATCATATTTGTATTACTGTATTGTGGATTTTTGTTGTTTTTATCTTGTTTGGTTTAGATAAAGATTACTTAATTTTCTAAACTGGTGTGATGTCCATTTGTAGTCTTTTCACTGTATTACAGTATGTGTTCACAAATGCTTTACACGCTGCCTCTGCTCGTGCCAAGTTACCAAGGGGGTGTGCAGGGGTTATTTTAGAAGTGTATCCCCCTTCCCTGACTAGAAGCAAGGGTCCCTATTTGGACCAAGGGACCTACCTCTGCCAACTAGAGACCCCCATTTCTAACAGAAAGGATTTGGAAAGATTGGGAGTTGGTTTGCCAACCTTGGCAAGGGAATTCTTGGTTATATTCTCAAGCCCATCATCACAGTAGTGGTTAGTGTGATTCTCTTGATGGGAATGGTAAGGGCTTACAAATGGTACAAGGCAGGACAGGCTGAGAGATTTCTTAGAGAGCGGGAGAGGAAAATGTAGCGACTGCAGGAGAGTCACTATGAGAATTTCAAAAGTCTAGAAAAATTCCGACAGGGAAGACTGGCTTCAACGTCTGTTTAGGTCGGTTCTTTCTACAGGGAATTGTGATTTGTTGTGATGCCACTTGTCCTCAGAGGGGGGGACTGATAGAGTGCAATTGTGTTTTTTCATTTGTAGGGGTGAATCATAATCACGAGTAGTCAGAACCAGCATTTATACTTTTGTCATGTTAACATTTGGTCTTTAGAATGTGAAATGTAAGATTGTGTAAAAGTGAAATGATAGAAACATTTCACATAATGTGAAGACATTAACATGGTAAATGTGTTCTAAATGATCAAAGCCTAGTATTTGTTTATAACTGACTAATGAAGTTCATTTACTGAAATGTAATGCATTGATTTAAACGTGCACCATATTAATGTCTGCGTATATGAGTGGTAATGAAGTTCCATGGTGATTCTTATGTTAGATGATTTCCAGTAGGCCTCATGTGTATTTCCTCGGGTCTCATAGAAGGAGGTTGCTTGTGAGCTTCATGTGTATGTGGAATCTTTTTCTTTCTCACGTTTCTGTTGCAGGTGGAGAAATTCATTTTTGTTAGTTAGAATAACGCTTTTGTTTTAGGAATTAGGCTCGGGAGGAGAGGATACATTTGTACAAGGAGTGCTGATAATGTGAGACGGTGTTCTTTCTCACTGTAGAAGGACTGGTAATCAATGTCATCGAGCCAGACGTTGGGAGTATCAAAACTAAATGGAAAATCACCTACAAGGAAGTTTCTAGCTGGATGAGGTGATTGCATGATGTATAATGGGCGTATCTTATGATTTTGGTGTTGGAATTACGAACAGTCCCCCGTGGGTTACGTTAGGAGAGGAGATCAATGGAGAGAGAAGGAGTATCTTAGACCGCGCTCCCTAGCTTTAGGCTACTTGACCCATTCAACGTGAGTGCACTTCTTAGGAAGTCTTCACGTGCTGACACCTTTTCCTGAACTTGCCAGGGGAATGCTAAGTAGGGAAGTCATATTTATTGTAGTGTAGGGACAGACTAATGCTTTTTACTTACGAACCTCCCATGAAGTCTGATCTTTTGTGGGGGCACTCATTGCCTGCGTTCTGATTTTGGAATTTTTCATTCTTTTCATGCTCCAAAGAGTGAATTTCACCCGTAGGTTTGGCTTTGTATTAGTTCTGATGTATTTCTACAACCTTATCTTGAGGTGCTTGTATGTCCAGTTATTTTTGGCTTTGCAATAAATCAACTAACCTAGAACCTAGAGTCTGTGATTTTCGGAGTCATGACCTTTCGTGCTTGTGATCCTGACCTGGTGAATTATTTCTACACTTCTAAAGCAGGTACAAACGGTCCATTGACCGAGGGTTCCAGAGAACATTGACAAAAGGGAACCCAGCCCCATCATGTGCTATCTTCGGAAGGAAAGAATAGTGAAATTAATTGATCTCTCTCTCCTTTTTTGTGGATATGATATTTAACCAGGCATCAGCATAGACAGAAGGATTTCCATTTCATGGCAAGATTTGGATTAACTACCAGTAATCTATCAACCAGCAAATAATTTTCCAATCAGACCTAAGTACAAATAGGTCATTTTGGAAATTCGGATTCTGAGTGTGCCACAATTTGATCTACCTGATTAATATTCATGAGGTAGGTCACAAATTACCACTCACTCGAATTGGAGTCTGTCACAGGGATCGGGGCCTGATGGAGTCAGCAGACCACTGTGTCTGTGATTGCAGTTCAAAAACATAATTTTATTACGCAGTTTGTGTTCCTTAAATGAAACAAGCCTGCATTTAAAAATAAAAGTTTATTTTGTTTGTTTGAGAGTTGGCAGTAGTCCCGTGGACCACTGCGTACTCCCCAACAAACTTTTTTTCCAAATTCACAAACTGCGGATGGGGTTAACTTGCAACCAGATTTCAATTGTAAAGCAACAAGCCCCTTCCAGACACCAAATCAGTATCCATTCAGAATCCCATTTTAGCAGTCAGAAAACCTTTTCTGACTCCTAAAAGGGGGTTATTACATGGCAAAAAGTATTTTATCCGTTGCAAATTCCGAATCTGAAAGTTTGCAATCATTAAAGTACTTTGTACATATGAGATGATGATAAGTGAGATATTCCTGTGAAGAACTCAGGTCCTCATGTGATCAAATAAATAGGTCAAGAGGAATTCTCTTTAGCATCAGTTGTCGGAGTTTGAATAATTCCTACAAATAAAAGCATATTTTAATACAAGTCCTGGATAGACTTGTGCCCAGGGCCTCCCGCCCTGGGCACCGCACCCAAACCGACAGACCATGCACGCAACCTGGGCTTCATCCTGGACTCCTCCCTCTCCATGACCAGGCAAGTCAACGCCGTCTCCTCGTCGTGCTTCAACATCCTACGCATGCTACGGAAGATCTTCTGGTGGATCCCCACCGAGACCAGGAAGACCGTCACCCAGGCCCTCGTCACCAGCCGACTGGACTACGGCAACGCCCTCTACGCCGGTACCACCGCCAAGCTCCAGAAGAGACTCCAGCGGATCCAGAACGCCTCAGCCAGACTCATCCTCGACATCCCACGAACCAGCCACATCTCCGGACATCTGAGAGACCTTCACTGGCTCCCCGTCAACAAAAGAATCACCTTCCGCCTCCTCACCCACGCACACAAAGCCCTACACGACCAAGGCCCGAGCTACCTCAACAGCCGAGTCAACTTCTACGCTCCCAAACGCCACCTCCGATCAGCCAACCACGCCCTCGCCGCCGTCCCCCGCATCCGAAGAGCGACTACGGGAGGAAGGTCCTTCTCCTACCTGGCCGCCAAGACCTGGAACTCCCTCCCGACCGACCTGCGCCTGACCCAAGACCACCTCTCCTTCAGGAAGAAGCTGAAGACCTGGCTGTTCGAGCAGTAGCGGCACCCCCCCCCCCCCCCCCAGCGCCTTGAGACCCTACGGGTATGTAGCGCGCTTTATAAGTGTCACTGATTGATTGATTGATTGAAGATAAAATAAGGACCTCAATTTTGAGATCAGCCATTGAGACGAGTTGATAGATAGATAAGTAAAAGCAATATGTTGATAGCAGTATCTTTAGTGAAAGTGTCAAAACCAAAGTCTTAAATACAGTGACAATTGAGCAGATTTAATATTGTGTACTTTTGTTTATGTATAGGCTGCTTCAAGGTAGAGTAATCTGAACTCTGGTGACTCTTCAATACATGCCACACTCCTGAAAAGAAAGAGGTCTTTACAAACCTTGGAGGGCTCCAATATTCTCTTTCTTTCTCATCTCTACCCCTCGTCCCTTATTCATCAGCACTGTCACCTGTGAGTATCTATCATGGAGCAGTGCAGCTGCATAAGGGTGAGTTGGGATTCAAGTCGCTTCCACCATGACTCGGAGTTCAAGTTAGTGGTTGCATGTGTTCTTGAAAGCAAGATGTCATAACTTTAACCTCTTGGATGATATGGGAATTCCCCTGCTGTGCTGGGATTTCGTGATCCTCATTGGTTTATGACGAGCTGGGCTCGTCATGAGCGTGCGAGGAGGCTACTGCATGACGAGCCCAGCTCGTCATGAGCGTGGAAGGGGTTAAGCATCTTAATCTACAGTTAAGAATTATTTAACCTCTATGCCATATCTCTTCCACAAACACTTGGGACCATTCCAAATGCCAGGATCTCAAATCACCTCTAGCCGAACTTGGCCTATCATCTGTGTCCACTGTTTCCAGCCTTTTCTGCCTACATCCAGACAACTGCAATCTGCTGTGTTCAGAGGAACCTCGGTGATTGTCCTGCATGGGCCGAACATTAGACAGAGCCAAGTATAACACAACAGTCACACCACAAAACAAATTCTTTAGGTTCAGCATTATCTTTAATAATCACCATTATTAGTTATAAAGAAAGTGAAGGCCAGCACAGGAGCTAAAGTGATTTGGTCAGAATCAGATAGTTGTTTTAATGGAGGAAGCCAAGATTAGAACTCTGATCTCTTGGTTCTACTATCTACAACCCCACCATCATAGTTCTACAGTCTATAGCAGAGGTCTTCAAACTTTGTTGCCTTGAGCCCCCCTAAGATAAATATTTTGAAGTTGGGGGCCCCCCTCCAAAACTTTATGGCAAGGGCTGGAAGAGTTGGAGGGGCAGGGCTGACCACAGAGCTTTGGGCTTGTGAGACCATTGCAGAGTTTTTTATTCTGTAGCTCATAATCCACAGTAATTTAAGATTAATAAAAGAGTAAGTGCCTGAAACAAAAATTGATGAACAAACACTGCTCATATTTAGGAGATTAGTGAGCCCTTCACACTCCTGGGCCCAATACAACACCACCTGCTTCACTAATAATAGCTGCATTCCTGAGTAGCAGGCTGTCTTGCGTACCTCTTCTATGCCTTCCCCACCATGCCTGACCCGCACTCTGCTCTGGACACAGGCTCTGTATTCCTTTGAGAGAAAAAAGTTCCCGCACATTGTCCCTTCTGCAGCAAGGGATCCCTCTGCTCTAATGCTAGCAAGGAATATGAGCCCTAATGTCTCTTTTGCAAAGACACCCACGCGCTACTCACAGAAGGCACCCTTGATGCAAAGTATTGCAAGGCAGCATGGAGCAAAACTTTGTGTTACTTTGGGAAACTATCCAATGCAAATCCTGACTTGCTTTGAGTAGTAAATCCCAGCATAATACTTTTTAAATTTTTTTTTAGAGTTGATCTGTTTATTAGATTTTGATATATGTGATACAAAGTTACAAGCATACACAATATTTGTAGAACCAGTAGGCATTTTCAGGAAGCAAATTAATCAAGGCAATATAGCGGTACATGAACAAATAACATATACGCAATCCAGATCCATACAGCACAATGACTTACAACTAATACAGCAAGTAGATAATGTTGATTGTGGCATGATACCATTTCAATATAAAACATATTACAAGTACCTTATTCACTTACATTTGTTCCATACATACATTTCTAATGACTCCTTTCGGCCATGCCATATTGTCAGGGTTATTTATTTATTTAGAACTTTATAAAGCAGTCAGCTACTCTCAACGGGTGTGTCCCAGCGCAAGACTGGTGGCAGAAGTAGGTACCAGGAAGGGTCTAAGGGCTGGAAAACAGCCAGGTCTTTAGGACACGTCGGAAGATAGTTTCAGACTCAGCAGTATGCAGAGAGAGTGGCAGGCTGTTCCAGGCTCTGGCAGTGATCACTGCAAACGCTCTGCCACCCATTCTAGACGCCAAGAGGTGAAGATGATTCGATCTAAGGGTACCGCTGTACTGGGAGTGCTTGAGTCGAGCTCTAAGATAAGCTGGACCACGTCCCTGAAAAGCCCTGAAAGCCAGGACGAGAGACTTGAACTGAATACGTTTGATCACGGGAAGCCAGTGGAGCTTCCTCAAATGGGGTGTGATCGAATGGCGATATGGGATTTTGCATATCAGCCTAGCCGCCACGTTTTGAATGATGTGCAGGCGTCTAATCAAATATGCTGGTGCCTCCAGATAAAGACTATTTGCTTAGTCGAGATGTGAGGTGATCAAGGCATGAATGATGGTCCAACGGGACTCCCGGGTGAGGAAGTGAAGGATTTTGCGGAGCATGTGCAGTTTAGCAAAGCAGGCAGAGGAGACCTGACTAATTTGGGATTTGCAGGAGAGCTCATTGTCAAACCGGAACCCAAGGTTCCTAGCCGAGTCCACAGGTTTAGGAGGGGGATTCAGCTCAGATGGCCACCAAAGCGATGGAAGAGGGAGGCTATTTTGATTCAAGAACAGAACCTCCATTTTGTCTGAGTTGAGCTTAAGCGTATTCAGTGACATCCAGGTGGAGATATTGCACAGGCAGTGTCTGAAATTTGCAAATGCCCCTTCGGAGTATCATCAAATGAGAACACCAGTTGTGTGTCATCGGCGTAGGAGATCACTCTCGCGCCACAGGATTCTGCCAGTGCTGCCAACGGGGAGAGGTAAACATTGAAGAAGAGAGGGCTCAGAGTAGAGCCCCGGGGGACTCCACAACTCAAGGGTTTCTCCTCAGAGGCAAAAGGATGGAGAGAGACTTGTTGAGTTCGGCTTCTAAGGTAGGACCGAATCCAGGACAAGGGGGTGCTGGGATCCCAAGGTTGTAGTCTCTCTAGCAAGATGGAATGAGAGACCATGTTGAATGCCCGCGGACAGGTCAAGAAGCACAAGCATGCCTGAATTCACTTATTCGCGAACGGTCTCAGGGACTTCAAGGAGGGCAGTCTCAGTACTGTAGCTGGATTTAAACCCGGACTGGGAGTAGTGAAAAAGATGACGGGATTCAAGATATCTAGACAGTTGTTCCTGAATTCGTTTTTTCAAAACTTTAGCTGGCGCTGGCAAAAGGGAAATAAGTCGATAATTTTTTTTTTAAACGTTTTTGTTAAACATGGAAGGCGAGACAGCATACAGTTTCAGCACCATAAAACGTATACAGTGCACATACAGGCAAGCTCAACTAGTATATCAGTTATAGGACAGTAGAAAATTAGCTAGAGTGGGCACAACAGTACGACATCATACATGCACGTAGTAACAACCCTCAGTCCGAGGTGACCTCATCCTCGTCTATTCGTGGGGGCTCGCATATATTACCCCAGAACTCATTTCATGCACCCCATATTTGCTCCCACTTCCCCGGCATCCACGATGGACAAAAACCGCTTTCTCCGCCACCATTGCGTCATCCATGTCCCTGCATCAGTCCCTTAGCGTAGGTAGCGTATCAGAGCCCCACAGCCTGGCAATATTACGTTTCGCCATCATCATACCCAGCATGGCCCAGTCCTGTTGGTGATGAGTTAGGCCGTTAGCTTCCCATACATTCACAAAACAGCGCCGGGGATCAGGCAGAAGGGAAACAGCTAGAGCCTGAGAAATGATACGCAGCACAGCAGTCCAGTACATTGCCACCCGACCACAATCCCATATAGTATGAAGGAATGTCCCCTCCTCTCCACATCCACGCAGACAGTACATGTGTGATGCCTTCCCTATCTTGTATAACATCGTTCTCGGGTAGTACGTGCGGTGTAGTATTTTAAGTTGGACTAATTTGAGCCTGGAGGAGATAGCTGTTTCCCGAGAGGAGGACAGGGCCTCCTGCCATTCGGAGTCATCAAATTCGCCAATGTCTCGCGACCAGTTCAACCGCAGCTTGGACGTCATGTCAGGAAGGTTGTTAACCAACTTCCGATATGTAAAGGATGTTGCTTTATCTGTCATATGTTCCGTCACCAGCATAACACTTTTCACTGGGTTTGCATTGCAAAAGTAACGCAAACCTGTTGCAAAGCATTAGTAAATCTGGTCCCTACAGTTGCGCTGCGTAGCCTTGCTTTACATTTGGGTACAATCCAGTTTCAGGAAGCAGTCAAATCACAGTAGTTTTGGTATAGGTCCGGGTGAAATTTTAATAGCTCTGGCATAATTTGTGTAATTTTTAGAGTTTCATATTACACGAGATTCTCAAAATTATGCCATTATGCCAAACCTCATAATTATGACATTGCTTGAGGTAATGTTATTGCGCTGAAACCTGGGAAGAACACGAACAACGAGAACGCCTGCAGCACTTGTGTTTATCACACTTTTTTTCAGTGCAAAGTATGTCCTTTGTTCAAAATTGGTACAATGACACTTGTGCACTAAAATATTGAGCTTAATGACAGATTTGCATTTTGGGTAGTTATGCGTAATTTTCACAAAAGTTCAGATTTAATGAAAGCATTCCACAAATTCCACCCCACAGTTTGTTTTCCCAGAACACTAAAAGTGACATTTCCTCTAATCCTTCTCTGTTAAACTGTCTGTGAATAAGATGGGAGAGATAGAGGGATAGAAATGACAATGGCTTAGAAGGGTGAATGGTAAACCAGGCAGCTCCTCCATCCCTACTGGTTAATAGTCTGGCCACTCACTAGAACAAGGGATGGGTGACTTGTAACAATGGTGATGCACTAAAGTGGCAAATTAAATACACTTACTTTTTCAAAAGTAATGGGTCATAAATTACTATTTACACTTCTGCATGGCTCTTAAGAATGGCTGTAAAATAAATCTACAGTCTGATGATTTGGTGAGATCTGATGCATTGTGGAAGGGCGTTGGTTTGTTTTCCTATATGCACCCGCTATCAGTGTTGCACAAGTGAAAATATCTGTTAGGTTGACTAATCCTCACCCCACCCATTAGAACCATTTTTTATCTAGGCACTTGGTTCATCACTGAAACCAGTTCCCAGGCTAAAAACATTCACTGATGAGTAAGCAAACTTGTTTTTAACTTCACGAAAATGCAGCATGAACAAATGCCATATTCTATCAATAAAACTACACGTCTGCCCAGATGCTTGAATTTCCCTGCATCAGCCATTCATAAATGAGAAAATAATATATATCATCCTTTAAGCCAACTACGTCCCATTAGTACGAATGTACAATTTCTGGGAGTGCATAAAGCTTATCAAGACATAAATGATTATTTTACGTTTGTCAATAGGTGGTCCTTTAATGCTGAATATTTTCTCATTTTTAAACTTGTCAGGTACCGCTCCGGTGATCACGCTAGCTGCGTGAGAAAACGGAAGGAGAAACATGGGGAAGACTACATTTCCCATGATTCTTGGCGGTGGCGCACAACGCGCATCCTCCAGGCGCGACAGAAGAGATTACAAAGACAGCAGAGGAAACGAGAACGCTGCTGATAATTACTTCGGTTGCTGGTGAGCAACTCTGCTGTTGTACTTGAACCGGTATCTTCGGCGGCTGGAAAAGGACGGAGTTCGTCTTTCTACCCCATCATAACAGGGACCACAGGTATCGTGGGGCAAGACCGGGTCTCCTCTGTTGGATGAGACGCATTTTCGGCGTTCTCGTGCAGAGGAGACGGTGCGCACTTAGGGGCGCTTGGGCAGCGTGATCTCCCTGTTGGAGAGACCTTTAGCAGGTTTCATGCAGGGAGGTAGTGGCGCCCGCGAGTTCATGCATAGAAACGCATTGGCGTTTCATCCATGGCCACAAGACTTTGCTTATGATTGAATGCGTGTGCTTAAGAGGCCATTAAGCAACACATCTTTGTTTTACCTAGTGGAACATTTGCATGCTTTGGAGTGATTAAGCAGCAGAACCATGCCTGAATAATTGGAACGTATTATATGCTTATTACTCCTGTGGTACTTGCTTTTGTACTGGAGCATTGGTTGCTTTGCTGAACACAAGGAAAGCTACACATTTTTTCTTTGATATTAACATTGTTTTTATGGACGAAAGAGAGCAGTCAGAATCAAAACGGACTCTCTCATATCTCTTCTATTAGGATTAAAGAGCAGTTATTTTTCTTTACAGGTATGAGCAATATACATAGGAAAGAGAGAGAATAATAGAGGGAAACAAAGTGAATCTATAAGTCTGGATTTTTATTGTATGTTCTTGTCCCCCTTACAGGTCTCCCTCCCCGCAGTTCCCTCCATTTCCTTTCCCCCCGCTCAATCGCTCCCAAAAGTCTGTGCTTGATTGCAAACCAGACTTGGGTCGATTCAGAGGTGGGCCCCCATTGAGCATCACACAGCCCTGAGAAACTGGATTCGGACGGCCTTGACACTTGTGTACAAATCACTTTTGAGTGTGAGAATTTTCGAGCTCTGCGATGTAATGTTAAAGTAACAAACAGCTGAATGTTCTACAGGTTTATATTGTCTTTATGTTTTCCAGATAGATAACTGTGAAAACTGTACCTTTTAAATTATAATGCCCAATATAATTATTTAAATAGTTAGCAATTGTTTGAAAACAATAAGAATTGCATTAGACTTTTTGCGCTCTAGGCGCTGGACCGCCTTTGCCATCCCGACTGCGGCCTCCAACCAAAAGACAAAAGTAGTTAAAACAGTATTTACATTAAATATGTTTGTATATCTGGTTGTGTATACTAGGCGGGATCAACCTAAGAGCACCAGGACCTGTGTAGATAATATTTGCAATAACTAGTGCCTCCGTGAAACATTTCTGTCCCACACCATGGTTGCAGCCTGTAATAAGTGCTGAACATGTGTAATTGGCTATTTTTCAGCATATTGACGGTCTTGACGAGGCACTGTGATAAGAGTGAGGCAGGTGGGTGGGTCGTTCAATGGGGTGATGCACGAGTCCTAATGTCGATGAAAGTCGTTGTACAGTAAACAGGGCAGTGTTTCTCACGTTTTAACAGTGTTTGACAAATGCACGTAGTTTATATCAGCAACAATTTGTTTGTGTTTCAGTAACTTAAATGACCGTAGTTTTGGTTCTGCTGTCGGTAATTCAGCCAGCAACAGTCCCACTGAAGGCAGATTTACCTCATCCGAGTAGAACCTGCACATTTTACACTACCCCATCTGTAAATCACGCCCAGTTATCCTACAATGGATATTACTTTAACCGGATTCAGCTAGTGGAAGTAGTCTGTGAAGGACCATGCAGCACTGATTGTTGCAAATGGTCGACTGGTGCCCTCCTTGAGATGTCTCAATGCCCCCCACAGTTTAAAGACCACTGCACTAGAGTAACAAAGTCAGGAAGTGTCAGAGTGAATTAATGAGGTCTAATAACCTACAATAAACACTATACAGCCTTGGTATCGGGCACCCCAAGCTTCCATAAAACCAGTTGCGCTCTTAGGAACCAAAACTTTGAGCCCAGATTTTTTTTTTTTTTAACAAATTAAGCCATGACATGTTAGGCATTTCTGCAAATTGAATTAAACATTAAGCATTTACAATTGCAAGGATGTTTCCTAAAATACATTGAATCGTACTATATAAACTCAAAAGCAGGAGCATCGATTAGAACCCAAGAATACTTCTGCTGAACTTAAAACATTGAGCGCAGGCTGGCATCCCCTTCATCTCTCTTGGTGGGGCCGTCTTGACACAATCAAAATGATGCCAACTCCAATATTTTTGTATATCCTCTCCAACATCCCACTACCTATTCCATCTAAATTCTTTCAGAGGTCAATTCTATTCTAATCTCCTTTTTATGGAATGATAAAAAATCAAAAATGGCGTTACAGAAATTAGTAAAACCAAAATCTGAGGGCGGTGTCAATTTCCCCCATTTCTCCAATTATCACAAGGCCTTTCAGTTACGTCAACTAACGAATTGAATTACCAATCAGACTGGGGATAAACCTCTCTGGGTAGATCTGGAGACCTCATTTTTAGTTCCCTTCTCATTTCAGGAATATCTCTCCTTCACCCGCAAACGCTCTCTGCTCCCATGATTAAGCAACCCTGTAAATTACTATCTATTGCACCCCATTTAGTTGTACATAAATTAGATACTTTTCTCAATTCTACAATCTGGCACAACAAACAAATCCTTCTTAACACAAATCCTATATATATTTTGGGGACATCAAATTAACACTATTTTTCACACAACAATCCCCCTCTACTTCACAAATGTTTTCCTAGGCAGTCTAACACGGACTGGGGGCGGGCAATCCCAATGGCTACTTATTGACTTATTAATAGCCGTGGCTTTTAAACAGATATCAAAGAACTAGAAAAATTCCTCCAAATGGTCTTATTTTGCTTGGTGGTGTGCGGTATGTCACAACCATCGCCTTGATACAGCATTTGTCCATCCCATCTCTCTTGCTACAAAACGACTACACCTCTGGGGCCTTTCACACAATATCCAGACGATACTGGGAAGAGAACTTCTTCACCCGGTCTCTCACAACAAGAAGTCTCCAAGCCTCCTGACTTCCTATTGCTCATTGTACAGTGATGCTTAATTTATCATTTCCTATAATGTCTTTTAAGATTATGTATTATTCACAAGTATTGGTATCTATATTTCATGTGAACCTGGGACTACACTCATATCCTCTGCTATAATTTCTTGTATTATTTTCATGAGTATAGCATATCATTACTCCTTTTTATTGTACCTTCTTGCATGTGTGCATTAAGAAATAATTGCTTATACGAAGTATTGTTTTTTATGACTATATTAATATTTCTAAATAAACATATTGAAGTTTAAAGACATATTTTTTTTTAAAGAACCCAAGAATACACTTTACAAGTAGACAGCTTGGCCATCGCACCTCTTTGTTGGTTTTGAACCATGAGCAGTTATGCAAACTTAACTGCCTCCCCTGCAATGTAACCACCCGCTAAAAAGTGTGTAAAAAAGAATCCAGCAAATGTAGTAATTGTATTAACAAATTGAACGTTGAAACAAGACACTTAAAACTTCGGGGCTTTTTGCGAGGAAAAAAATAAAATCTACTGTCCCAATACACGTTTCATTTCTATTCCAAAAAAATTTGTAAAACTTCTAAAAGCTTAACAAGAAACTAATTTTGCTAAAGAATTCTCTTTGAAAACTAGCACAGAGTCCACACACAAAAAAGTGTCTGTACAAAAAAAAAATTCCCATCACATTATCCACCACCCCGTTAAAACCCCCACAAACGTTTCAAACAACTAATTCGCGAAGGCTGCCAGCTGCTACTTTTAAAGGCACAAAAAAAAAACACAATCCTTAAGTGCAGGAAGTGATGACAGTGCAGGCCCAGCCAATAGAAGCCCCTAGAAAGAGTTCAAACTGGGCCTTTCAGAGTGACTCACCTGGCATTAATTATGCAAATGAGGCAGGTACATAGGCGGCAGCACTGCAGCGCTCGGGTTTGATCCCTCAGTAACACAACGCCCAGAAGCCCTGCACAGAGCCTGCCTCAGCACCCAGAAGAAGTAAGTAGCGCTTCTGAGGGGGTCCTCGGCCGTCTACCCGCATGCCCCCCCCGGCTCGGCACATGCTGATCACTGCTCGTGTCAGCAGCCAGCGTTGAACCTGTGAGTGGCTTTACACCATCCTTTCTTTTAGATAGCCTAGGCGGTTGAGGCGCCGGCTGCGGCATCTGGAGATGTTGGCGCTCAACGCTCCGGGGGGGGGGGTTTACACCATCCTTTCTTTCTGATAGCCTAGGCTGGTTGAGGCGCCGGCTGCGGCATCTGGAGATGTTGGCGCTCAGCGCTCCGGGGGGGTTTCGGTGGCGGAATTATGCTGTGCATTTAGAGAGCGGTTTTCACTGTAAACATGTTTGAGATGCATTAAATGCAATGTCCGCTTTTGGGAAATGAGGGGTTATTGTTAAATGCTCGCCCCAGATTCTTTTTCGGTAACCTGCCTATTCCTGAATTCTTGGGTTTTTCTCCCTCCCCTCCGCCCCCCAGACCACCCAGCCCCCTCCAGAGGTCTTCAAACTTTTGAAGGTTGAGCCCCCCCAGCTGAATTTTTTTAAATGTTGGGCCCCCCCACCACCTGACAGAAATTTCAGGAATCTGGTACACTACATAATCGACCACTTAACTTGGCTTAACGCTGCCTTGTAAATAAGGCCCACTTTAATGCTATGCTCAGCGTGAAAAGGTGGGCAGTGGGTGTTGCGGTGGGCGTTCCACTGCAACAGGCACTGATTTTTATGCTGCGCCCTATTTAGAACTAGAACTAGAACTACAAGTCCCAGCGCCAGCGCGCTGCACACGGGACTACAAAACGAGGGGTGAGCGTCCGCTCGCGAGAACTCTTGACTACTGGGGGCACTCAGACTACGTGTGCTGCTCCCTAGAATCGCTTTGTTGGCTAGGACTTAGCTCACCTGAGGCGGAAAGCCGGGTGATAGTTAGTTCGTTTTAAAAATAAAATCATTTATTTTTGGAAATAATTTGCGTCTGTTTTCATTGCTTTTAAATTGCTGCACTGACCATCTCTCCTACTGTCCGCACTCCCTCCGTGCTGATACACCCGATTTGGGGTCTGTGGCCGGAGCTGCCCTTTGTTTATCCTCTGCACGGTAACTGGGCTCATTTGTTAGAACTACAAGTCCCAGCGCCAGCGCGCTGCACACAGGACTACAAACCAAGATGGCCGCTTCTCCGCGCAGGGGACGCGATCAGCGGGCGCGCCTCTGTCGCGCCGAAGTCGAGCCTAAGTCCTGCCCGTCTGCGCCCCTCCGCGCCAGGCTGGGCCATGGGGCCACTAATTCTGTTACTACTGATACCACTTCAGCTTTACAAGGTACTATTAAAACCTACGTGGCTGATGACCTGCTTTCACATAGACCTGTGATGAATACGCATTGCTCTGTTTGCTCTCCCCCCATGCAGGGGTTTCACTGTAACAATTGTGGATTTACCCTGGGAAGAATGAACAGACGCAAAAGGAGGAAGGAATTATGTGTTAAAACTAACTATCTTTCCACTCAACCCAAACTTCATTTTTGGAGCATAAATTGCCGATCCCTTCCAAAACATCAAAACCACGTTTACGATTTCCTTGTAGATGAAAAACCAGATGCCATTTTCCTAACGGAAACATGGCTCCAGCCAAGTTCTGGACCAGACATCGCTTTTGCGGTTCCCTCTGGCTATGTTATGGTAAATAAAGACAGAGATTTAGGTAGGGGTGGTGGTATTGCTATAATATTCAAGTCTAATTACACCTGCAAATTTGAGGCTTTTCCACTGCAGGGCTGTGAGGCTGCTTTATTCAAACTAGCCATCAGTGCCCGGATGACCCTATCCGGTCTACTGATATACCGTCCCCCTGGGAACCCCAACCCTTGGGTGGCGTCCTTTTCGGAAACCATCGCCCCGCTGATCTTAAAAGCCGCCAATTTTACCATCCTGGGAGACCTGAATTTGCATTTGGAAGATCCCCTATGCGCAACTAGCAAAAAAATTTTAGCGGATCTTGAAGCGCTCAACATCTTATTACGCAATTCTGGACAGTGCAGGCCCAGCCAATAGAAGCCCCGAGAAAGAGTTCAAACTGGGCCTTTCAGAGTGACTCACCTGGCATTCATTATGCAAATGAGGCAGGTACATAGGCGGCAGCACTGCAGCGCTCGGGTTTGATCCCTCAGTAACACAACGCCCAGAAGCCCTGCACAGAGCCTGCCTCAGCACCCAGAAGAAGTAAGTAGCGCTTCTGAGGGGGTCCTCGGCCGTCTACCCGCATGCCCCCCCCGGCTCGGCACATGCTGATCACTGCTCGTGTCAGCAGCCAGCGTTGAACCTGTGAGTGGCTTTACACCATCCTTTCTTTTAGATAGCCTAGGCGGTTGAGGTGCCGGCTGCGGCATCTGGAGATGTTGGCGCTCAACGCTCCGGGGGGGGTTTACACCATCCTTTCTTTCTGATAGCCTAGGCTGGTTGAGGCGCCGGCTGCGGCATCTGGAGATGTTGGCGCTCAGCGCTCCGGGGGGGTTTCGGTGGCGGAATTATGCTGTGCATTTAGAGAGCGGTTTTCACTGTAAACATGTTTGAGATGCATTAAATGCAATGTCCGCTTTTGGGAAATGAGGGGTTATTGTTAAATGCTCGCCCCAGATTCTTTTTCGGTAACCTGCCTATTCCTGAATTCTTGGGTTTTTCTCCCTCCCCTCCGCCCCCCAGACCACCCAGCCCCCTCCAGAGGTCTTCAAACTTTTGAAGGTTGAGCCCCCCCAGCTGAATTTTTTTAAATGTCGGGCCCCCCCACCACCTGACAGAAATTTCAGGAATCTGGTACCCTACATAATCGACCACTTAACTTGGCTTAACGCTGCCTTGTAAATAAGGCCCACTTTAATGCTATGCTCAGCGTGAAAAGGTGGGCAGTGGGTGTTGCGGTGGGCGTTCCACTGCAACAGGCACTGATTTTTATGCTGCGCCCTATTTAGAACTAGAACTAGAACTACAAGTCCCAGCGCCAGCGCGCTGCACATGGGACTACAAAACGAGGGGTGAGCGTCCGCTCGAGAGAACTCTTGACTACTGGGGGCACTCAGACTACGTGTGCTGCTCCCTAGAATCGCTTTGTTGGCTAGGACTTAGCTCACCTGAGGCGGAAAGCCGGGTGATAGTTAGTTCGTTTTAAAAATAAAATCATTTATTTTTGGAAATAATTTGCGTCTGTTTTCATTGCTTTTAAATTGCTGCACTGACCATCTCTCCTACTGTCCGCACTCCCTCCGTGCTGATACACCCGATTTGGGGTCTGTGGCCGGAGCTGCCCTTTGTTTATCCTCTGCACGGTAACTGGGCTCATTTGTTAGAACTACAAGTCCCAGCGCCAGCGCGCTGCACACAGGACTACAAACCAAGATGGCCGCTTCTCCGCGCAGGGGACGCGATCAGCGGGCGCGCCTCTGTCGCGCCGAAGTCGAGCCTAAGTCCTGCCCGTCTGCGCCCGTCCGTGCCAGGCTGGGCCATGGGGCCACTAATTCTGTTACTACTGATACCACTTCAGCTTTACAAGGTACTATTAAAACCTACGTGGCTGATGACCTGCTTTCACATAGACCTGTGATGAATACGCATTGCTCTGTTTGCTCTCCCCCCATGCAGGGGTTTCACTGTAACAATTGTGGATTTACCCTGGGAAGAATGAACAGACGCAAAAGGAGGAAGGAATTATGTGTTAAAACTAACTATCTTTCCACTCAACCCAAACTTCATTTTTGGAGCATAAATTGCCGATCCCTTCCAAAACATCAAAACCACGTTTACGATTTCCTTGTAGATGAAAAACCAGATGCCATTTTCCTAACGGAAACATGGCTCCAGCCAAGTTCTGGACCAGACATCGCTTTTGCGGTTCCCTCTGGCTATGTTATGGTAAATAAAGACAGAGATTTAGGTAGGGGTGGTGGTATTGCTATAATATTCAAGTCTAATTACACCTGCAAATTTGAGGCTTTTCCACTGCAGGGCTGTGAGGCTGCTTTATTCAAACTAGCCATCAGTGCCCGGATGACCCTATCCGGTCTACTGATATACCGTCCCCCTGGGAACCCCAACCCTTGGGTGGCGTCCTTTTCGGAAACCATCGCCCCGCTGATCTTAAAAGCCGCCAATTTTACCATCCTGGGAGACCTGAATTTGCATTTGGAAGATCCCCTATGCGCAACTAGCAAAAAGATTTTAGCGGATCTTGAAGCGCTCAACATCAAAAGGTTCAAAAGGTTCAAAATAAGCTTTATTCGATATTTAACAAAGAAATATCATATAAGCGTACATTATTATACAGTGTTTTTAAAAACAAGATGAAAGAAAAAAAAAAAAAAAAAGGAAACACATAAAATTCCAATGTAAAATTAAAAGGTAGATTGGGAAACAATTAGAAGCAGCATTTAAAAACAACAATTGTTATGACCGATATCAGTCTATGGATTTCCTACACCCGCTGTTATGGTGATTCGATGCTCGGGGACAAGGGTAAAAGTCATACAGGTCCCAGATACGGATGGAGCCATCGCCACGTTTGGGCTGGGTAGATCGCAAGTAGGGGGCAATGTTCCTATGTTTAAACTTAACCAAGATCAAGTCCCCTGGAACATTTTTGGGCAGAAGACCAAGCCACCCCACCCTTCTTACGCTCAGTATCCCACCGTCTAGCGCTGAAGGTAATGGTCTATTATTTTGGAGCCAAAAGATGGCTTTGTTCAGTAGGTCCTGATGCAGTTCGCGTTTTCCTGGTCTGAGTGCGGGGACCCCAGAGAGAACAGTGATGTATGGAGCTGCTTCAGGAGGTAAATCAATGCAATGCTTTCTTTTTAGTGCGATCACAGGAGCTCTATGTGGGGGGTGATCGAGATTGAGAGTATCATTGGGACCACTTTGGATAGGTGGTATGACAGGGGAGTCACAAGTTTGCAGTATCGTGGGGGCATTGATCATAGTATTGATGGGAGTAGGGCTTATGGAGTTAACAGGGTTTCCGATTTGTGGGTGTGACCGGACAATAGTTTTCTCGATCCTGCACAGTCTGTCCCCCAAGTCATTTATTTTGACTACCAGTGGTGATAGAGCAGTGTATATCAGTCGCTCGATTTGGGCCAGTAGGGTCGATTGTAGAGGGGATAGAGTCTCAGCCTTATCCGATGGTAATGAGGCAGGGATCAGGCCAGATACAGAGGGGCTACAGTTGTTAAATGGAGAGAGAGTTATGTTGGGGGTTGCCTGGGGATTACAAATAACTTGATCAGTGTCTCTAGTCACTATTGGAGTGATTGGTGCATCCGGGATATAGTTTGTGCCACAGAGGGCATTCAGCTCTTCCCAGATGGACATTGTAATTTGAAGATAAAGTCCTGGTGGCAGAGGTAGACAACTCCAAGGGATAGGGATATGAGATAAAACCTGGCTTTACCTTCTCCAGATGATGATGCCCAGTGTAGTGGCCCGTCCCGTCCTACTCGTGCCTCTGAGGGCCACAGAGGGCCCGCCCTTTGCCTGGGCTTAGCCCCGGGCGCAGTCCCGCGCGCGGTCCCGCGACGCGGGGGCTCGCGCTGGTCTTATGCGCACCTCCGGGGGCGGGACAGGATGCGCGCCCTCCTTGGCGCAAGTACTGCTGGGGGATGTAGTCCCGAAACTCCGCCTCGCCGCAATGGCCGGGAGGCGGCAGGCAAACGGAGGCAGCAGGTCAGCAGAAGAACCCGGTGGACGTCGGGGCCCAAGGAATGCCCTCCCAGACCTCTCAGGTCAGTGGATACAGTAAGTCCCCCGCTCCCCCGGGGCTCGCGCTGGTCTTATGCGCACCTCCGGGGGCGGGACAGGATGCGCGCCCTCCTTGGCGCAAGTACTGCTGGGGGATGTAGTCCCGAAACTCCGCCTCGCCGCAATGGCCGGGAGGCGGCAGGCAAACGGAGGCAGCAGGTCAGCAGAAGAACCCGGTGGACGTCGGGGCCCAAGGAATGCCCTCCCAGACCTCTCAGGTCAGTGGATACAGTAAGTCCCCCTCAACATCTTATTACGCAATTCTGGACCCACCCATTTGGCAGGGCACCTGTTGGACCCTGTCTTGTCTAATCTTGCGTATGACTGCGTATCGGCCGCTCGTCCTTGGGAATGGTCAGATCATATGGCAGTCAAATTCTCTCTTTCGTGCTTCACAAACATTGCTTTCGATGCAGATTCAGGTGAAAAATCACGGTGTTGGGGCAAACTTAACATTACTGAGTTTAACAAGTATCTATCTGACACATCGCCAGATGTCAATTCATCTCTATCGGTCTCAGAAGCAGCAGTCTCCGATTGGTTGACTACTGCTGCAAATAAACTCGTTCCTTTTGCACCCCTACACGCCTTGTCCCATCGTCATCCTGCAGCTTGGTTCTCAGGAAATCTTAAAACAATGAAATCCAAATGTAAGGTACTTGAGAGACAATGGAGGCGTTCCTACTCTCCCTCCCGCAAGATGGCATATAAGGTAGCTCTTAGAGACTACCATAAACAATGCAAGACCGCACGAGCTACCCATATCACTAATACCATCGCACATGCCCAGAATTGCCCACGTACATTATTTTCTGTGGTGAAAAAACTAACAGGAGCAGATTGCATTCCTACACCTCCAGCTCTGAAAGAGGAACAGTGTAACTCGATTGCTGAGTTTTTCATTACTAAGGTAGAACGGATTTATAACTCACTGGGTATTTGTCCTATGAATGCCGATTTATCCTCTACTCTTATGTTAGCCCAAGACTGCCAACTTCCTATGACAATCAAGGTCTCGGAATGGGTGCCTTTTGACGATGTCTCTTTTGCCAATTGTCTTAAGAGCATCAAATCTGGCTCCCCTTGTGACCCTCTTCCGACAACATTTTTTGAAACAGCTTGATTTAAATTCCCGTCGGGTAATGATGAAACTTTTGAATACCTCGTTAACTGAATCATGTGTTCCACAGAAGTGGAAACATACGATGGTAGTCCCCTTGCTGAAAAAAGCAGGAGCGGATACCTCAAACCTATCCAATTATAGACCCATTTCGTTGTTGCTGATTTTTTCTAAAATCTTAGAGAGGCACATTAACTCCCAACTATCTCATCTGGTGGAAAGTGTGGGTTATCTACACCCGTCACAATCTGGTTTCAGGGCCCACCATTCTACTGAAACTACTCTTTTGGGGGTGACTGAGAATTTGAGACATAGTGTCGATCGCGGGGAGACATCGGCGCTTATCCTGCTGGATTTAAGCGCTGTGTTCGAGACTGTGTCTCATTCCATTCTTCTCACAGCCCTCCAATCCTTGGGAGTTGGGGGCTCCGCCCTAACTTGGATAACTTCCTTTCTAAGTGGCCGTACCTTTCAGGTTTTTTCGGCCAAAGCCTCTTCCAGAGTTTGTGCATCGGCGTATGGTGTCCCCCAGGGGTCTATTCTTAGTCCACTACTTGTTAACATCTATATTAGACCCCTGGCCACCATTGTGGAAGAAGCTGGCTTAAATTTATTTTCATACGCCGATGATACACAAATTATCTTCTCCTTATCTAAAAGGGAAGGCAATGACAGTTCGACTCTTAAAGTGGGTCTGTCCCAAGTAGCAAGATGGATGCAGGAAAATTTCCTCAAGTTAAACGGCGATAAAACCGAGATTGTGATCCTGGGTAAAGACAAAGACCTCTGGGGCCCCCAACATTGGCCCGAGAGCATGGGTCCTACACCGAAGCCCGTGGCCCAGGTTCGCAATCTCGGATTTTTAATCGATGAAAAGCTTCCTATGCGACAACAGGCCGTAAAAGTAGCTGCCACTTGCTTTGCTACACTAAAATGGCTCCAAAAGATACTGTGGATGCTTCCTGTCCCCACACAAAGGACGGTGGTCCAAGCTTTGATAACATCTCGCCTGGACTACGGGAATGTATTGTATCTTGGTGCCGACGGGACAACTGTGAAAAAACTTCAGATTGTCCAAAATGCGGCCGCACGACTACTACGCAATGTTCCCCGGAAAATATCCGCATCCTTGGCCCTCCGGGACTTGCATTGGCTTGAAATTAAAAACAGAATCAAATTTAAAGCTCTATGCTATATTTTTAAAATAAAACAGGGCTCTGCCCCTAGGTACCTTCAAAGTCTTATTCATGCTTATACACCTAGCCGTACTCTCAGATCTGCAGGCAAAGGAGACTTTGTGGTTCCTAGATTTAGGTTGGTGAAGATGGGCAGTCGCTCATTTTCTCACCTGGCTACCAAAGCTTGGAATGCTCTGCCTGTAGGGCTGAAGTTGGAAACTGATCTTGTCAGGTTTCGCAAGGGTTTAAAAACGTGGCTTTTCCAGCAATAATCACTCAGAACAGTCTTTTTAGTTTGTCTCGCTCTTTCTGAATTCTTGTAGTTTTTCTTCTCCAGTCTATCCCTTGGCGCCGGGAAACCCACTGCGGGTAGCTGTGCGCCTTATAAGTTTAAATAAATAAATAAAAATAAATTTACAAGGGCAGCGTAAAAGGGAGTCAGCGTTAAAATTAAGAACAGGGAAACCCTGGTCTTAAGCTGGCGAAACTAGAAGAAATGCATTATTTCTCCTCATTTTTGCTTCATCTATGTGTGCTGTCTTGTGCAGCACACATGGGAAAAGCAAAATGCCTTGTGCTGATTTTGGGACTCAACAGTCAGCCCACCGCAGACCGCAGGGCACTGGGCAAGCCTCAGAAGAGTGAAGACTAGATGCCAAGTTTTCAGATTGCTTATATGAGACATTTTCATGGTTTCAGTGTACTTGTCACATTCTACTACTAAATTCGTGATACTGAGTGACACTTTCTCACAAGTAAAACTAAGGAATTAAGTCCAAGTAAAGAGCTAAAGTGTCGTATGTGTGTGAACATCTAATCAATACCTTTCACATGCATTTCTACCTTGGAAACACTCATATGAATGTGGATAATAAATGTGCAAGCACGTTGAATTTATGAACTTGGAAGTGACATCTACAGAATGTAAACATTCTCCTCTTTTTAATTTGGGTTGAAATGCTGTGTGTTCAGTGCCCAGTTTCTATGGACATTGTTGCAACCTGCCATCCTTTTTTCTGTTTAATATGGCCCACTTCAGAAATCAGTATGAACCCTCTGCGCTACTTTATTAGCGAGAAAACTGCCACTAAACTAAATGCTGATCTCTGCCACACAAAAAACATTATTCACTAGAATTATCTTGGCATTTTTATTGTCTGAAAACGTCTGGAAAACAAGGAATTCAGACCCACTGTCCGGTGGTTTTAAACCCATGTTATTTATGCAAAAGTACAAGTTCCACAGTAAAAAAACAGATCTCTGTGAGAAAAGTGATGAAGCAAAGCTTCGCATATTTTGCGACTTGCTGTATTCATGAACCTCGTTTATGTGTAACAAGGTAATCACATGTACGTTTTACTAACGTTATTTTATGTTTGAACAAGGTTTCTTGATGCTTGCATATGTGTTTTACTAAAATAATTTACTCGAGTCGTTTAACATGGCCGCCGCTTGTATTTAGTTACTGCGCATGCGTCAGTCACACTCACGTGTCCTGACGTGTCTGCAGAGTTGGAGGGAAATTTATGCGCATGCGTAATACATAGCTTTGCCTGTAACGTGGTACTGCTCGTGCCACTGCTCTTGTGCCTGTTATATGTAGCTAACATTTAGACTGCATAAGTATATTTTATAGTGATAAGTTGAAAGTACAAAACCAAATGATGTGTTTTCATAATGTTATTTTTATGTATTAATTTGTTTTCGCTTACTTTTCATGTACCGCGGGAAATGGGGGTCTGTCTATACCGAAAGCCATCTTGGAGGTCCCTTCTGCGCATGTGCGACTTTTCGGGGACCTGACAACCTTGGCTGATGGAACTTAGCCAGCTGGCAGTGATGGGCAAGATGCTCCTGAGAACTGACCTGCAAACTCGGCTGAACGGAGTCACATGTCCCTGCTATGCTACATTGTTAAATTGTCATTGTACTTCTTTGCAGTTTCTCATGGGAACCCCAATCTCGCTAGGCGCTACCCAGATATGTAAATGAAGAATCCAAATAGTGTGTTATGATTGGTGTGTTACCCAAATCCTACCTTAGGACCAATCGAAATTGGGGATTCTGACACTTTGCAACATTTGGGGGGTGGTACCCTGTCCCAAAACAGTATATCTACCCTGGGTTCACCTAGGGAAATTGTCCGACTTGTCTGGTTTAGCTGACCTGTCACTGACCCATCGTACTCAATAGGTGACTGAAGATACAGAGCGCTGCGGAGCACTCTGTCCGAAATTGACCATAGACTAAGGTTCTACTGAACCTTAAAGTGCTGGCGAAGCACTTTGCTGGGAGTTCGCTGACCCAATCGGGGTCTTGATCGATAACTGCAGAGAGGGTGGAGCGCAGGCGTTGCTTCCAAACTGCGGGTGCGGTCCTGTCCTGAGCGGTCCTGTCCTGAGGGTTTGCTGTCCTGTCCTGAGGTCCTGTCCTGATTCCTAATCTGAGGGTATCCTGTCCTGTCCTGGGTGTCCATTCTGCACCTGCTGTCCTTTGAGGGGTATCCTTCCTTGAGGGTTTCCTGTCCTTAACTGACCCGTGGCCAGGGTTTGGTTTCCACACCAGTCTAGGTAAATACTGCTCTAAGTTCTTTAAACTTGCACCTTTCTATTTTTCTGTCTTTGCTTTAATAAAGACACACCTTTGCACATGTTGATTTTTCCATGCTTTTGCTGCAAACTTTTGAATCATAAAGTCAAGTGCATATATTCTTAAATTGTTCCTATGCTATCCTACCTTTTGGAAATCATATTTTGCATTGCAGTTGTCATTTTCTGATATGGTCTAGAACGGCCTTACTTAAACTGTCTGAAAACTCCTTGCCTTGAATGCATAGCATTTTCTCTTTATCTCATAATTGCATTTAAATGGTTACCCTGACTTTATTTCTCTATAGTTATGTACTTTTCATTATCTTGGTTATTGACTGCCTTATTCTTGTAAGTTTAATGCTTGACGAAAACGAACTTTAGATAAACATTTTAAAACTTCCAGTTGTCCGTGGTCATTTACAACAGTATTGAATGTCATTTGAATTTGCATTTGTTACCTTTCCTTTTACAGCTAGGCCCCTGATCCGTTGAAGTCATAGGTACCCGTGTCGGTGGATGGTAAGTCGGGTACACTGAGTGATAACAGTAGGGAACACACACAATTGGTAGCAGCCCGTGAAGTCGCCCTGTCAATGAGTAGTGTGAATTGAAAGTATATGGGCCCTGAAGCCGGAAACGGCGGAATCATTGGCTGGGTGACCTCTCGCGCTCTATCAGTTTTCTGGTAGATCAGAGGATGGTTAGGGACTAGCTAAAGGTTAGGTAGGACTAGTTAGACTAGTTAAGTCGGTAGCTGCTAGTACATTAATGCTGCTATAAGAGCGGCTGTTCCGAGGGGACTGATCACTCTCTTGTGAATACGCTGCTGAAATTCATGAATTGTTGTATTGTTATTATTCTTGTTCTTATATTGTTATATGTATTAATCCATGCATTTGTAAACCGTCTCGTATTGTGTTGTCCGAACTCCCCGGGGAATTGAAAGGGCAAGTGGTGAATAGAATCCATTGTCCTGAGGTCACAGGCTTAAGGAAAGTTAGGTGCAGGTTAGGATAACCGGGAAGCACTAACTAGGGTTTTTCTGAATACGTGTGTGAATAAATGTCAGTAACGAGGTTCATTGGCAAACTTCCCATAGTGGCGTAACCTAGTAAGGGTCACATCGGAAGAGTAGCAGGTTCCTCGGAGCTAGGGTGAAAGCAGAGGGGTCCGCTGGGAAACCTTAGACTCGGATATATCCCGGAAAAGTGGATGAGTTTAGGGGAATAACAGGTTCACCGATGCTAGAGTGAAGGGTAGGCGGAAGAGATCTGCCCGCAGCGCGTGAAAAGTAAATGGAAGTAGTTTACTTGCAGTAAAACAAAGCTATCCACTTGAGCACTGTGGCGAATGTGTATTTGTTGTAAAATAACCAAGCACTGAGCACTTTAAAAGGAAAGAAAGTTTCCGTTACCTTGTGAAGGGAGGGAGTCAGTCGCGAAGCACCTCTGACGTCACTCCGTGCCGCGCTGGGATTGGTAGAAGCAGCGGGCGGGTAGCGGGGCTGGAATTGTGAAGGAGGGGTGAAGCGCCGGAGCGTGAGAACAGTCTCACGAAGGGGCCGCGCACCCATTGGCCGAAAATACTTGAACGCGTGCACCTCATTGGTCGCACGGAATTACAAGACGCGTTCTGATTGGAGGTGAATTTGTAAACAGAGTTAAGCGTAAAAATTGTATGTGGCACTCGTATTGTCCAGAGACTAGACCCGATCCAAGAAACCAAGGGTTTGAAAGGGATCAGTGGAAAGCTAATAGATACGATATTATGTACGGAGCTAAGAGAAAGATGTCCCTTGTAAATAGGGTAAAGAATTATTTCAAAACGGACAAACCGATTAAATCTAGAGAGGGCGTTACTATCCCGCCACCGAATACTCCTGCCTCATTCATGATGTTTGACCGAGGGTATAATACCTGTGTGTGGTTGGAGAATTGGGTAAGGTACACAAAAGATGACGGAGTATTGGCTTTTCCGTTAGACGGTACCTTCAATGGTAGGATTTTATTTAATTTGAGAACCCGTATGAATGAATTACATCCCAGACCGAGACTAACGCAGTATGAGGCATTAGAGGAATGGGAGATTGAGGCTTTTGAAAGAGAGAAACCCCGGATGGACAAAGGTCTGACCAAGTGGTACCCAAGGCTGAAACAGGAGACTAGGGACAAGAGGATGAAACAGTGGAGACAGAGCATGATTGTTGAGGGTCTGTTTCCCATGATGCCAGCATGTACCCCTTCGGGGGAAGGGAAAAAGACAGAAAAATGTAAGCATTGGGGAGCCCTTGGAGAGTCAGACGATGAATTGTTAGATGACATCTTTACGAGAAGTCCGCCCCCTTATAATGAGGGAGCCCGACCTTCCAGTGCAGGAGAGAATCCCCAGCGTCCATCTATTAAGGAGGAGGACAGATCCCTATGTAGGGGGGGAGGTGGCCAGGTGTTGCCCTATTTTGAGAACCCCGGACCGGCAGAGGTACGCAATATATATCCTAGAATGCCCGAGAGCTCAGAGGAAAAATATTCCCGTGAAAGAACATTTTTTCCCAGACCTCTGTATGAAAACGAAGAAAAGCCAGTAAGTTCAGGAGTGCCCTTTTTGCAGCCTCCATATGGGGAAGAGCGCAGGTCATTTGGTGCAGGAACTTTGTTCCCAAAACCAAATTATGGTGGAGGACCAAGTGAAACGCATCCTACTGCCCCGAGTCTTACCCCTCAACTGACCCCACAGATGATACCTGACCGGACATTAGGAAGAGTACTAGATGAAAGGGAGCAAGAGGCCCTAGCTAGACAGAGGACAGAAATAATTCAGAAGATCTCCCAGTTAAATACCAGTCCTGAAGCTTTGACTATTCCGGTAACGATCGGACCAGTAGTCCCGTTGTATGGGAATAGTCAAGGAAGTTCGAACCCTCCAGTTATGAACCCGATAATGGCCCCGCCGAGGCAAGAGCCCCTACTGATAGACGATCAGTCCAGTGAGTGCGAGTCCGAAGTGGTGTTCTTGGATCTACCAAACAAACAGACCGGAAAGGGAGTGCAGAAGAGGCATAATCCTTTTGATGCGAAAGAAATTAAATTAGAATCAGCAACAGGGACTAGGAGTGTTTCCTTGGTAACTCCGGAAGAGATTGAAAGTTGGAGTCGTGATTTAGAAAAACAGGCTCCGCAAACGAAACCTTTAGACCTCTACAAGCTGAGGGTAGAAATAGAGGAATTGATGGCAGGAAATGTGGGGTTAGACAGATTAAACACCTATTCTGAAGAAGAATTGCTGTTCATGTGTAAAAGCCTTACCAGAAGTACCAGGGTGCTCCACGAAAAGCTGACAGACACCGCAGCTAGTATGGGGGTAGATATTTCAAGATCCAAGCCCTTACAAAAGCCTTACAGAGCTGAATTCTCAGACAAGGATTTAGAGAACCTGAATGTGTCAGGGAAGAAGGTGCAGATTAAAGAGTTGCTTGCAGTTTTGCAAAAATGGGGAGATGTGGAAAGGTGGAGAAGCAGGTGGGCAAGAAAGAAAGATGAGGCTCGATCCAGACAAGCTACCCCTGAGTTCCCTTCAAGAGAAGTAGACAAGCCTGAAACATTATGCCCCATGCGTGAGGTACCAGGTGGGAGGTATGTGCACGTTCCATGGTCCAGACAGGATATTGTGTCCTTTACTAACGATTTCCCGAAACTGAGCGAGAAGCCGGTTGAATGGTACCGGCAAGTGGAAAGGTTCGTAAAGGTGCAAAAATGCCTGTGGAAAGACCTGGATGGGTTTTTCGACATTGTGGTCCCGGTCGATCTATGGACCGAGTGTAAAATAGCCATAGCCTGGCCTAGTGAGGAGTACACAAGAGATAAAGAAACAGGGGAACCTTCAAAGGAAGTCATGAGAAAATATGAGCAGGTAATTCAGCACTTGAAAGAAAAGGTGCCAGCAAAGGAAACTGATTGGACCAGGATAGATAGAACAACGCAGGAAAGAGAGGAGACAGTGCACTCCTATTATGAAAGGTTGTTGCAGGTGTTTAAAACATACAGTGGTATAGATAACATCGAAATGAAGGATATGACGCATTTCATTTACAGGTTTGTAAACGGTTTAAGGCCTGAAATTTGTCAGTGGATAAAAGATAATAAAATCTGTTGGCATACCAAAAAGGTAGACGAGGTCCTACGGTACGCAAAGTACTGCGAGGACGAAATGGCAGAAAAGAAAAAGGCTCTCAAAGAGAAAGTGATGTGGGCTCAGGTGAAGCTCGCAGAACAGCAGGAAAAGCAGTTGAGTACAATGGTCAAAAATGCTAAGAATGAAGGTCCTGGGGGTGGGGGAGGAAGTAAGCCCCGGCCAAGAATGAGTAGGGAGGAGGCTATGAAGAAATTTCCCTGCCATCAGTGCGGCGAAATTGGACACTGGCGTAACGAGTGTCCTTACTTACCGGATGATAACCCCAAAACACCTGATTTAACTCCACAGACGCAGAAAGAAAGACCAAGAAAGACTCAACCACAGGTAAAGACAGTGCAGGTGCCTCGCGCACCAAAACAGGTATACAAGGGAAAACAAGCAGAGGGAGATGAGATAGAAGTCTGGGAAAGCAATGAGAACAGAAATGCAGCAACTTCGCAGTATCTATTAAATGATAACTTCCTTTGTGATGACCAGTACTGACGGGGCCTGAGAGGGGAGGACGAGGAGTGCGTACTTGGCGCCTCCTTGCCGGTAGACCAGTCGGGACCATACATTGAAGGAAAGGTTGACGGAAATTATGTCACCTTTCTGTTGGACACTGGTGCTACCCGTTCTACTGTGAGAACAGTGGACGTTCCAAACCTACCCCTCTCGGGAGAAGCCATCCAAGTAGTGGGTGTATCTAATCAATTGATTAGTACTCCTGTTACCAAGCCCATGGAGATCTCAATTGGAAACTTTAAGGAAATGCATAGATTTGTCGTTTGCGACACCAGTCCAGTGAACTTGCTGGGACGTGATTTGCTGTGCAAAATGAACTGTACCATCTTTTGCACACCAAAGGGTGTTGAAATTCAGACCCCAGATGAAGACGGCATTTATAAAATAATGTTAGTCCGCCCTGACTCGGAAATTAAACGAATGACCATGCAGGATTTACCGAAAGAACTCCAAGAAGCAGTGAAGCCAGAGGTGTGGGACTTTACTGGGAAAGATGTAGGGTTAATGAAAAATGTGGACCCCATACAGATAGCCATCAAGGACAATGCAGTATACCCCAATACTAAACCCTACAGAATGAATGCAGAAGTGAAAACTGGTGTTACTCTGGAAATACAGAAATTGCTAGAAGGAAATATTATACAGGAAGTAATGAGTAGCCCATGTAACTCCCCGATTATGGGCATTAAAAAGCCTAGTGGCAAGTACAGAGTAGTGCAGGATCTACGAAAAATCAACAAGATAGTAGTCCCCTGCTGCCCTATTGTCCCGAATCCAGCAGTGATTCTGTATCAGATTCCCTGGGATGCTGAATGGTTCACTGTGATAGACCTATGTCATGCATTCTTCTCCATTCCCTTGCATCCAGATAGCAAATTTCTTTTCTCATTTGCCTTCAATGGTCACGTGTATTGCTGGAACAGGGTCCCTCAAGGGTACACAGAGAGCCCCTCTATCTTTAATCAGATCTTGAAAAAATGTTTGGAAACTTTGGTCTTACCTGGAAACTCTGTCTTAGTGCAATACATAGACGACCTCTTGGTGGCGTCTAAAAGTCATAGGGATTGTGTGATTGACACCATTGCCCTCCTGAATCATCTGAGTGAGAAAGGACATAAAGTGGCCCCTGACAAATTACAGTTCTGTGCAAAATCAGTGAAATATCTGGCGCACCAGATAGAGAAAGGGGTCAGGAAAGTGACGTCAGAAAGAGTGAGAATAATACAAAAGATGCAGTTACCCCGTACTCAGAAAGAGATCAGAATGTTCTTGGGTGTGATAGGATACTGCAGGCAGTGGATTCTGGGATTTGCAGTCCTAGCTAGGCCCTTGATAAAAATGACCAAGAGAGGAACTCCAGATGTTGTAGAATGGGATGATGAAAGCTTAACAGCCTTCACGAAACTGCGAGATTGTCTGTGTACAGCCCCTGCATTGGGAATGCCAGACTATTCCAAAGAATTTGCCCTATTCTGTGACACTCGTGATAATTGTGCGTTGTCAGTCCTGACACAAGATCATGGCACAACGAGAAGGCCTGTGGCATATTTCTCTGCCACCCTGGATCCAGTGGCTGCTGGATTACCAGGTTGTCTGAAAGCAGTAGCTGCTACCTGCGCAAGTTTAGAGCAGAGTGAGTCCATTGTCATGGGACATCCTGTCACTGTGTATGTCCCACATGGAGTGGTAATTTTACTGACCAGAACAAAAACTCAGTATCTCACCCCTAGTCGGCTGACTAAATATGAGAGGATTCTTGTGGGTACTGCAAATGTAAACATTGTTAGGTGCAGTATTCTGAACCCAGCCACCTTACTTCCCGACCCAAAGGATATGGAGGGGGGGGTGGATGATGAACATGATTGCATAGACTTAACAGAATTCAACACTAAGCCACGCCCAGACATAAAAGAAACGCCATTGCCTGAGCATGACAAAGAATTATTTGTAGATGGTTCATGTCTAAGGCATGAACAAGGAGGCCTGAGTGCTGCCTATGCGGTAGTCTCCTTAGAGAAAATTGAGGAAGCAGGTTACCTATATCATATAAAGTCTGCACAAGTAGCCGAATTGATTGCAATGATAAAAGCTTGCCAAATTGGGAAGAACCTGCGCATAACAGTGTATACTGACAGTCAGTACTGTTATGGGGTTGTGCATGACTTCGGCCAGTTGTGGCTACAGAGGGAGTTCCTGACTTCATCAGGTACCCCTATTCGAAATGGAAAGGTTGTTCAGGACCTTTTAGAGGCAATCCAGTTACCAAAGGAACTGGCAGTGGTAAAATGTGCTGCTCATAAGAAGAGCATGGACAAGGTATCACTGGGAAACGATTATGCTGATCGAGTGGCCCAATGGTGCGCAAGAGATCGGTATATCGTAAATCCAAAACGAGGGGGGCCAGGAACCAGCTGCCAACTTCAAGTGTTTGAGGAAGTGCCTACATGGGATGAAGTGAAAGAGTGGCAGCAGGCGGCACCTTGGCAAGAAAGAGAGAAGTGGAAGGACGATGGGTGTAGACCAAGACGTGTGGATGGTGTCATTTTAGGTCCAACTTGTGTGCCTGTGTTGCCTAGACACCTACTTAGCACAATGGCGAGGTTGATACATGAAGGATCACACATTGGTAGGGACGCCATGATTCTAGTGTTCCAACAGACTTGGTACAGTAAAAAGTTCAGGAAAGTAGCAGAGTCCCTCTGCCAGAGGTGCCTGTCATGTCAAAAGATGAACCCAGGGAAGAGGACTGTGGTGGAACTGGGGAAAATTGGGAGGTCTGGGGGTCCCTTTGTAAGGATACAGGTTGATTTCATCACCATGCCCCGTTGTGAAGGGAAACGATATGTCCTTGTCATGGTCTGTTTATTTTCAAAGTGGGTGGAAGCTTTCCCTACTCCCCAAAATGACGCAAAAACAGTAGCTAAGTGTTTATTAAAAGAACTGATACCTAGGTTCGGGGTTCCAGTCACTATTGAATCAGATCAAGGCTCACATTTTCAGAATGCAGTGATCGACGAACTCTGTAAGGCCTTTGGAATTTCACAAAAGCTTCACTGTGCCTACCGTCCAGAGGCTTCTGGAGTAGTGGAACAAATAAATGGAACTATCAAGAACAGACTAGCAAAACTGTGTGATGCAACGAAATTGACCTGGGTGAAGGCCCTGCCCCTGGTCCTGATGGGACTCAGAAGTATTCCTGATCGCAAGACAGGCCTAAGTCCCCATGAAATCATTATGGGAAGAGTGATGAGACAAGCATGGGTGCCAGGAAGCAAACTGTTGAGTATTACTGATGATTTGGTGCTTGAATACTGCAAGAGATTGGGTGACCAAGTGCGTTCTATCTCTCGCCAGATCGGAGAAGACGCCATCCTCAATCCAACGACTCCTCTCCACAAACTGGTCCCGGGGGACTGGGTGAAGATAAAGAAGCATACTCGGAAGAGCTGCCTGGAGCCAAGGTGGGGAGAAAAACGTCAGGTGATCCTGGTAACTACCACAGCAGTAAAGTGTGCAGGAGTTCCACGCTGGGTACACGCCAGCCACACCCAGAAGGTACCACCAGACGAGGTGCCTGAAACAGAAGGACGTCCCGCAGAGGACTCTGCAGGAGCCAGACCAGAAGTAGCTGACGACGTACAGCCCAGTACCAGTCGAGCTAGAGAATCAGCAGACGTTGGCCCAAGAATAGTTGATAACGAACTACCAGGAGAGCAGCCTGCTGAAGGGGTCCAAGAAGCTGAGCCAGAAGTAGCTGAAGACGAGCTGCCGAGCATATGGCCAGAAGAGTGGATTCCCTTGATTGATCTCACCGAAGACCCCATTCGAACAAGTGAACGACTTTGGGAAGGTAGAGAGTGGACTAGAGAGGAAAAGCAAGGCACAGGCGAAGAACCTCAGACTCTTGAGATTCACATCAAAACTGAGGAAGGAGAAGGTCAGACAGGGACAGAGCACGTGGTTGATACAGAACAAGTGAATGCTGCAGAGCCGGTGCCCGATACTGAACAAGTGAAGGATCCTGAACAAGAGAGGAATACAGAACAAGTGATTGATACTCCTCCACTGACACCTGATATCGGGAAGGGACAGACTAGACATAGTGTAATAGTTCGAGCAGAAGAAAGTCCAGAGATCGAAGTGCTTGAACAGGATCAGATAGAATTAGAAGAACGTGTTCAGGAAACAGAGTCAGAGACACTTGAAGAGCAAACACACAATTTACCTGAACAAGGCCAGATTAGTACCCAGGCAGAAGAAACAGATGCTAGCCCTGGAATTAGTCAGATAGAAGAAGAAGAAACTGAGAAAGAATTGCCAACAGTTAATGAGAACAAAAGGGCAAGAGAAGGGAACGAAGTTCAAGTACCAACAAAAAGACTTAAGAAACGAAAGCATCTTGAGCCTAGATACATAAAGAAATTGAGACTGAGAATAAAAACAGTAGAAGAAAAACGTGCAGAAGAAAGGAGAAGTGCTCGCATAGCAGAACAACCAGAAGACACTTCCAAAAGAAGGAGTGATCGGATAAAGAGACAAAACAAAAAGTACAAGTCACCTGAATGGACACTTGTGTTAGAAGAACTTGAAGATCTCGATATCACTGACGTAAGCGACGGAGAGCCCGTCCCTGAGTACTCTGACGAAGAGGAAGAAGAGCCACCGTGAATTTGCACAAAGTAAGATACTTGTGTAGAAACACAAAGAGGGGTTGAGAAACTTCTTCTAAGCCAAAATGTCTGATTCAAACGTGAATGGTAGACCTAGTCGCAGCGGTTGCAAAACTTGCTGCAAGGTATGTGTCTGTAGTATAGTTGTCCTGATATTACTCTGGATAGGACTAACAATTTTCATTCCCTTTGCTGTAAGCAAATATACTAATATTGTCCCTACTGAAATTGTAAATACTGACAGTGAAGAGCTGACAACACAGAGTGTAGCTAGACATGAGAGAGCACTGAGACAAACAAAACAAGACTTAGAAGCATCAGATGAGGGAGAACTACATTATCATAGAATTAAAAACAGGACACGCTTAAATGTTTTCGCAAACTTATTAATACACTATGTAGAGACTATGGAAATTGAAGATTGCTATGTCTGCATGAAGCTACCTACCTCTGTAGCTGAAGGCGTGACATACCATCACTTGCCGCTGACATACGGAATCTCCTGTAGCATTTTAGCTAGTTTATTTTACAAAAGAGGACCGTTACAGTACTATTACTCTAATAATGACGTGATCTTTTCTGAGCTTCCTATACGTGGGAACTTGAATCCTGTACATACCAAAAGTGACGTGATACGATATATGGGAGACTATTTCCTGACTATTGGTGATATTGACATAGGTGAAGCACACAGAGATAACTTGACTTGTTCTTTGCATGAGCAGGAAAAGATGTTCCTAAACATGGCAGAGAAAAGGAGAATTAAAATACAAAAGAAGGCTAATGACGAAAGTCAGAAAAGGCCAAGGTGGGCAGAGAACATGGAAGGCACCTCAACTGGTGGAGCGGGTCCTGCTCTGTTGCTGGATTTTGAAAAGAAATGCAAGCTATGTCTTCACCGCGAGAAGACTAGCTATTATAATAACATTTTCATTGGTTCCAGTGAATGCAAACATAATTACAAGGTAATTGGAGGTTGGGGTTTCAAAAATGGGTCAGAGCCTGTGTTTCCTGGAATTTATTATATCTGTGGGGACAAGGCTTATTTCAAATTGCCGGATCACTGGTATGGAAGCTGCTACTTTGGCATTGTCTTCCCGAAAATATACCATGTGAATGGAGTTGCTGGAAGCAGTGAAAATACTAATGGCTTAGTGCGTAGTAAAAGAGAAAGCATAGGTGAAATAATGGGTAGTATTTTCAGTGCACTGATACCTGGAGTGGGAGTGGTTCTGAACACTCACAGAATTTGCAAATTGTCCACTATAGTGGATGTGTTGTCGACTGAGACAGCTCATGGATTTCTGCTGGTCAATACCGAAATGGTTGCGATCAGATCAATGGTTTTGCAGAATCGACTTGCTCTTGATACCTTATTGGCGAAAGAGGGCGGAGTCTGCCGGATGTTGAAGGCGCAACATTGTTGCACTTATATTCCGGACAAAAGTGTGCAGCTCAAAAGATATGTGAGAAACATTACTAATTTGGCAAAGGAACTCAGACCACTCGAGGTTGATAGTGCCTGGAAGAGACTGGTAGATGGTCTCTCAAATGTAGGTCATTGGTTTGCTAGTATAGGTAAAGGCTTATTGTTTAAAGTACTGATGCCAATTGGAATTATAGGTCTCATCCTATTTTTCATATTTGTCTGTTGCAAATGCCGTAAGCACACCAGAAAGCATGAAGTGAATGCAAGAGGGGTGAAACGAAGTGTGGATGAGCTCGAATTGGAGGAAGTGAATAATCAGATCTATAAAAAGGTGAAGAATTCTCACCCTACTAAAACTGAAAGGGAAAAACTGGAGAAATTGCTGGAAGAGATAGAGTTGTACAAAGTGTGAAAGAAAGTTGGCATCTGGTTCCATTAAAATTTTGTGATGATAGTAAATATCATCAAAGAGGGGATTGATGAAGCAAAGCTTCGCATATTTTGCGACTTGCTGTATTCATGAACCTCGTTTATGTGTAACAAGGTAATCACATGTACGTTTTACTAACGTTATTTTATGTTTGAACAAGGTTTCTTGATGCTTGCATATGTGTTTTACTAAAATAATTTACTCGAGTCGTTTAACATGGCCGCCGCTTGTATTTAGTTACTGCGCATGCGTCAGTCACACTCACGTGTCCTGACGTGTCTGCAGAGTTGGAGGGAAATTTATGCGCATGCGTAATACATAGCTTTGCCTGTAACGTGGTACTGCTCGTGCCACTGCTCTTGTGCCTGTTATATGTAGCTAACATTTAGACTGCATAAGTATATTTTATAGTGATAAGTTGAAAGTACAAAACCAAATGATGTGTTTTCATAATGTTATTTTTATGTATTAATTTGTTTTCGCTTACTTTTCATGTACCGCGGGAAATGGGGGTCTGTCTATACCGAAAGCCATCTTGGAGGTCCCTTCTGCGCATGTGCGACTTTTCGGGGACCTGACAACCTTGGCTGATGGAACTTAGCCAGCTGGCAGTGATGGGCAAGATGCTCCTGAGAACTGACCTGCAAACTCGGCTGAACGGAGTCACATGTCCCTGCTATGCTACATTGTTAAATTGTCATTGTACTTCTTTGCAGTTTCTCATGGGAACCCCAATCTCGCTAGGCGGTACCCAGATATGTAAATGAAGCATCCAAATAGTGTGTTATGATTGGTGTGTTACCCAAATCCTACCTTAGGACCAATCGAAATTGGGGATTCTGACACTTTGCAACATTTGGGGGGTGGTACCCTGTCCCAAAACAGTATATCTACCCTGGGTTCACCTAGGGAAATTGTCCGACTTGTCTGGTTTAGCTGACCTGTCACTGACCCATCGTACTCAATAGGTGACTGAAGATACAGAGCGCTGCGGAGCACTCTGTCCGAAATTGACCATAGACTAAGGTTCTACTGAACCTTAAAGTGCTGGCGAAGCACTTTGCTGGGAGTTCGCTGACCCAATCGGGGTCTTGATCGATAACTGCAGAGAGGGTGGAGCGCAGGCGTTGCTTCCAAACTGCGGGTGCGGTCCTGTCCTGAGCGGTCCTGTCCTGAGGGTTTGCTGTCCTGTCCTGAGGTCCTGTCCTGATTCCTAATCTGAGGGTATCCTGTCCTGTCCTGGGTGTCCATTCTGCACCTGCTGTCCTTTGAGGGGTATCCTTCCTTGAGGGTTTCCTGTCCTTAACTGACCCGTGGCCAGGGTTTGGTTTCCACACCAGTCTAGGTAAATACTGCTCTAAGTTCTTTAAACTTGCACCTTTCTATTTTTCTGTCTTTGCTTTAATAAAGACACACCTTTGCACATGTTGATTTTTCCATGCTTTTGCCGCAAACTTTTGAATCATAAAGTCAAGTGCATATATTCTTAAATTGTTCCTATGCTATCCTACCTTTTGCAAATCATATTTTGCATTGCAGTTGTCATTTTCTGATATGGTCTAGAACGGCCTTACTTAAACTGTCTGAAAACTCCTTGCCTTGAATGCATAGCATTTTCTCTTTATCTCATAATTGCATTTAAATGGTTACCCTGACTTTATTTCTCTATAGTTATGTACTTTTCATTATCTTGGTTATTGACTGCCTTATTCTTGTAAGTTTAATGCTTGACGAAAACGAACTTTAGATAAACATTTTAAAACTTCCAGTTGTCCGTGGTCATTTACAACAGTATTGAATGTCATTTGAATTTGCATTTGTTGCCTTTCCTTTTACAGCTAGGCCCCTGATCCGTTGAAGTCATAGGTACCCATGTCGGTGGATGGTAAGTCGGGTACACTGAGTGATAACAGTAGGGAACACACACAATTGGTAGCAGCCCGTGAAGTCGCCCTGTCAATGAGTAGTGTGAATTGAAAGTATATGGGCCCTGAAGCCGGAAACGGCGGAATCATTGGCTGGGTGACCTTGCGCGCTCTATCAAAAGTAACTCACAGGTATCCTCAAACCTCATGAAATACAGTTTGCGAATATACAGCATGACTCATTGTACACATACACGTTCTGACTTTCCAGCAGGGATGAACCCTTTGTGATAGTAAATCATATCGATCCAACTGCCAGTACACGAAAACTTCGACATTAACATAAACATTTATAGGACTCAAAGGGCTTCAGCATTCACCGCTTCCCCCTCCCGTTGTGTGTGCTACCCGGGCTGGGACAGCTTCCGCCTTCCCGCGCACATACACAGCCTCACCCAAGCACTTCACAGGTCGTTTAAAGACCATTCACTTGTTCACGAGGCTTTGATGGTTTTCACCCCTGCCGCTCCGCTCTGCTGTTTGCTTGAATAATCAGCCCCCTGAAATTTGACTCTAGGATGGTGCACCTCTGCATGCTGGTGAAGTAGAATTGAGGACAAAGGTGAGATTTTAGGGTGGAGTGCACGCCCCCCCTGAGACGGTGTCGCGCCCCCCCCCAGGGGGGTGCGCCCCACAGATTGAAGAACTCTGGTCTATAGCAACGTAACCACTAAGGGCCTTATTATGACGGTGGTCGGTCAGACTACCGACCACCATCGTATTGGACAGGAAACCACCTGACAATGAGTTGGAAGTCCCACCCGCCCTATTACGATGAGACCACCAACACGGCAGATGGAAAGTGCTGTTTTCTACTGTGGCTTATGTTGCGGCCCAGGAAAAGCTTTGCTGCAGTTAAGGACATCTCACAAACAGGGCTGCAGAGTTCAGGGTTGTCATGTTAACCCTGGCCCACAGAGATGAGAAGGCATATTAAAGTCTGAGACTGGTTTAGGCTGTGCAGGAAAGGGCTTAACTTACTCTTACGAGGCCAGAGCCATGGCCTGTTGTAAAAGTCAAATACAGCCTTAAACAGGCCGACAGCACAGTCTGCGAAGAAGCCCAGATAACCGTCTTATCCGGACATGCAGCTAGTTATTGCAGAGCTTAAGGTTTCCCACATCCAGTGTTTTAATTGGAAATACAAAAGTGCAGGTACTCACTATTTAGAGTACTACTTGCTCCTGAGAAGTGCTTGTACTCTCCAATTAGATGTATTGCAGCAGTGCAAAAAAGTGCAGGTACTCTCCCTTTCAAATTAAAGAGGTGCAGGTACTCAGTACCGGACAGTTCCTGCCCATTTAAAGCACCGCCCACATCCTTGTGTATCTCTCTGTTAAGCCAAGGTTTTGCTTTGCATTCTTGGCCTCGTAGTCCTTATTTTATGACGTTATAAAGAGGGCTTCAAGACCCTCAATGTAAAGACAACAAGCATTGGTACAGGCAATAGGTTTACCTTATGAAAGGTCTATTAGCTCTGTCAATGTTCTTTTAACCATGTTATACAGCAGCTCAGGCTGCTGTGCAGTGTGGCCATAAGTTCTAAAAAAAAAATGCTATGATGACGTCAAAGCTAGCCGTGTCACAGCATTTTTTTCCCATTTTTAAACATGCTGCCTTACAGCAGCGATGCTGCACAGCAGGTAGGGTTAGGTTGTATGGATCCAACCACACAACCTACACGTGTATCATGCTGCCCATGTAGGAAAGCTCTTCTTTGCCCCACATGGTGATGGTAAGAACTATGGAAATGTTGCATACAATGCAATACAATACAATGAACTGTAGCATGGGGCATATATTCTAATAATGAACCTGTATTTCAATTAGAGTAACAGAGCCCAAAGAGAGTCTCATAACCACCTGTATTGGTGGACAAACTAGCAAAGGGATTTGAGAGAAACTGGACGGTCTAACCCTAAGTGTGTCTGGTTGTCCCACTATTCAATGGACACAACCCTTAGCAAAAAATATGACCCTCAAGCAGTGGTTGTGTTCGTGAAATCGGAGGTCAAAAATATGAGTGAACTTAGAGGCGCTATGTTGACTCTCATTATTATTTGTTTGATTCTGCCATGTCATAAATGAACCAATAGTTTGTCAGAAGATTGCAATATACAGCGTTAATTTTGGTAGGCAAGTTATCTAGTGGCAACTGTATATCTGAAATAGTTTTAGTGTGCAGCAGTGGCTCTTTCCGAATAATCTGCAGTCTTGGAGAACCACGAGTGAATACCGTGGAAATGTAAATACTAAAAGACATCTGGTTGAAAAGTAATAAGTGGGGAATGTAAAGGCCGAGAAACATCTGCACAAAAAGTAGTACATTTGGCCAAGTTATTCCACAGGAGAGAGATAACAGTAACAACATCTGAATTGCACACAGGAAGTAAGTTCAGTGAGTGTGACTGAGAGTGAAAGCTGAACACCTATTTGTTTTAGAGGTTGGTTGATTTCAGAGAAAATAATTGTAAATGGTTTTCAACAGAGAGAGCATTTATAAAGTAACGTTTTTTTTAAAAACAAAAAGAATTTGGTGTTTGTACACATTTTTTTGCTGATACCATTAACTACACCAATTTATGAGGAGGAGAGTAAATCGAAAAGGTCGAAATGACATTCAATATACACTGTACATGATAACTAGCATAGGAACAGGGCAATCTGTCTCTAGTCTTAAAGTGCATTAACTGGGTCTTGGATAGTAAGCCTACTTCGGTGGCTAATGTATTCGTTGTTTAAAATACGGATTTGGGTGATTTGTATTGCTTACTTAAAATAGTGATATCTCACTCTGTTGAGAACTTAGAGTCTTCAGGTGAGGGACTCCTCACTTCGGGGTACCACCCTTGTGATGAAGGAGGGCATACTATAGTCTTATGCACAGAAGCAGTTTCAAGACGATAAGCACAATTTGCTCACTACAGATCTTGCAGGTTTCTCCTGGCCTAGGTTGCTGGCACACCGGCCAGGTACTGGACCAACACCGCAGTAGCAGGTTAGCTGAACAACTAAAGAACAAAATGTTGTTTAGAGGTAGAGAGTTCGTTCACCAGGCTGAGCCGCCACTCAGCTGACTTGCTGACATGCCCTTGAAGCATTAGTTTTCTTAGGAAGGATACTCAACAGAAGGGGTAACTTCAAAATGTTATGTCTGCGTGTGTGGACTCCTTGGGCTGACGGCACGGTCCACACAGCAAGGTCAGCAGCAGAAGGGCGGGTGAGCAAAACATCAACAGTGTCCCTAGTCAGGACGAAAAGTACAGCATTCAGCTACATGTTTGAAAAACACCAAAAGCAGCTGCAGGGGTCAAAAGATATGCCATAAGTAGGAAACTTCATCTTATGAGCGCAAACTCAGGCAGTTTGGTAGAGTCAGTGCATTCTTCAGAATGAAGGTTCAGCAGATCAAAAAAGTTCGGTGCTTTCTTCCCCAGAGACTATTCAGGGAAGGTATCTATACTGAATGGATTGTCTCCTTTTTTTCTCTCCTTTAAGCTTGGTACAATCTACACCACCAAATCTAAAAGTTCAGAAAATGATGTTGACTTTGGGATCAAATCAATTTTCCTTTAATGTCTTCTCTCAGAATCACTTTGAGACAGTGTCTTCTGAGTTCTTTCAAACCATGTAGTTTTAGCTGCAAACTGATGAAAGTGATTGCGTACATTATATAATACTTTCACCTTGTTTCTTCTCACACAGTACTTCCTCAACAAAATACTCCAAGTCACAATGTTAAAACTTCTTAATGCCATCCAGGATTCATAAGACTGTTGCAAAACTGACTCAATATGGTAACCCACTTTGACTTGATCTTAACAAAACTGTGCAGGGCAATAGAAGAGTTAAAACATTTTTCTAATCTTCATTGAATTTCAAGAAAAACCTGGGGCACTAGAAGGGACCACTGGGATGTCGGTACACTGTGATGCCAGGGTCTGCTTTAGAACTGAATTCTCATGTAACAACTGTTATAAGCTTTGTGATAGTCCTGCAAAGGATCCATACTGTTACAAGAACTAAAAGGTCATTGGTGTCTACATTTCTCAAGGAGTGAAAGCTAAGAAGGTATGCTGAGTTGCCTTCTTGATTGCCCAAGGAAAGGATGACTTCTTCCAGACTTTGTAGCCACAGTTCCACCCTCCACCTAATAGTATGCATGAAAGGTGCCAAATGTAACATTTTTTTGTAATAACCACATTTTACTGTTTTGAGAGAAAAAACATATAAGCTTCAGTAAGCAATTCCACATGTTTATGAGGTACACACAACATCAGATGAGATACATCCAAGTCATACAACCAGCCCATTATGTTTCCACCAACTGCCCCAGATCTTGTCATGCTTTTGCAGGCAACCTCATGCCTCATAAATGGTTTGCTCCAGACGAGCATACCAGTCCACACCCTTCCACCACTCCCTCAACGAGGGGGGGACCAGAGAATTCCTGTTACATGCAAAGTCTCAGTTGGCCACCAACGTAGTCACTCGAATAAAGGACCGTTCCATCCTCCTTTCCTCAACCTCCTCCAGTGGACCCAGTAATGCAATTGTGGGGTTATTGGCAATTGGATGCTCCAAGACCCGAGAGAGTTTGCCCTCAATCTCTGCCCAGAACTGGGTCAGAGCCAGACAAGCCCAGACCATGTGAAAGAAATCAGTGTGTGGTAGGGAGCATCGCACAAACTGAGCCTGAGGGGCCTTGTCTGCTCGATACAGCACTGGGGTGTCAGGTAAGTGAGATGTAAGAATCTTAGTTGAATAATTTGGAGGCGAACAGGAATGGCTAGCTGATTGGGGCCAGGCCGACCTCATGCCAGTCATTGTCATCAATATCTCCCACCCACTTCTACCACCTCCGGCGCAAATCTGTAAAGCGTTACTAGGCATTAATAATTAGGCATCAATATGTTTGAGAGATAGCACCTTTACCCAGTTTACCCATTGTGATCGTGGCTTTAAGAGAGTTAAATTTCGGCATGCATGTGTTGGTAGGTAGGTGTTCCGACAAGGCGTGTTGCAGCTGCAGATAGAGATAGAACTGGTTACGAGAAAGCCGATAATGTTCCTGCACATCCTAAAATGACATCAGAGCATCCCCTTGCCAGACCTCCCCGAGCTGGGTAAATCCCTATATTTTCCCATTGCGTGAAGCCATGTAGGCCCACCAGATAGTTCAACTACGTCCCCTGCCACAGAGGGGTCACACTGTGAGTTTACGATCCCAGTCGATGGAGTGGAGAACTGTCCTTCAGCAGAGTAAGGTAACTCGGGTAATCAGGGAGAGACTGGGGAATTTTACTCCCATAGAACAGGCCCATAAGATCGTTGAAGCCCAGGAATTGGAGTTCTGTCTGATAGGCATGGTCACGCCTCACCCCGTTAATCCAGTTTTTGACAGTACCAGTTTGGGCAGCTAGGTAGTAACTATATTGGTCTGGCTTCTCCATCCCCAATCGTAAGATGATTATCTGGTATTAACAAAGGCCACTTGTTGACAGCCTCCCGCCCATATACAAAGAAGTGATCTTGGATGCAAGCGATTGGAACCATCACCTGGGAATCGGAAGGGGGTAAATTACAGGGAGATACAGAAGGCGCGGGAGACATATAATTTTAAACAAGGCTATGCATCCCTGGGTATTCAAGGGTAGTCTATGCATTTGCTGCAGGACTCCGGTCAAGGGGCCTCAGGTTACAAATCCATGCCAGCACCAGTAGAAAGGAAATATGGCTGCGAGGTACTTAACGGAAGTGCGGAGCCACAGAATCCCGGGCCCCAGGAATTCCCACCCATTTCACCTGTCACTGGCACCATCAGAGATTTAGATTCATTGAATCAATGCCCAGAAATCCCCTCATATAGGCAGAGGATCTCCAAACATCTGGGGTCCGACAGTAGCGGGTCTGCAAAAAACAGTAAGAGGTCATTTGTGTATAAGGTTATATGCTCCTCTGGTCTGCCTTCCCCGGACCACCCCCGTATCCAAGCATTGCATCTGAAAAGACTTGCTAGTGGTTTAATTGCCAGTGCAAACTTGAGAGGGGAAGGGAGAAACCCAAACAGGTGCTTCTGCAGTTCGGAAAAGGTGGTGAAAGGATACCGTTAACCTGAGCCTGGGTTGTAGGGCCAGCATAAAGGAGTCTGACAAGTTTACATAAGAAGAACCCAAAGCCTGCCCTTTGCAACCCCGGCCCAAAAAGCAACAGTATCAAATAGCTTCCCAAAATCAATTAAGAGCAAGTGTGTGGGGCAGTTGAGGCGATGTGCCTGGGACAGAGCCAGGTGTACTCTGATACAGTGGTGAGTGCTCCTAAGTAGCATGAATCCACACTGGTCGGGTGGACCAGGTGCAGAAGGGCCTCACTCAGGTGGATAGCCAAGACTTTGGCAAACACTTTGATGTCAGCATTGATAAGAGAAATAGGCCTGTACGAGGAGCATTGGTCAGAGGGCTGTCCTGCCTTGGGTATCACGACAACAGTGGCCATTTCGGAGTCAGTTTTCAGCGGCAGGAGATTTGGAAGTAGGAGGGATTGGTAGCGCTTAAGGAACTTGACCGGGAACCCGTCCGGGCCCAGCTTCTTACAGGGCCCGGTTAATCTCCTTGGCTGTGATTGTTGATCGAGGTCATGAGCCAAGGACTAGGGAGTCATAGGTAGTGTGATTTCCATTAATATCAGTGATTTGAGTTCCAGAACCGGGTGGGCTTCACGGCATAGAGCATGCGGTAGTAGTCCGCAAAGACCTGTTTCGCCCCCATGGTATTCTCACAGCGGCAGCCTGCCGCGTCTTAATTCTGGATGTCGCTCCTTTGGTTGCCACCAATAGAGGAGTGTGCCAGATTTATCTCTGTGTTCGTACACACATTGGATTGATGCCCTCCAACACTGTATAACCTCCTCCAAGGAGATATGTTTCAGTCGAGATCTTGTCAAAGTCAACTGATAGTCTAAGTCAGGCGATTGCCAGACCCGTGCCCGCCATTCTAAAGAGAGGACCTAAGCCTCCAGGTCTGTCATCTGTGCCAATTTCTGTGTTTCCTTAACTTGAATATTGCTGTTGATCAAGCCCTGGAGGGGAGGTTTGCTAGAAGCCCAAAGGGTCCCAGCGGAAGACACTGTGCCAGAATTCAATGTGAAGAAGGACGTAACTTGTTCCTCAATGTAGGCGTTGCCGTAGATCAGCACCAGGTACCAAGTGTTAAGACGCCACATAGATTGAAGGTGCCCCTGGAGAGGCCCCAACTCTAAGAGGATGGGAACATAATCTGAAATTGTATTCCATTCTTCATGGTTTATAAAGTGCATAACTACCTAAAAACGGGATTTCCAACGCTATTGAACTGATTGGAGTGAGTAAATTAGAAAGCTAAAAGATTTTTAAAACTTAGGGAAAAGATAGGTTTTGAGTTTTTCCTAAAATTGACAAAGTTATCCTCTCTTCTTATACTCACTGGCAAGGAGCTCCAGAGCTTTGGTGCAAGATAACTGAAAGACCTCCCCCCACACTTCTAGCTCTATTAATTCTGGGAACAGAACGTAGTTTAAGATGATTTGATCTCAGATCCATATTGGCCTGATAGGGAGTGACAAGTTGCTATAAGACAGAAGGGCCAATATAATGCTTTGCCATATGTAAAATGCGTAATGCCTTGAATTGTATTCTGGAACTTACAGGCAGCCAGTGGAGATACTTGAGAGCCTTGCCAGCTGACTAAGATTTTTTCATGCCTAGCACAGTCCAGGCGGCAGCATTTAGAATGAGCAGGAGTTTTAGTATTACAAATTTTGGACTGCTTTGATACAACAAGTTGCTATAATAAGATTAGCCCTAGAATCACAACTTCCTGCTTCTACCAGGTTCCAGTTCAAAACATTTCTCAGGGCTCTCAAAAGGAAAAGCAGGTTCCTGCCATCTTTTTTGCCTGAAAGGCCATGGTTAATCGGTTGTCTAGGAATATTCTAAGACTCTTTACTTCTAGCTGGGGATACAGAAGTTTGCCTAGAGGGGATGGCCAAGTGATGTCTTCCCAGAGAGATGGATTGTTTTCTATAACCAGAATCTCAGTTTTCCCACCATTCAGTTTCAGAGAACTAGCTGTCATCCACTCAGACACTTTTCCTAAGCAGCTGTTAAGTCTTGCAGGGACAAAGTCCCTGTCTGGTGACAACATGATATTCAAGTGGGTATCGCCGCATAGGATACCATCTTGAGACCGAGGGAACATATATCTGATGACGAGTGGATGTAAATATTAAATAGGTTATGGCTTAAATACGAGCCCTGTGGGACACTGCAAAATCTCATCGTGGCTCCATGCTCCTGGCTTAGAAAGTTGTGAAAGTAACTGACAGCAGCGCAGAGCTGAACAACGCCTCCTACCGGCGTGCATGTATACTGTTGAAAAACTTCCTTTTATGAGCCCGCTGCTTACAAATGTTTTTGCTACAGCCAGTGCAGGGCAAATTCCCTCTTCTTATTCCTACTCAGTTATTGTCCCAATTTTCAAAAAAGCTGACAGAGAAAACCCCCCTGCTACCGTCCAATATCTCTCCTAGACTCATCCGTGAAACTGATGGGCAGGGTTCTCCTGGAGAGGTTAGAAGGCTGGGCAGAGGAAAGTTTTGTCCCATCGGAATGTCTGCAAGGGTTCAGGAGGGGATTGGGACGCTTGAACAATGTCTGAACCTTTTCTTGATTATCAGGAAGTGTACTAGGGCAAGGTAAAGTGTCGACCTAGCCATATTTTGTAGACTTAAGTATCAAAAACTGGCTTATTTTAAGAAACCTGAGGGCTCTAGAAGAAATCCTTTTCCTACAAGCTACTTTGTATAGCCTGGCATCTGCCAAAGTCTGATTTGGACCTGTTGGGGAAAGTATCCATTTTTTTCGTATAAGGAGGGGAGTAAGACAAGATTGCGTGCTTGCCCTTTCCTTTTTCCCTTTTTATTAATGAAATAGATGCCAAGTTCCAGGACCTACCCGCAGATAGACCTAGCGTTGGTTCCCACCCCATCTCCATCTTAATGAATGCCGATGATGCTGCATTGATATCATATATTGATATATATTTGTGCCTGACAAAAATGAATGTGTCCTCATGTAATTCAACTGGTGCTATGTAAAGCGCTCTGATACCTGATTCGGGTCAAGTTCCCACTGTTTAAAACTCTGCAAAATAAAAATAAATTTAAAAAATGCTGTTGACTGGAGGAGAGGAATGACCCCTCACTGACCTGAAAGCTGGGCTTATTCAAAAATGAGGCCAACCATTCCAGGGCCCTTCCAGTAATCGCAACATCTTCCAGTCAGCGGAGAAGAGTGGGGTGGGCAACCAAATCAAAAGCGGAACTCGGGTCCAGGAGGCTCATTACCATCTTCAATCTTTTGTGGCTCTCAATAGAGCAGTTTCTGTACTACAGCCTGTTTGGAAACTAGCCTGAGTGGGATGGAGAATTTTAATCGTTTCTAAGTGATTAATGATATCTTTATTGATCACTTTCTCTAAAATGTTAACGGTGCGTGGTAGGTGAGAGATGGGTCTATAGTTTTCTATAGCTTCTGGATCAAGGTTCGGTTTCTTTACTAATGGTCGAATTATGGCATGTTTCCATTCTTTTGGAACACTGCAGCTTTCTAAGGAGAGGTTAAACAGGTCTGTCAAAGAAGTAAGCATCATAGGACCCCCCTTTAGTAGGATGTCAATTGGCGCAGGGTCAAGAGGAGAACCCGATTTGATTGTTGTTGCTGCCATCATGACGTCCTCCATGGACAATTGTGGGAAGGTATCAAGTACTTTTGGAATATCAGTGCCTCTTTTGTTATTGTCTGTATTATTCACAAGGTCAGAAAAGCCTGATAGGGTATTGTAAATGTCTGGTACTTTGCTGAGAAAGTGAGTAGCTAGAGACTCACATCGTTTTATTGACGCATTAGGCATGGTTTCAGGAGAATCTTGGTTTCAAAAGGTGTTTACAATATTGTAAATCTCCCTTGAGGAGTTAGCAGATGGCATAATCTTTTCTGTTAAATCGTTTGAACTGGCACTCCTGATTCCCTGATGGTACGTTCTTAACAATGCTTTATCAATCTGTTTGCTGGAGTCATCAACTTAACTCTCCATTTACTTTCCTTTTTTTGCATTCTTTTTAATTGTTGTAGTTCAGGGGAGAATTAACAAGTGCTCTCTCGCCTTGGTATTCTATTATACGTTTTGCAAGGGGTTTTATTTTTTTTTGCAGAGTTTTATATAGCGCGAACTAGACCCGAACCGAATCAGGTATCAGAGCGCTTTACATAGCACCAGTTACGTTACATGAGGACACACTTTCATTTTTAGGCATTAATTTTTAGGATTAATTCATCCAAGCTCTTAGAGATCTACTTTTTAGTTTTCATATATATCAGTGATGCCTCGGTCTCTATATTTAGACTGGGGGGGGGAATTACTTAGTTCTTGCTTCTACCTGGACAGATCAAGGTCAGACAATTGCCGGGAGGTCTTCAAATATGTGGCTGTAGGTGCATGCTTCCCTGCTATTGGAATCGAGAATGGCCCAATGTTCTGATTGGTCCAGACTTTTGGTAGAGGCATTTCTACTACCACATTAGGTAAATTAGAAAAATAGGGTCAAGGGTATGACTTTTACAACGCTTTGGAATTTAACAAGCTGGGAAATATCATGTAAGAAATTGGAGAGTTGTAAATATTCCAAGTTTTCGACATGGATATTTTGGTCCCCTAGCGCTGTGAAGTTAGCTGCCTGGAGGCTGTGGGCAGGTAGTACATCTACACCTTCTTTCGCTCTCCCAAAATGAGAAGGACACATACGTAAGACTAAATCAGACAAAAAAGGGAGGAAGAAAGAAAAACAAAGAGGAAAGAAGACTGGCCTGCTTTGAGTTTGGCCATGACAACCCAAGCTGGTAAACAGTAAAGAAAGACACACAATTTGGGAAAACCCTCAGGGTTTTTAAAATTGCCCTCACCAACTGGATAGTGGCATGCTTCATCATAGGGCTGCTAACACACCCTGGCACAAGCCAACCCTGAATGAGCCTGGGTGCTTACCAATCACAACGCTGCATTGTAGCGTTGTGATTTGTTAGGGGAAACTGGGTGTGCCTCCAGGCTCCTGTTCCGATGCAGCAAAGAGGGGGAGCAGAGACGCGGGATGCGACAATCAGGTACTTTTTTTTATTTTGGGTGACAAATGCAAAAAGAACAATCAATGGATGAAATGCTGAACAATGTCATGCATTCACCGCCAGTACAGAGATCTGGGCAAAAAATATACATTGTTTGGCCCCAGTCGTATGCAAATCAGTCTTGTCTTTGCTCCCCATGGGATCAGTCCAGTCCGAACTGCCAGTCCAAGCCCTCCCTGGACTGTAAAGAAGCATCCTGGGACTGGTTCCAGGGCATCACCCCTCATCAGCCAGGCTAGCTTGACTCCAGGACTACTTTGTTTGTTTCTGGGCGGGTAGGACCTGGCCTGGCAGTTCGGGCTGGACTGTCCCCCTGACGAGCAGTTTCAAGACTGATTAACATATGGCCAGGTCTGAACTGGAATGGCGGGGTGAGCAAAAACCAGATAGATTTAGGCCCAGATCTCTGTACTGGGGCTGAATGTTTGACATTGTTCAGCATTCTGTACATCATTTGTTCTTTTTGCAACTATCTGAAAGTGGCATTGTCAATATTGTGACTTCAACTACGACTTTAAAATTAAAATGGATTTCAAATTAAAATGTCTTTGATCTAAACATGAATTTCCTACCTACTTCTAATCAGAGGTTCTCACTTATTAAATGTAATAAAGAAACCTAGTGATATTCTATGAGAGAGGTAGGACTCACATTAGTGAAAAAAGATTTTTTCACTACCAGGATATGTAAAACTTAAAATGTATAACCTTTTTATTACAATGCACACAGCCCAATGTGCTACCCTAGGGCCTACCTTAGGGGTGATGTATATGCAATAAAAGGGGAGTTTAAGGCTTTGCAAGTGGGGTATTTTGCCAAGTCAAATTGACAGTTTAAAACTGCATACGTGCAGCAATGGCATACCTGGGACCTTCTTTATAGGGCTACTTAAGAGGGTGGCACAATAAGTGCTGCAAGCCCAAGAGTCTATTAGTGAGTGGTCTATGCACTCCTACTTTTTGAGAAAAGATTTTTCACGAATTTGCGTAAAGTAGTTTGATCAGTGTGCTGTGTCCGAAGATGTTTACCTAATCATAGTCAATGAAAACTAAAGGTGGTGGCCAGCTTGCTGCACTGCCTACTGGGCTCAGACACGCACTGCTATAAATGATTTACAATCTGTTAATTAAGGTTTGACCAAAGACTTAATCAAACTTACATTCAATATTCAATAATCATTTTGATAATTAATTTTTCTTTTCAATAACAATTGTTTCCAACAAAAAAAAATTACAACATCCTAACTTTGATGTATTCCAGATTGATTTACAAACATAACATTCAATAAAAGGTAACAACGTCGCGTTTACCTTGTTTTATACAATGCAGATGTTAATGGCCCAAAGCATTTCGGGACATCTATTGTCCCTTCGTCAGAGGCAACACTGTAAATGCAAAAATAAATGGATATGAATCAGTAGTTATACACAGTAGTAAATCTACAAGTCCCATTCTGCAATTCAACAATTAAATACTGAATCATTACATTAATATATTACAGTGTGTGTTTACATAATTCAAGGGGTAATGCAAGCTCAAAAACACGCTTCTACTCAAAAGTGCATGAAAATAGTTGTAGTGCAAAAACCGTCACCTGTCCAAAACCATCAGAAAAGAATGATGTAAGTTCAACTTACTCCACGTGCAGATCGAAGACACCCTCCGGTTAATCAAAATCTGGAACAAACCAATATTCTAATAAAGAAGTGCTCTGTGGGATAAAGATAGTCCTGTGTCAGCCAGCCTCAACAACAGTGTTTGTGAAAGACCGCAAATAAACTGTAAAGTGTAATACTCACTCAAAAAGCTTTGTTCAGATGCTACGCCACCGGATGAAACAAAACCAAAGCGCAAACCATAAATCTAAGTTCAAGCAATCCCTGTCATATACCATTGACATCATTGGACCAACGTCCTCTCGTACCTTGTAAAATGAAAATGTGAACTCCCGCGTCTGAACCTTAGACCGCTGCCATCAACTCCTCACTAATCGTCCAGTCATGTGATAGCGTAGCGTGGTTGTCATCATTACAAAACCACGCTTATAAGTATACGTCTGTTGCTCGTCAGTTCCCCATTCCCTCGAATCACGTCACGACATCGTAGTCATAGAAACGACTCCACGTCGTTTGTTCAAAGATTTCAACGCGAGCAAAGCTTTATTAACAAACTGTAACCACGGCTTCGATGCATCTACGCAAAACTAACGAATCCAAACAATTCTGAGTACTCATAGCAAACAAAACCCACTGTGCTGGCCCTTAGTGCAATAAGAGCATCTGAACATACTTGGTGCCATAAGAAAACCACAATAATAGCGCGTTAAAACCACATGGACTGAATGACAACATGTGATAAAAAGAATTGTGCTTGGGTAAAACATCCTGTCCTACTCGATACGATAAAAAAATAATACCAAGAGAAAGAAAGGAAAGATTAGTGCTTGAGAAGCGTGAAAAGAAAAATAATAATTGGTGATCGAACCACTTTATGGGTGTTTTACCTAAAGACTCTTGCATCATTTGTAAAAAATATATACAGAAGCCAGCATTATTAGATGTAAAAACCATTAATTCACAAGAAACAGCTAATTTCAATACGGTCATTAAGACCCCTCGGGCCATTGTGCCTAAACGCTTGATCCAAAAGGTCTCCCTCTCGAGTAATTTTTTGCTAATATCTAATCCTACTGTGTCCGAAACTGTCTCTATGATTTGAAATCTCAATTGTGCTATTGTATGGAGTTTTCTGACCAGTGTGTGGCTAATGAAGATGTGATCACTTTGTTTCGAATTCTACTCTTATGCTCAGTAATTCGAATTTTAATTTATTTTCCGTTTTACCCACATAAAGCAGTCCGCATGGGCACTTAAGTGCGTAGACAGCATTGCTTGTGTTGCAGTCTCCTTTATAGCGCAATTTTATCTTTTCTCCAGTGTGTGGATGAGAAATAATGTTGCCATGTACAACATTATTGCAGTGTACACAATTTGTACATCGTTGCATACCATGTTTCACGATTTTTCAGTGATTTCCTGCTGTTTAATAGTTCTTTTAGATACCTTGTCCTTGTGTAAGCAAACAGCGGTCGTTCTAAAAAGATATTCTGAAAATCTGGCTCTGATTGTAGAAGCTCCCATCATTTGTTGATGATGTTCCTCATTTTTTGAGAGTTGATTGAAAATTTTGAAACAAAAACATTCCTTCTGGTTTCAGATCTATGCTTTTTTGTTAACAAGGTTTGTCGATTTTGTTTCAATGCACGCAAGACTGATTCATCGAGTAGTTCAATGGGGTACCCGTGACTCTCGTATTTTTCCTTGAATTCAAACATGTTTTCCAAGCCATCTTCTTCTTTTGAGAATATGCGTTTAATCCTCAAGAATTGAGAATAGGGTACATTTTTTAAAAGGCTTAATGGGTGAAAACTACGGAAATGTAGAAGACTGTTTTTGCCTGTTAACTTTTAGAATAAAGTAGTAGTCAGTTGGTGATTATTAATCTCCACCCAAACATCGAAGACCGCTATTTTGGTTCTGTTCAATGAGTAGGTAAACTGAATCCTTGAATTTCTGGTTTTCAAGTGATTGATATTTTGAACCAGTTTAGTTTCTGTCCCGACCAAATGATGAAAATATCATCGATATATCTACAGAAAAACTGTAGATCTTCTGTTCAATAGGGGTTTTGAAAAATATGTTCATCCTCATATTTCGCCATAAACGTGTTAGCGTAGGCAGGCGCTCCTGGAAAACCCATTGATGTACCGTTCAATTGAACCAAAAATTTTTGGGACCACTCAAAATAACTATGGTGAAGACAAAAATGGGTAAGTTCAAGCAAAACGATTGGATTTATATAAATTTCAGGATGCCGCAGTAATAACCATTCTTGCGCTTCGAGTCCTTCAGAATGAGCTAACGATACAACATCAATTGTGCACAATAAGTATTCTTTTTCTGTGAATAAGGTTATTTTTTCCAATTTGAGAATAAAATCTGCTGTGTCCTGCATTTATGTGTGCCATGCTTGAATTAAAGGTTGTAAAAGGTGGTCTATTAATTTTCCAGCTGGTTCGAAGAGTAATGCACATCCAGACACTATGGGTCAGAACGGTGGATCCTCCAAACATTTATGAACTTTGGGCAACATGTAAAGTTTTGGTCTTCGTGGAAACTTGGTAATTAAGAATTTAGCCATGTTTTCTGAGATCCATTCCATGTCCAGTGCTTTGTTTGTGAGTTGTTGAAGAAGTCTCGATATTTCCACTGTGGGGTCTTGCTCCAGTGGCATGTAAGTGTTGGTGTCTTCCACATGTCTTCCACATGTATGTTTACTTTTGTATTATAGAATTCTGTATCCAAAAGGACAAGTGCTCCACCCTTATCCGCTTTTTGAAAGGTGAGTTCTTGTCTACTCGCCAATTGTGTCAATATGTTTTTTTCAATTCTACTCATATTGTGAGGCATTCTGCTATTATTCTTGTAGTTTAATTTCTCTAGGTCTTTCAACACAAGTGACTCAAACAAATACAGTGTTTTATGCCCAGTGAAGAAAGCTGGGCACCACCTTTAGCAAGCCCAAGTGTGCCATTTAATCTATAGACCCTGGGTATAAAACTTTACTAGGGACTAATTGAAATATGCCAATCAGGTGTAAGCCAATGTTACCATGTTTTAGGGAGTGAGCACACGCTCTTTAGCACTAGTTAGCATTGGTAGAGTGCACACAGTCCTAAGGCTACTAAAAAACATTAAAAGAAATTAGGAGGGTGAAAGCAAAATGTTTAGGGGAAGACAACCCTAGGCTGATAGGTCTAACACACCTGTTATTTCTTATATTTAGCAGTTGTATACTCAATAAAACTTTATTATACTATACACAACATTTATAAATGCACATGCAAAAATCCACTTTAAGAGTCGGACTGTTTATTCACAGGGTAACCTTTGTAGAATAACCCTAGTCTTAACGGTTCAGATAAATGTTCAAGAGAATATGTCAAATTGGATGATACTCACACTGTAAACTCAATAACATGTAATTATCAAAAAACTATCCTTAAGAAGCAATTGGCCTCTCTAAGGGAATGTGTGAGGTCTTGGCTGCAGCAACATAGTAACACCATTGCCTTATGAAAGGAGCCCGTGAACTACGAAGAGAGTTATACGCAATGATGCAGGAAAGCCACCTTCTCTCTGGGATGCACAAGAGTGGTTGACCTTCTGGGAATTGTATTTCATTGCCATCCCGCTGTCATGCATCACATCCTTTGCAAGCTTGCAGCAATCACTCCTATCAGCACCAGCATTCTATGATGACTGATAGCCTTATTGCCGCTGAAAGGAACCTAGCATGAGTGGATTTAAATTACTTTCTCAAAACTCACGGACTATACCAGTGGTTCCCAACCTTTTGATTCCTGAGTACTCCCACTGAATCACTACTGGAAGCCGGGGGCACCCAAGCAATTTGTATAAATTAAATTCCAAACACTAAAATAGTAATTTGCAAAGATTACACAAACAAGTATTCTAAAGATTGTATTATTTTTTATTGAAACAAGATGCAAAAATTGGAACATTTTGATGGGAAGGTTGGTGCTGCATCTCGGTGACTAACTTTGAAATGTTTGCTTTTATTTCGTAATGTTGAATCCTAAGGTGAGAGTCTGTATTTCCCATGCAATTCTGTATTTATTTTTTCAGTATATAAGATCTGAGAAAGTTTTTTCACATAAAGGCATATACATACATGCCAACATATTAGAAGAGGAAGGTGAAAGATTAAAAAAAATATTTGAGAGAATGTATTTACCCCATTACGTCTACTGAAGCAGAGGCAATTTCAGGTGGGAGGCCGCCTGAATCGGGTCTATTGGCATGTATGCATGTAGTGGTCTATTTAGCGATACACAGCTCTTACTCTTGCCAGGGCCGGATTGGGAACCCGAAGCAGCCCTCGCAAATGGTGTCAGACCAGCCCCGTATGGTACAGAATGCAGTGAGCAAACATGACCACTATAAAGAAGGGTACTGGGGTCTTCTCCCCCCCAAGAAAATGTGGGAATACACTGTGCATTCTACAACACATTTGTCCTTATATATTCAATTGAATTAACTTTTAAAGACCAGTTGACAATGACATTACTATGCATCAGGATACAAAACTCTTTGGAAGGGCTCTTCAATGATTCCCTCACTATCACCCTCCAACAGTGCCTCTCATCTCTCCATAACCCTTCTGTCACATGTATTTAATATGGTTTATAGCACCCCTCATACCAGTGTAGATAGAGTGTTGGAGCACATTACATCACACACATACAGAGACAATGAATCATAAATGTGCAAATCAGTGCATATACAATGTTACATAAGGCAAAGGGGACTCTACATGGTGTAGGATTCACTTATCAACCATACTGGCAGCATTTATTAAGAGTGGTTGGTCTGGAGAGGCACACACTCAGGATTCAGATTATAACACAGTGGTTAGTGTTGACTTTAATAATAAGAATTTATTTCTACCAAAACAAACCTTTATTAGCAGCATCAGCATAATGAAAGACTGGGAAAAACACAACTTTCTAACATGTACCATGCAGTTTGCATGCAGCTCTTTAATGGCAGTTCATAGCTCTCTGTGCTACATTACTATTTTTACTCATGAACTGCACAGTAACAGAAGAATCTCTGTGACAAAAGCAGTAGCCCACTGAGCTATGCACAAAAAATACTGTTCTTTGATATGCGTGGTACACGTTCTTTGCAGCAGGAATGTTAACCTTCTGTGCTACCTTAGATGAGTCAAAACTGCCACTAGGCAAAGTTCCCATCTCTCTCCAGCAGATACATCTTGACACTTTTATTGTTGCCCGAAAGCTGTTCGATATACAAGGAACTTAGCAGTGCTTTTAAAACGGCAGCACAAATGAAGTAACAAATATGAAAACACTAAAGTGTTTCTGTTGAGAGGCCCCATCTATAGAAGTGCCTTCATGCTGGACTAGGCCATGAGCTGCCAGAACGCTATCAGGCTCAAAATAACAAGAGGCACAGCTCTTCTGCAGAAGGCTTGGGTAGGTGCTTAAGACCTGCAGACCCCTTCAGAATGTGTCACGGACCCCTGGGAATTCTCAGACCACGGGTTGGGAATGGCTGGACTACACTAAGGCCCAGATACTCAAAGGTTAGCGTTAGTTTTGTAATGCTAAACGGACGCTAAACATTTTGGGGATTCTCAATCCTACACAAATTGGTATTTGTGTTGGTTTGTGTGACAAAGTAACACAAAGTAACGCAAAATGCTGCTTTGCATTACTTTGCGTCAAGGGAGCGTTACATGGGTGGTACATGGGCGTACCTGTGCTACCACCCATGCTTTTTGAAGCTAAACCCTATTCTCAAACATCAGTAGAAATAGTTTAGGGGCAAAAATTAATGCTGCTGAAAAGCAGGCGCTGAACCAACTTTGCATGTGTGCTGCATTGTACAGCACACATACAAAGTACGAAAAGCATTTCCACTTGTCTAGGCATAGTTTTTGTACAGGAAGGGTATCCTTCTTGTACAAAACCTATGCTAGACTCATGCACACACCCTAGTGCTATGGCTCCAATGTGTGTGCGTGGAGCTTGGCAGCTGAAATCGGTGTTGGCGCTATGGAGAGGGAAGGGGAGAGCACCATATTCACATAGAAATGGCTCCTGCTCTCTCCCTGTCACGCAACACAGTGCAGCCTCTTTGGGTACCGCGCTGTATTGCCTGACACCTACGAGAATCCGGGCCTAAGTGGCAAGCAGTAACTTTATCCCTGCTTCATGACAGTGCTTCTAAAAGGCCACTGTCTTTGCAGTTGGTCTCCTGGTTTGTTAGGCAAATCCTTGCAACACATGTGGTCCATGAAGTTTGGAGCAGGTTCCAGTCCACCGAGCATTGCAACTTTCCTTATACAATTCTTGCATCCATGATCTTCTACTGAACTAGTGTAGAACGTGCATCAAGATGCAGAACAAGGAAATTACAGTACAAGGTGTCAATAAAGATATGTGAAAAACAGAGACATAGACTGAGACAACTTCAGCCTTACAGCAACTAGATTCACAGTTTGTTCAGTCAGAAATCAACCCACAAACGTAGGTTTTCATTTAGATTTTTTCAAATGTACTATTTTTTTAAGTGACTACATCTTTTCACCTAGAACATGCTGAAATGCCAGACTTCTTTTACAGTCAGCATAGAACTTCCAAGGCTCTATAGATTTTACAAAAGCATCTTCTGCAGATTTCTGAATATCAGTTAACTCAGTCAAGAATGAAGTGAGGAAGAAAAAGACTAACACAGAGGAAATATACAAGGATGACGGCCATACATAAAAAATGGGTGACATTACAATAGACTAAAGCTCTGTGTATTATGTCAACTCTGCCAACTACAATGTATTGTTCCTATCCTTCCCTTACGTAACTTGATTTCTGAAATGCTGTTCAACACATTAAGTGAATATTTCAGTATGTCCAATCGTTTGTGTCATGATATGGCATGAGAAATTTATATGCCAGTCCCCAGTGGTGCCCTACTCTGATTCTCCTGTACATGTTTGTCTTCAGAAGCAGATGAGGATGGAAGGGTGCACTGAATGTGGGTGGTGCCTGGACAGAAGCCTCGCACGCAAGCTATCATTCAAACCTGAGCAATGGATTCAGATACCACATTGTCTCAAATTTAGATGTAATAACTAAACTACAGCAGGAGATCTGTTCAACAAAGTCTGAAAACGAAAATCTACAAAATACAAATTTAACACAAAATCAATTATCTGCTGTTCTGGCTTATCACAGGTGATGGCCTCACTCCCTTGCCTCCAATTCCGACCTTTGTGCAAGGCATTCAAACATTTGTAGTAGTATTCAAGGATCCTGGGATTTTAGGAGCTTTTGCAGGACTTGAGGACCCTGCAGTCGATAAAAGCCACACCCAGGAAGTGCTTGATTTTCTTCCCTGTCGATGAGAGAACCCCTCAGCGTAGGCTTTGTTCCTCACTTGTGTTCCTCTCCTTGGGCTCAGATCTTCATCTGTGTTCTTAGCTTTCCAATGAACATTATCTTCAAACTGGATGTCAAAAACATCTTCTGTCAGGGGCAAAACCATCTGCGCCTGCCTGTGCCTAGACCACGTAAAGCACCAGGATCTCAGGATCTCAGGATCTCTGGTCCTCCCATCCCTCCCCCACTGTAGGACACCCAGTACCTGTATCAAGTTAAATGTCTGTACGACTGAAATTGCCCACTGGATGAAGACCAACTGCCTAAAGCTGAACACGGACAAAACCGAAATTGTGATCTTCAGGGATCATTCTCGTGTGACTCCACATGGTGGTCAACAGACCTAGGCCCGACACCCATTCCTAACACGCACATTAAACCCCTGGCTGTGGCTGGAATTTTGCGCCAGTGCGGGACATTCCGATCACGGGCGAGGTCATGACGGCTCCCGGCCGTCAACAGCAGACGCCCACCGTAACTCATGACGTCCGGGAGCCGCCATCAGCACCGAACAGGTTAAGAACCTCAGGATCATTGTCGACAGGAAACTGAACATGACCACCCAAGTCCACGCCATCACCGCCCCATTTTCCCATACCCTGCAGACACTGATGAAGATTTTCAAATTGCTCCCAATCAGCACCCATGAATGTCCTGGTTACAAGCAAGCTGGACTTTGGGAACACCCTTTGTGCCGGGATCAACAAAAAACTCATCAGAAGTTTACAACCATTCGGAACTCAGCATCCAAAATCACTCTGAACCTTCCACATCGCACTCACATCACACCACACCTGACGGAGCTCCACTGACTCCCCATACACAAACAAACACAATTCAAATTCCTTATCCACTCTTTCAAGGTACTACATAACACCTGCCTAGCATACCTCAACCATCGCTTTTACAGCGTTGGTCAGAGAAAAATAGGAGTGATATTAAAATATTTGTAGTATGTTCTAAAATTAGAAGAGAATAGAAATTCTGAAGTTCTGAGAACCCATGAAATTAGGTACTGTCAAATGCCTGCTTTTTTTAAAAGAAAAGGAAAGAAGAGGTTTGCCGAATTTGTGCATGAATTGTGGCATATCTGGACATGTTGTAAAAGATTTGTCAAAGGTTATCAGAGTAAACCTAAGGTTTCAAAGAAACAAGCAGTGGGAACTTCACAGTTAGGAAAAGTACAGCCAACGTAAAACTGGAATCTTTGACAACTAAAGGAGCTGCATTGTCGAGCAAAGAACTTAAGCCAGTATCAACTTGGAATGCATGCAGCCCTCAATTGCTCATATGATAGTTCCTATGAGGATGAGGTTGTCGGATGACCAGGAAAAGATTGTTTCAGAACTTTTAGATTCAGTCAGGAAGGGAACTACATGGAAATCAAATGTGCTTCATCCTTGCAGTTACCATTGATGAAGAAAAGGTCCAAAAGAGACTAAGGCACTAGATGGATTAATGATGTCCTCATTCTCTACATATTTTCAAACATATATGATTCCTTTGGCATCTGTTTAAGTCATCATGATACGATTTGTTTTAATTTGATTGACATGCCTCCATTTAAAGTGATTTTAGGCATGTAACGGTTGTATTTTTTGTGTCAACCAGTGTTTAAAAACAATAACTCATTCCTGAGTCACTATTCTAAAGCATTTACAAAAGTTGTAACATCTCATGTCATTAGTTGTGTAACTTGCTCAACTGATTGCTATATATTTTTTTATTGCGTGTTTTATAAAAAGAAAGCAAATATGTTACTTCTACAAAGAGCTTATGAATGAAAGGTTAATTTAGAACCTGGAGCAGTTAACCCATATAGTATTGTCTATATGCACTTACAGAGCATCTTAAACAGTATGCAGAGGAAACTCTAGCTACTGTGTTCATCATGCAATAAGCCTCCAGCTTCTTCACCCATATTTTTGTACCAAAAAGAGAGGTGAGCCACGATTATGCATTGACTAGAAGGCAATGCATACTGTTACCATAAATATTAGATATCTTACTTTTGATATCTGTCTTTTTTGATCTGCTCAAACATGCAAAGAATTCCTCCAAACTCGACCTTAGGGAAGTCTACCATTTGGCCAGAGTGTGTGAGGGTGACGTGGGAAAAACACTGCATTCTATCCTATATTGGGTTTATTTGAGTATCAACGCATGGTCCTCCAGTGGCCTTCCAGGACTTCAGTAATAAGGTTGTAAGAAGGTTTTTGTATGTGTTTTTTATAGTATATGAACTTCTTGATCTACAGTGATGTATTGGAGACGCGCATACACCTTGTAAAAGCAACTCTGCAGACATTAACAGAACATCGCTGTTTTGCGAAAATGGATGTGTATTTCACTCAGTACTGTGGATATTTTTGGCGGTATGTAATCGGTCTACATGATATTCAAATGTATGAGAAAAAAGTGTCGGAAATACTTGAAAGACCTACTAGATTGTGCAATTTTTCCCAGGCGTTGCTGATTTTTATATAAGATGTATTGCGCATTTTTCACCCTCTTGAGGCGGAAGCAGGGAGGTCCTCCCTTACTTGTCTTAAAAATCTCGAGTCTCCTAAGCCTTGCCACTCTTAACTTCGCTTGATGTAATAAGCGTGTTTTCGTATTTTACTTTGTGTTGTCACTCCGCTTGATTAAAAAGCGGTTTACTCGCCAAATATTTTAGCCTCATCTCACCGCTGCCTGGACCCACTCTCAGCTGAGCATTGACGCTGAGAGTGTGGTCCCGGGGAGCCGAAGCCTCCACAGCGGCCATCTTGGGTGTGACGAAGCGCTCTGGTGCGCTCTAGCTGCAGATAAAAAGGGCATCCTCGCTCTCGGCGCCTTAGTAAGCTGTGCATTTTTCACCCTCTTGAGGCGGAAGCCGGGAGGTCCTCCCTTACTTGTCTTAAAAATCTCGAGTCTCCTAAGCCTTGCCACTCTTATCTTTGCTTGATGTAATAAGCGTGTTTTCGTATTTTACTTTGTGTTGTCACTCCGCTTGATTAAAAAGCGTTTTACTCGCCAAATATTTTAGCCTCATCTCACCGCTGCCTGGGCCCACTCTCAGCTGAGCATTGACGCTGAGAGTGTGGTCCCGGGGAGCCGAAGCCTCCACAGCGGCCATCTTGGGTGTAACGAAGCGCTCTGGTGCGCTCTAGCTGCAGATAAAAAGGGACAGTCTCCTTCCGCGTAGCGGACGCGCCGGACTCACGCCGGAGTCATGCTAGAGTCCTGCCCGTCTGCGCCCGTCCGCGCCAGGACGGGCCCGGGGACCAGCTCCCTTGCCATTTCCACCCCTGTTCCAGTCACATATCCGCATCTCTTCCCTCCTACAATTACGAGACTCTACTATTTCTCTTAACACCTTGTGCAAACACACGTTAGACCCCTCACAAAATCAATATCAATGCCGACACTGTCTTTTCCAACTGATCAAGCCGCCGGAGATTAGACAGAAACCGGAGCATAAGCTCAATATGACACTACTGAATTGCCGCTCCTTGCCTAAACATGCTTTAGAGATCTCATTCCTACTACAGGTCTCGGCACTGGATGTATTGTTTCTTACTGAAACTTGGTTAAGGCCTAACTCAGGCCCAGACATTGTCCAGGCTCTGCCTCCGGGCTACTTAATCCAGCACATTGACCGAACAGGGAATGTAGGAGGAGGGATCGCCATCCTCTATAAGGAACATCTAGTCTGTCGTCTACTAGGCAGCCCATTACTTGACTGTGAAAATGCCCACTTCTCGATCACCCTGTCTCCTTCAGCTTCCTTCACAGGGCTTTTAGTATACCGTCCACCATAATTAGGACAATTCCATAGGACACTGTTAGAAACGGTTGTAAACCTCGCCAGCTCTGCTTCCAATTTCACTATATTGGGAGATCTGAGCCTCCATTTTGACGATCCACAAGACATGATAGCTATGGATCTGGCTCAAGATCTTGAGACTTGTGAAATGGTTCAAAAAATTCAAAAAGCCACCCATATAAAGGGACACCTGCTTGACCCTATCTTTTCAAATATTATAGATTTAATCACCACCGATCCGAGCCCCGTTCCGTGGTCAGACCACTTTACCATACCTTTCACTTGGAGTGTCCCTCCCCCAGCTCCGACCAAAACTCTCTGCAGTGCACAGACAAGACATTGGTCTAAACTCAATATAAATGAATGGTCAGAAGTATTAAGGACTACCTTACCTCCCACTAACCCTGATATCAACACAGCAAACCCAGAGTTTAACCAGTGGATAGAGCACTCACTGGACATTATTCTCCCTAGGAAATCCGTAATCCAAAAAAGAGGATCAATCAATCATCCCTGGTTTAGCCCAGAGCTCCGAAAACTCAAACAGGGATGTAAAAAAGAGGAGAGACAATGGAGAAAAGACTTTGATTCAGAGATAAAAACTAAATACAGGGCCTCCATCAAAGCCTATAAATCTGCTTTAAAGGCAGCCAAAACAGCTTTCTACGCAGAGAAAATCATTGCATTCCCCAACTCATCGAAAGAGATTTTCAGAATAGTCAAAACTCTGTTGAAACCCCCTGACTCCCCTCTTGCCCCAAACACATCAGGGTCCCGTTGTGAAGAACTTGCACTCTTCTTCCACACTAAAATCCCAAAAATTCTTCTAGGTCTCCCACCCATTACCACCCCCGAATCACTATCGTTAACTAAACCTCCCTCTCAAGGCACCACTCCTGAACTCTCCTCCTTCACCCCCCTCACTGAGGAACTGTTACACCCCCTCCTCAACTCAGTAAAAAGTGGCTCGCCGCTTGACCCTGCTCCAATTAACATCCTGAAATCAGTCCTGCCCATTATCGCTACTCCTGTCATCAATCTGATCAACTCCTCGATTGAAGCAGGCACAGTCCCACGGGACTGGAAAATGGCCATGATAAAACCATAGTTAAAAAAAACTAACCTGGACCCGGAAGACCTATCCAACTACCGTCCCATTTCCCTTCTCCCGGGTATCAGTAAACTGGCAGAAAGATTTGTAAACCGCCAACTGTCCTCATTTTTGGAAGCCTCTAACCTACTCCATCCTTCTCAAACAGGCTTTCGCCCTGGACAAGGGACGGAGACGGCACTTCTTAAGGTGGTTGAAGAGTCTAGGAGGATCCTGGACACATGTGGCAATGTGGCCATCATCCTCCTAGACCTCAGCGCCGCCGTCGATACGGTAAACCACCGTATCCTTTTAGCCCGTCTAAACAAAATCGGAGTCTCGAGAAAAGCCCTTTTATGGCTTGAATCGTTCCTCCAGGAAAGGTATTTTAAAGTATTTGAAGGGGATTGCCATTCACCGCCGATACCCTTGCAGTGTGGTGTACCACAGGGCTCCTCCCTGAGCCCCACACTTTTTAATGTGTATATGTCCCCCTTAGCTGATATAGTTGCCCTCTACAGAATTGAATTAATCAGCTATGCTGATGACACTCAGCTTGTGGTCTCTCTGAACCAGGCAGATCTGTCCCACACGAGTTTGAGTGACTGTCTTGAGGAGGTAGCAAAGTGGATGGGCCAGTCTCAGCTCAAACTCAACAACGAGAAGACTGAACTGATGCTACTGGGCAAGAAGGCATCATTCAATTCCCCCACGTTATGGCCCCCTTCTATGTGCGTTGGCCCAACCCCAAGAAGTGTGATCAAGAGTTTAGGATTCTGGTTAGACGATGATCTTTCATTCAAAGTACAAGCCAGGAAAACTGCGACCACCTGCTTCGGCTTGTTAAAATCTATACGCAAAATCCTGCCTCAACTGCCTGATAGAGCCAAAAAGATCCTAGTCCGAGCCATGATTTTATCTAGGCTGGACTACGGTAATGCGCTCTATCTGGGAGCCCCGGCCTCTGTGATCTGCAAACTCCAAGTAGTCCAAATTTCAGCAGCCAGACTGCTGACGAGCACCAACCATCGCTCCTCAGCCAAGCCAGCGTTAAGATCACTTCATTGGCTACCGATAAAAGAACGGGTACACTTTAAGGCCCTCTGTATTGCCCATAAAAATCTGCAAGGCAAAGGCCCACCGATCCTTACTAACCTGATCAAACCATATAAAATGTCCAGAAACCTCCGCTCCAATGATCTCAATCTGGCAGAAGTCAACAGAATCAATAAGGCTCGCTCTGGTGGGCGCCTCTTCTCCCATAACACCTCAAAGTTATGGAACTCTATGCCCCTCTCCCTTCGTCAGGAACCCAATCATCTTTCATTCCGCAAGAAAATAAAAACTTGGCTTTTCCCCGGAAACTAACTAATAACTGAATTCCATCCTTCACTCTCAGACCTCTGTGTCGTAGCTTTAAGCGCTGGGATGCCTCCGGGTAGCCATGCGCTATAAAATAATTATTTTCATTTAATTTCATTTCATTCAATTGTCTGAGATGCTCAGACCTATTACTATACTTTGCCTTTGTTTGGTCAAAAAAAGCTCATCAAGCCTTTTGCTTCTTGAAGAAATGTCTCTCTTATACCACTATTTTACAGCACCCGTTATTGTACTATATAATATGATGGGTGGAGCATTATCCCTGAGAAATCCTGTAACTGGACAGATGCATGCTGTAGCTTATGTTTCTCAGACGTTTTCCACGTCAAAATAAAATTATGCAATCACAGATTTTTGCACATCATATTATCTGTTTGCAGGGAGTTCCACCTATTCATATAATAGGCAGAGGCCCACAGTTTACATCAAATGTCTGGTCTACATTATGTAAGAAAATCGAGGTGGATGTTTGTTTGTCAGCTAGTTATTATTCCCAGACGGACATACAAAGAGAACGTTTCAATCAATGTATAGTACAATATTTGAGGATTCAGGCATTCATGCAGGAACAGGATTGGAGTAGGCCGTTGTGGTTAGCAGAATTAACAAATAGCACTAACATTCTGATAAAGGAGCGCCACCTTTCATTTGTATTTATTGTTATAAACCTTGCAAGCCAAAACTTGTATTAAACTTTATACCGAAAGAAAAAGAATTCCAGCACCTAAATATACAGTGGGTGCAAAACTCTGGTTACTCACTAAGAACTTGGATTTGAAGAAAGCGTCTAATATGCCAACCAAATGCATTGGCCTATTTACAATTGAACACATTGTTAATCCTGTGACTGTTTAAAGTTGCTGCAGTCCATGAGGATTCATCCTGTATCCTGTTGAGACCCTATTCTGCAAAAACGCGTCTTGGTCCAAATCCTGCACCTCTTCAGCTCAGTGCTGTAAATGACTAGGAAGAACATGAGATTTTGAGCATGAATTGTTGTGAGGTAACTGCAGTTTTTAGTGGATTGGATGGAATCTGACCCAGAAGAGAGTTCATGGGAGCCGCCCTCTAAACATCATGCCCCAAATCTGTTAAGTGAGTACCTTATGCATTGATCCCGCATGAGGTGCTACTCTGAGGCTCCTGAGAGTGGATGTCTTCAGGAGCAGAAGGGGATGGAAGGGTGCACTCGGTGTGAGTGCTGCCTGGACAGAAGACGTTTGCGGCAGTAGGGCACACTCTGTGAAACACCTGCGTAAAAGCAAGAAGAACTTCATGGCCCCTGAGCCCACAGGACTCTAACAAGGCTTGGCATCCTGAACGCCTAGAATTTAAGCTCCTCGTAGTTTCCTTGCAAGGCAACTGTGGTCATAGTTGCTGAAGCTGGGACCTGATGTTGAAATTCTGGACATCTGCTCTTCTGCAAATATGAGAAAATACATGCTAAGATCAATACACTACACTTACAAGGATATAGACTTGACCCTATTTGTTTTCATCAAAAGTAACTCATTAGTTTATCAAACTCTGTCAAGCTTGTTTTTTCACTATGAATTTTATGTGGGATTGAACAAAACGTTGCTGTGGAATCCTGTTGGCACAGAATTAATGCTGTACGCGGTATTCTGATATCAGTAATTGCAAACGTGTGATTCCCGAGAGTAGAACTTAGAGGTACAGTACTAATGGATTATTTTAATTTTGAAGCTCTCAACTTGAGAAATTGAATGTAAACAATCACTGGACGCTATTTCATAATATTGAAGTTTGCTATCTTTAGCAAACATGTTATAGCTGCAAGTGTGAGTCGGACTTACGATATCAATCTTAATTACATTTCAGTTAATAAGAAATACTGAGTTTCATTTCATAATATAGAGGGTAAAATACAGCCAACAGATATACCATATATAACATCAGAAGTTAAACTCCAAGGACCACGCCAAAACCGTACTAAAGATCAACAATTGTGCAGTACGTATTAAGCCTAGCGCCATAATTTATCCCAAATTCATAGTCACAGAAAAGCAAAGCCCATCTGACCTTCCTAAATGCATGGGCTGATTTAAAAAAAAAAACCAGCATATTTATTGATTTATGTACACTTCTATGTGTGTTTCGTCCTAAACATATGATGTCTCAATTCTTTAAAATATCTCTTAATGGACGTTAGGGTTGGTCTCAATAAAATCAACAGCAAGAAGTCCGGCAGTTTTAGTTCTAAAGCTCTTATTTTTTTCTACCTAATCTGTAGTCTATAGGTTTTCTCGTGTCATACAGAAGTATTAAAAAAATATGTCTCATAGTCTTAATGTCTCTCTTCTTTATTCAGGTCCTCTGTGAATTTCCCCTGGTGTCTCTCTGTGATGATTCTTCCCGCAGCAGTAGACTCCCTGAAATAGAAAACTAGGTATTAATTTCAAAATAAAGTAGAAGGAAAACATATGCGAGTCTCTGCATTAAGTTTATCTCTTTGTCTCACTTGCTTGCCAAACTCCTTATAAACCCACTTTTCTTTTGTTCCTCTCATCTGCTCTGTAGTCCAGTACTCTGCAGGTGCTAATAAGCAACAGTTTCCTGCAGGGATGGAGAAAGTCTCTCTCTACTATGTAAGGTTGTTCTGTTTATACTCTGGTCAAGAAAGCTATAAGAGCATATTTCGTCACCACCTGGTTTTCCAGAGGGTCTTCTTCTGCTAAAATAAACCACTCTATTCCTCGTAAAAATCAGAAACAAAATTACTTACACTGAAAATAGTGAAGGAATAATACATTTCATAATAGAAAGATTCCCTGCAAATCAAGTTCTATTTTCCAGCTGATATAAAGTGTTGCTCACCTATTTGCCTCAGCAGTCACCAAAGTGGTCACAGCAGGTTCCTAATTTTGGCTAAGCCATGGTTCATCCTCGAACCGTGGCTGGACTTGATACTTTAGTGGTAGGAAAGCAGGTGCCACCAGTTGTTGTTCCAGGCATCCCCTTTCTTATTCATAACTTCTCTGAGCTCCACAGTCCTGTCCTCGTTCGTGTTGGAGTCTCGACATGTCTCCCCTGTTCTCGCTCATGTTCCTTTTGCGGCATTCTTCTCCAGGTCTGTTGACTTCCAAGAGAGAGGCTCTCAGCATTTTCTATTCAATTCAGCCCACAGCATCTATTCCTCTTCTTTCACTTGGCGACAGTTTGTTAGTTACTCTTAACTCTTTATATATATGTTTTCATGTTTCCCTTTTCAATCCAGTCCGTCTTCTGTATGTTTTCTTATCCTGTCTGGTCCCTCATATCTTTCCACACACCTTTGACCTAGTTTTTCTTTCTTCGCTCTAGATATATTTGGGACATGGTAGGAGTTCATAGTGGTGGAGAGATACGTGCACTTTGCATGTAAGTTGTCCCTTTCCAGGCCAAAAGTTCCATAGCAGGGATTTAACCCTGAATGTGATAATGTCTTCTAAAACTATTGAATTAACCTGGTCAGTGTTGGGTTTCTGTGAGAAAAAACACCTGCCATGACATGATAAGAAGCATCTGTCTGAAGAATGACAGGACACTCTACATTCAGATTTTGCGAAATTGGGGCAGTTAGCAAACGTTCCTTAAAAAACAAAATATGTGATCTGTTTCTTTTGATTAAACAAAATGTACTTCCTTTCATAATAACTTGGAAATGAGTGTCACAGCTGCAAAAAACGTATGAACGAACCTCCTTTAAAAATGGACAACACCCAAAAAACTCTGAATTGCCTTCCCTGAAGGGGATGTATACCAGTGGACTATTTCTACTACTTTCTTTTAATCCTTCTGAATGCACTTATGTGTAAGGATATAACATAGAAACTCCACTGTAGTGATGTGCAAAAGACCTTTGTCTATTTGTGCAAAAAGATGGTGCTCTCTTAAATGTTGCAGCATTTCCATAGCATCTGATATGTGAGTTTCCAAGGTGTCAGAATAAATCAAGATATCATCTAAAAAAACATTGCAGAACACATCCAAAAATACTCTGAACACTTCATCAATTAATATTGATATGATGCAGGAGCACTACAGAGTGAATAAAGCATGACCGAGCATTAGAACAACTCAAACTAAGCGTCTGATTTAAAGTTTGGCAGGTGAGTTAATGTGTTACAAACATGACAGATAAAGTGTCCACCTTATTACAAATGTAATAGGATAAAATGCACCTGTAATAAGGTGGACAGGATATCCGTTAAGTTTGTGACAGAGTAACCCATCTGACAATCATAAAATTAGCAATACAGACAACAATGGTCCAATCAGAAACAGAGATTTTTACAGATCAGCGAGCCAAATTAATCACCTCCTCCTTGTGTTTTGGGTTACTTTTGTGTCACCCCATTGCTTTGTAATCGTTAAACTTTAAATCAGTCCCTTAGTATGGAAAGAGTTTTCCATTTGTCACTTGCTCTGATTCTAACCTTATGGTAATCTCATTTGCAATCTAAGTTTGTAACTATCTAAACATTTCTGTTTCAGTCTAGTAAAACATATATTAAGATATCAATGGTAGAGGATGACATTTTTTCTCAGTAATTCTATTGAGGGCTCTTTATTCACTACAAGTTCTCATCTTTCCTACTTTCACAGGTACTAAAAATAATGGGTAGGTAGCTGTAGACTGGGATAGACTATAATAAATCCATTGTCCAAAGTTTCATCTAAATAACCTCTAAGATAGTCTATCTGAATCAGTAAATGCCTCCACTAGACTACAAAAATGTATGCACTTGGTTCTAAATCAATTTTGTAGTCAAGACTGCTGTGCTGAGGTACAACATTTGCCTTTTTCATATTGCAAACATCACTGAATTGTGTAACAAGGGGGTAACAAGAGAGCACACCCCACAGCTAGCAAAACACCCACTCTTGAATCTATCTTAGAGAAGCAATTTTCCCCAGATGGACATGAAAGCATACAACTATTCTGAAAGTAGTTGGATTTCAATTGAACTTTCCTAATTTCCCAATCAATGCAAGAGTTATCTTGAGCCAGCAAAGAAATGCCAAAACTACTTTAAACTGTGGAGAATCAATACAAATTCAAAACAAATGTTCTCTTGATGATTTCCAAAAACAGAGACATCTTATGTACGACATCTCACTAAACCTGAAGATGATATAGAACCATCCACTGCTTTAACAACCTTAAGAATCTTTTTTCTCTATGATGAGAATTTGCAAGCATTGATCAAACTTCCAGAATAAGCAGAATCTAAATGTCCTGACACCACTTTTTCATGGCCTAGTGAAAGAATCCTTCATGGGAATTGTCATATGTGCCTTAAACGACTCCAAAGTATTCACCACCCATTTTGGATTCTACCTAATTACTGACACTTTTTAAATTATTGAATTTACTTTTACAAAATGCCCATACCTTTCACAATACAAACACAAACTATTTACTCTTTTTTCTTTCTCTTCTTTATGCATGGGCCTTCTTAAACTGCCTTAATGCTGTGGTTCAGGAGTCTCCAAAATTCAATACTCTTCTACCTTAGGCCAGAGTACTAGTAAGTAAGTAAGTAAGTTTTTTTATTGCGCAATTAATTAAAATCATTGCAATATACACACACTAGAATGACCGTTACGTATTGAGGGTGAAAGAATACACTGAACAATTAAAAACAGAAAAATTATTAATTAATGAAAAAAACGTGCAATGATGTCAACGGGAAATGGGAAGAAACTCAAGCTGGGTCAGAAGACAAATTAAGGGAATTGATTTCTAAAATAAACTTAACAAAACGAGCCGCCAACTGCGGGAAGTCTCCCCTCATGCAAGCGTCTAGTGCTTCCTGGCAGGTCCTGATGTTGAGAAGAAGCCAAATGGGACACAACCAGAAGTTTCTTTGGGCTCGGAGTTTTTGGCAAATGCACAGTATGTGGATAAGATTTTCCTCCTCCTGCTTGCAAAAGCGGCATTGAGACGATGCCTCTTTCCTATACCCCTGGCCAAACTTGTATGCCATCAGCGGGATTAAACCAAAGCGGAATCGCATTAATTGAAGTTTTAGGTCTACTTTCATAGGAGCTGCCAGATATAACGGAAGAGTTTTCTGGATGTATAATTTAGAGACCCAGGGGCCATATAAGAGCTGGGTGACCCGTTGCTCGTCGTGGTCGCTTGATAGGATTTTTGCTTGTTTGGTTAGAAGTTTTGTTTTCGCCGCAATGGGCAACGGAGATGACCATATGTCCTTTGCTTTGAGGGATTCTAAACATGTTGTCAGATATTTGTTCCACAGTGTTTTGTGGTTGCTGAGGACATACCATAGACAGCTCTTTAGAGAGTGGGGGCTAGCATGCTTTGTTTTTAAACAATAGTTAATGTAGCGTGCACTCATTATCCACCTCTGGGAGGACAACGAAAATTCTTTCCGAATTTGGGCGTGGGCAGTTGAGTTTGGCAGCCGAAACACCCTACGGTAACAAGACGATTGTGCTCTGTCCAGCCAATTATTCATTTTGTCCTTGAATATTATTGCACCAAAGGAGATAGTGGGGAGTAATTTTGCGGCAATCAGTTTTATTAGTGGAACTAGATTTTGAGAGTGCAGAGCACTTTTCGTTCTTATAAAGGCCCCTTCCAGACTACGGGCAACTGCCTGCATTTCGGTTGTATGCACAGAGGGTCTCCCTTTGTGGTCGATCCACACCCCCAAATACTTATAGGCAGTGACAGTTTCCAATCTTTTCCCTTCGATGAACTACGAGGTCTTTTTGGTTCTTCCAGGTGATATTATCATTGCTTTGGTTTTTGTCACGTTTATCTCAAGCATGTTCGTATTGCAGTACTGGGCGAGGGAATCGAACAGTCTCTGGAGGCCAACCTGGGTTTGATCTAACAGAATGGTGTCGTCTGCATATTGAAGAGTTTGAATCTTTCTTGACTCTATTCCTGGAGGGAAAGCACGGGTGCGTGACAACCATTCGGGAAGGTCCGTGAGGTACAGATTAAAAAACATTGGTGCAAGGGTACAGCCTTGCTTTAAACCTCTAGTGGTATAGATTTTATTGGAGGTCGACCAGCTCGATGTAACTCGCACTTTGAACCAGGTATCAGTATGTAAAGCGATTAATGCTTTAAGTAACGACTGTGGAATGCCCCATCTTGCAAGTTTTTCCTATAATTTTGGCCGACTTACACTGTGAAAGGCTTTTCGAAAGTCGATAAAACCAAGATGTAAGGTTTTGTCTTTTACGGCTAGGGTAGATTCCATCAGATGAGCAATGCATATCAAGTTGTCTTCAATGCGGCAGCCTCTTTGAAAGCCGGTTTGAGTAAAGGGAACTAGGTTGTTAGTTTCTGCCCACGTAGTAAGTGCAGATAGAAGAATGCTGGCATGTGCCTTCCCGTCCACGTCTAAGAGAGCAATCATCCGATAGTTATCGGGGTTAGAGCGCGTTCCTTTCTTATGAAAGGGGACAAGAAGTGATCCTTGCCAAGACGCCGGGATGGGGCCGCCCAGTATTCCGACCTCGAAGAGGGGTGTCAGTATCCGGGCCCATTTTCTAGCAGAAGCCTTAAAAACTTGAGTCAGAATTCCATTGGGTCCAGGGGCGCCGCCCGAGCGCATTTTCTGTATTGTTCCAGGTATGTCGTCCGTTAGTGTATTGACAGGGGTGGTGGTTTCGTCTTGGTTGACTGGTTGATCAAGAAAGGCCGGGCTATTAGTATACTGGTCATGTGGAGCTGTGTAGAGCATTTTAACGTAAGTTTCCCAATCCGCGGGGGAGATGTTGGTTGCGGTAGGTGGTTTGGTGGTTTTGCTGGCCTTGTTCACCCAATTCCAGAATTTCCTTTGGTCTTTAGATTTTATAATCTCAAAGGCTGTTACCCAATGCTGGTCTTCCTCCAATTTCTTTAGGGTAAAGCGTTCCTTCCTGTAGGCTTTCCGCGCAGCCGTGATGTCCTCCTTCAAAAGTTTATGGTCATTTTCGTTGCAGACAGTTGTTCTTTGTAACTTGTTTAATTTACTCTTGGCAGTTCTTGTGTGTTGTTGTTGTACTGACAGAGTTGTCAGAATCGGAGTATCCCTAGGGAGGTGATTTGGCGATTTTAAGGCGAAAAGGTCTCTAAAGCTGGTCAATATGGCTTCCCAAGTGAGAGCTGTCGCCTGGGTGCAAGCAGCTAGGGGGCCTCTGATCATAAGATTATCCACCTCCTTTTCGATTGCATCCTGGTTACTTTCTGACCATCGAAGTTTCCTCACACTCTGCAGGCCTGAAGCAGTCCCTATTGGATTTATGTTCGGACGATGTAGTGGCCCCAGGGCAATGCTGCATGTTAAAATGGCATGATCGCTATCTGAAGACGGTGTCACCTGAAATTGGGACACCAGATGGAAGGCCATTAGCGATATCCATATATAATCTAGGGTGGCCATTCGAGACGAGGATATGTGTGAATAAGCGGCCGGTTGATCTGTAGCCGTCCTTCCATTGAGGATGCGCAGGCCGAGATGGTTCAGTTTTGTTGCCAGCTTTATACCGTTCGTATCCTTTCGCTGATACTGGGATTTTATCTCAGGAATTGCCCACATTGCATTAAAAGATGTTATTTGGGAGGATTGGGTAGAATCGATTTCCATTAAATTTGCATTAAAATCACCCATTATCAGCCACAGGTCAGTTGGGTAGAGATCTTCCAGGTTGTTCATTATTGGGAGTAACGTGCTCAAGGTGGACTCGTGCCTCGTTTTTGTTGGATGTAAATAGACGCAACCAAGGATAATATTTTGCTTTGGATTCCCCTTTATCTGACTCTCGATCTCCATGCTGATAAAGACATGGTCGCCGTCCCCACTATGGAGTGTTTCAATCTTCGTAGTCAGGGAGTTCTTCACGGCGATCAGCACTCCCCCAGATGCGTGACCGCCGACCTTGGAGGGAGTGGCGATGGATTCTAATATAGTAAAGCCCTCCCAGATGGTATTTTCCAGGGCCCAGGTTTCTTGTAGGGCGAAGACTTCGTAGGTTTTCAGCAAACCTGAAGTTAATCGCTCTGTTTTCTCCTGTGTAAGGCCCCGAATATTCCAAGAGCATATATTTAAATGATGGACTGCCTCATGGGTAGATTTGTGGCTATACACAGGGATCGGTGCATTACCCTAACACTTGAGAGAGCCAAGACAAGTCTTCCGATTTGTGAGATTTTAATATGCATTTTCGTGGGCCGCCAGCTGTGGAGGCAATTACTTGCAGTGGATTCTCAGTCCATGAGATTGTTTTCGGCTCTTGCCGGAGGCCCTGCAGCATCGAAGATGACTGGGATGAATGCTTTATTTGTTTTTGGTCCGGTCTGGTGTTGACAAACATAGCTGTGTCAGAAAGGTTTTTTAGGAAGGACGGGTAGTTGGTGTTAATATAAGGGCTAGCCTGGATGCCCCATTCGTTCAGTAGTTTTTTATTCTTCATTAGCGTAGCCCCGCGTTCTGGGTTAAAGAAAGTTACCAGTGTGGACTCATTTCTTTGTCCAAAGATAGGGTCTATGAAGGACACTGTCTCAATATCCGTTGAGGTCACACTTTCTAAACCCGGCAGGTGCAGGCATAGCCTGAGGATATTGCCTCTATTTAAGATATCCCATTTTCCCTGGGATTCGTACTCCGGATAGAGCAATATTTTTCTATGCTGTTGTTGTCCCAGGCAAGGATCTTGAAACAGTGAGGCCGGGTTGATGCGAGAAGCGTCAAAGTCAATGCCCGGGGACTCTGTGTTAGCTTGTGTGCTTAGTTTAATCATTAAAGGGCGAGGCATTCTTGGTGGGTCGCCGCCCGATGAAGGTTCTTGGGGACAGGGCATTTTACTGTCAGAACTTTCTGCATTTGCGATAACTTTGGGCTGGATTTTCTCCTCTCCCAGACGAGTCAATGGGGAGACACCCGCCACTATACCTTCTTTTGGATTTTGGTCCTTGATGGCGGGTTTGTGTACTGCGACAATTGGAAGCAAGGAGCCGTTATCAAAAGGTTTTGTGGGACCATCGTTTTGCTTTAGGCAATTACCGGGAGACTTGTGGTCTACTGGTGGCTGTACGCTGTTCGATAGAGTTTCCAAATTTTCTTTTTTTTCTTTTTGAGAGGCTAACAATTTTTCTGCCTTATTGATCAGCTCGATTGGGGACTTGTCCACTTTTGTTCCAAGCCATTGTGTTAGAGCAATGCCCTTTTTTTTGCTTTATTTAGTTTCTTCAATTTCTTCTTATTTTTTCTGGATAGGTAGGTGCTTACTTTTTGGTCATTTTCGACCTTGGTAACGGGTGTAAAGTGATTTGATAAGGTAGAGGGATGTGCTTCAGTATTGAGTTGCGTGGGTATTTTTGTGACATTTGGCGTTTGTAAACTTAGATTGCCAGCAGCGACAGGAGGCACAAAGGAGAGCTGTTCAGAAGGAGTTTCCAAGGTTCGAAGATGAGTGGGGGAAATACTAAGACTCTGTGGTCTAGCTTGTGTCTTCAGCCTTAGGTCTTCTATTAAAGTGGACATTATTTCTGGTAGAGTTTCAAGTTTGTTCAATAAAGGCTCGCAAATGCAGTTTTTATGGCCTTGAGTTGGGTGTGCAGGTTCGTTTACAGTTGGTTCCATGCTCGGATTTGCTTCGGGCGCATGATTTTGGTTCATACTTGTTTGGGCTCTTCGTATAAGCAAATTTAGTTGATCCAATTTTGAATCGATTCCGATTATGGAGTCAGCCACCAATTGGAGAATAGATATCTGGGTATCAAGTTTATCGGCGTGCATGTGGGCCGCACAAGTCATAGAGCTCAAGGCTCTGTTGGTAACTGACAAAAGTGTCTCAATTTTTAGCATTCCAGAATTGGGTTGGGATTGAGTTGCTCCGAGCCCAGGGGCTGTTGAGAGTGGGTTGTTGGCAATGGCAGAGTTTTTTTTTTTGTTTTTTTTTTTTAATTCCTCATATACCAATGATGGGTATTCTGGATAGGGTATCTCCTCCTCTCGCCATTGCGATGCACCGGCCACCAGGATTAAATTCAAGGAATTCAATCCAAAAATAGGAGAGAAAAGAGAATCCCCCTCTAGGTTGGACTGTTTGCTATGTCCACTCCATACCCTTTAATCTGGAAGACCCTTGGTTGGGTAGGAGACAAAACACCAACAGTACCCGGGTAAAATCATAGGAATCTTCTCATCTGTTCCGCCAAGCCGCCAAGGCCGCCCAGATCTTAACAAGGCTTGAGCCATCACAAGCAATATCAGATTCACTGACATATATGATATAACTTAGACAATCAGCAAAGGTGGGAGCCTTCTCTGATTTCCAGGATTTACATATTTCCCGTCTAGCCAATACCATTATATAAAATAAGAATTTGGTCCTCATCTCATTAAGCTGGTACTCTTCCCCTAGCCCAAAAACGATGATCATGGGTGTAATGGCTATATGAGTACCCAAAACTTCCGTTATAAATTCTTCGATTTTAGCCCAGAAAGGCGATAGTCTTGGGCACTCAACAAACATATGCACATCGTCCGCAGTAGAAGCCTTACAGCGTGGGCAGCAGTGTTCAAGGTTCGTAAACTTAACCAGTTTCTTAGGGGATATATACGCTCTGTACAGGGTGAACAGATGATTTAGTTTTAAGGGGGCTGATTTCACAACGACTGTATGTAGTAGTTTAAAAGAATCTCCCCATAGAGCTCGTAATTTATCGCCCTGCAAAGCTGTTGCTTCTCCCCATAGTTTATTAAGTTCAAGTTCTGTGACCTCATCCTTCTCATTTAAAGCCTCATACCAGAAGGAGATCTCTTTTTTCCAGCTCCCTTTTTTCTTTACCAGATCAAACTTAGGATTAGCTGTTAGACCCCAAGCTATAGTACTCCACCAGCTAGATAACTGATAAAATTTGAACCTTGTAAGAGTTCCGTTTGTCAGACGGGAGAGTGAATCCCACCCTAGTAACTCTGAGTCATCAAGGAGGTCCTTCCACTGCATGATACCAGCTGTTCTGAGGGGGAGTGATAATTGATCCCTGAGACATTCGGGTGTTCCCGTAGAGTCCCATATAGGGGCCAGAGGTGTATAATAGGGGATATCTAGTTTTGTTCTCAGAAACACCCAACTTCTCAGGGCCGTTCCCAATATCTTTAGTCTGACCTTCTTGTAGAATTTTGGATCTCCAAACTTAAATAAGAAGGATTCATGCCCTAGGGGGATACTATGTAATAGCGCCTGAAATAGCCGACCCAAGCAAGATGTATCGGCTTTGTCAGCCATTTGTCTAAAGTTTTTAAAGTGAAAAGCATGGCAATAATGCAGGATGTCAGGCATAGCAAGTCCACCTGTCTTCAGCTTTCTTCTCAATTTGTTCATGGAAATTCTGGGCGATTTAGAGTTCCAGATGAAAGATCCTATTTGTCCCTGCAATTTGGCAATATCCTTGGGGTTAAATGACAAAGGTATCGAGTTAAAGAGGAATGTGATCTTTGGCAAAATAACCATTTTAATTAGGTTTACCCTCCCGAAAATGTTCAATGGCAGTCCCGACCATCGATGTAAAAGTACACTTATATCTTTGTAAACTCTGTCCAAGTTGACTTTGGAAATCTCGGAGATGTTCTGTAGCAAATGTACACCTAGATATCTCATCCGAGGCTTTGTTCCAGGCAATTGAACCACCGGATTCCATTGCATGACCCCGGTTTTCTCTTTGTTGATTCTGTACCCTGAAGCCTCACCAAAAGCTTCCGCATGATATAATAATCGCGGAATTGATATTTCAGGATTGCATGTAAACAATAAAAGATCGTCCGCGTATAAGGCAAGTTTTAAATCTAGTTCATTTATACGGAAAGGCTTGATTAGAGTATCCGATCTTAACTGGATAGCCAGGGGCTATAAATATAGATTGAACAATAAGGGAGAGAGGGGGCATCCCTGTCTGGTGCCGCGAGTTATTTGAACCCAGTCTGTAAGTGAGTTGTTTACAAGAAATTTGGCTCTGGGGTGTCGATACAATGATTTAACAGATGCTATAAAGTTGGCTGGAATACCAAACTTTTGACAGAACTTCCCACAAGTACAACCAACTAACCTGATCAAAGGCCTTGGCGGCATCAATTGCTACGATAGTTAATGGAGATCTTTCCTCTGTGGCATAATCAATGGCAGCAATTGCCTGGAAGGTCAGCTCGTTCAGCTGTCTACCAGGCATGAACCCCCTCTGATCCTCATGGACCACAGACTTAATTACTTTGGCCAGTCTCCCTGCCAACACGCTCGCAAAGATTTTGTAATCTATATTTAGCAGCGAGATCGGCCTATAAGACTCGGCATTAGTAGGGTCCTTATTTGCTTTCAAAACTAACGTAACAGTGGCCTCTAACCAGGACGGGGGAATGGGCTCTCCTACTAGATGTATTTTATTAAATAAAGACGTAAGAATAGGAACCAATATGTCAGACCCCATTTGGTATACTTCTACCGGGAGCCCATCTGGGCCAGCTGTTTTTCCTCTGGCCATTCTTTTTAATTGATCGTGAACTTCCCCCTCCTTGATCAAAGAACTCAAAAACAGGCTATCTGTCTCAGTCAGATGTGGAAGGCATACCCCCTCTAACCAATGGACTGCACCTTCAGTTAAGATTTGGTCGTTATTCCCCATATATAGATCTTGCATATACGTTTTAATTTCTCTCAACATCTTGTCATTGTCAAATGAGATGTCCCCAGATCTCTGTATCCTTAATTTACTTATCTGGTTCCTAGTACGATCGGATCTAGCCTTCCAAGCTAATATTCGACCACATTTCTCCCCATAAGAAAAGTTCTGCAGTTTACTTGCATCCCACTTTTCTTTGATCATTTTATCCAGATTGGCCTGATATTTAATTTTTAAGCACTCCAGCTCCTTCTGTATGGGGATTAAATTAATCTGCTGTTCAAGGGAGGCTATCTGTAATTCTTGTTCTTTTTGCTTTATTTTAAATACAGATTCATCTTCAGCCTTTTTCTTGATTTTATTTCTCCGTATCATTATGGATGTAAGTGTCCCCCTTAGAAAACACTTGAATGCTTCCCATATTATTTGTTCTGATGCGGTGGCTTTATTTAGCTCAAAATACTCTGCCATCTGTTTCAGTAGATCCTGTTTTAACTCTTCCTGTAATAATAGGGATCTATCTAGGGTCCACCGCCTAATTTGAGGGCTTTGTGAAAATGTAACTGTTATTTCTACCAGGGAGTGATCAGATAGGATTGCTGGAATATAAGAGGTAGACACAATCTCAGGAAGAAGACTTTGGTCCATGAGGAAAAAGTCGATCCGATAATGATGTTTATGTCTGTGGCTATAGAATGAATAGTCTCTGATGTTCTGATTCTTGACCCTTCAGACGTCTAATAAATTGAAATCCCTCATTATATTTCTAAGCTCTCTTTTAGATCTACATAGGGAGGGCGAGGCGACTTTAGAAGTACGATCCAACCTCGGGTCAAGTACAAGGTTAAAATCACCTCCTAAGATGATGGGGGCATTTAATTCAAGGAAGCTCGTTTTTAAGCTAATCAGAGCCTCCGGAGAATCCTGGTTTGGTCCATAATATACTGCACATGTCAGCTTAGCCTTACCTATAGCTAGAGATGCAGTCAGCCATCTACCTGTGTGATCAGTTTCGTACTTCTCTACTCTTATCCCACTGTTGATTCTGATGATTATCGCCACCCCTCTGGTGTTACCGCTCTGATAAGAGCAGAGGAGGTCCTGTATCCACTTTTGATCTTTAAAAGCTACTTTACATTCCTGCAGTTCAAGGTGTGTTTCTTCTAAGAGAAGAATGTGGGCACCAGATTTATTTAAGAATTCGCAGATTCTGCCAAGTTTCCTACTCTCCCTCAATCGTTAACATTCCAATTTATTACTTTTATTCTATTCTCCATTTTCCCAGATTTTCACTGTTAAGTGTGTACCCGGTAGTAGTGTTATCTCCAGTATCCTTATAATAAGAAACTGAGCCATGCCTATCTCATCTTTTCTAAATATATGAGGAATTTTTTTTCTTTTTTCATCACCTCCCCCTCCTCCCACCCTCCTCCCCCCATGAGGAACCCCCCCTTTATTACCTTTGGCGATTGTATCGCCATTTGGGGCCTGTCCCCCTGAACCGGATTCTGATCCCAGTTGTGACACCTTTATAGAGTGAAGTAACTAACGCCAAACTATTTCTCATTCTTTTTTATTCTGCGAGTTAAGTGAAGATTAATTAATATTTTCGTTCTCACGTGTATGTATGCATACATATACACACATACACACATATACACACATAAACACACATACATACATACATATATACACACACACATACACCTATTTTTTTATTTATTTATTTTTATATTTATTTTTTTACCTTTTCCCCAGCTTTTTCACCGCGGTTCCCTTTTTTTTTATTATTATTTTTTTTATAATTATATATATATATATATTTTTGTTTTTTTTCCCTTTCCCCCTAGTGCCCCTCTCTTTTGTTTTAAACCCATATACTGTATTCTCTATGCTCCATACCCCTATATGTCTTATAGGCCTTATAGCCCATTCAATTAATCTCTAATATGATTTTGTCATCAGTATTCTGTGATGCCTGCTCATCTCTTGAGACTAAGTTTTATTGTATAGCTGTCTCTGGGCTTCTTTCAGACTGATAAGGAAGCTATCAACTTCTTGAGGAGACGTGAAATTGTGCGTCTTATTATTCCATACCACCCTTAGTGAGGCTGGGAACTTCATCATAACCTGTGCACCAACCCCCTCAATTCCTGCATCCGGGCCCCCAGCTCCCACTGTCTCTGGGCTGTTGCTCTGCCAACATCTGACCGGATTAAATACTTAGATGAGTCAATCTGAAGGGTGGAATCAATGAGGGCCCTACTTAATATTAACTCCTTAACTGAGTATGTTAGGAAATTCACCAAGATTTTACGTGGGGCATTCCTATCAGGATGGCGTCGAAATGGATCTCTGTGAGCCCGCTGTATTTCATTCTCAAGATTGATGTCCGGTCTGTCCTTCAGGACTCCTTCTCTCAAAAGCTTACAGATCAGAGTCTTTACGTCTCCATTTTCAGCTCCCTCAGGGACTTTCAGAAATTTCAAATTGTTACGTCTCGCATGAATCTCCATACATTCCATATCCTGCTGCAAGGTCTGATTCTGGGCTTTTAATTCAGTTATTGTTTTCGAATGTGCTTGCGAGACCCTCGTGAGTACAGCTACCTCTCCTTCTAAAGCTTCTGTTCTTGTGCAGATGTCATTCAATTTGTTTTCAAGGATAGTACACTTCTGTGTGATCTCTTTCTGGTTACCTTCAGATATCTCAAATTTAGGAAGTAGTTTCGCCAAAAGATCTTCACGTAGAGATCTAAATAAGCTCTCAATATTTTCACCTCCAACTTTCTGTTGCTGTTCCACTCTTTGGCCACTCTCCGCTAATGGGACATCTGTCTCCGCGGAGGAGTTGCCAACTATATTAGCAGTTGTTTGAGCTGCTTGTGCGGTGATATCTAATATAGGCTCAATGGTTATGTGAGGGCTAGAGTTTGCCCAGTTATCACCCTGCAGAGCAGTACTGGAGATGTCATCTCCCAGGTTGGTCTCTGGCTCTAGAAGCACGGGGGCATATCTATTGTGAGAAATCTCAAACGGGCCAGGGCCGGAGCTAGGGTTTGAGTCAAGGCTGGGACTAGAGCCGGAATTCGGAATAGTAGCGGTAATAAATACTTGAGCAGTCTCCTGTGCTTCAGTCTGCCTAGTAGCTGTATCTGAACTAGATACAGTTTTCTCCATTATTTTGAAATACGATATTAGAGATGGAGTAGGCTTGAATACTATAGATGTTTTTTTCAGTTTTTTTACTTCCTCGTTTTTATTTCTCACCCTCTTATCTTTTTTATGTCGTGGAGTTTGAGGGACTGGAATGGGCCCACGAGATTGATTTAAAGAGGAAAGATGCGAGAGTTCTCTTACTGGTAGAGAGCGAAGGAGATATCTATTCCTAATGGCTGGGGGAGCTACAGCGGTATCTGATGTGTGTGGCGTCTCCTCCACCCCAAGATTACTATCAGAGTTGGTATTAGCTTTCTTACGACTCTCCTGCTGTAATGGAAGCTCTTTCGGGGGTACTTGTGGGGCCTGAACAGACTTGGAGTTTATCACAACATCAACATCAGCGTCCATCCCCTCGCGACCTATATGCACGTATTTGAAAGCTGGGACTGCAGGTAGTACTCTGACACAGCTCCTCTGCCTATCGGAGTATTGCACATAGAGAATGTCTGAAGTCTTTCCTCCCGCCTCTCCACCCCAGGGACGATACCCGCTCACCGCCTGGATCCCGCGCCTTCTTGGGTAGACTTTTGCGGCAGCACCCTGGATCCTCCGCCAGGTATTGGACCGGCTTGCAGTGCCGATCCCGCTTCGCACACCTCGCTTGACTCGGTCTCCTTCTCCTCCTCGTTCGCCGCTGCCGTCAGACGTGTAGTCTACGCCCATCGAGCTTCTGCGTCTCCGCGTCACCGGGTCCGAATGCCCGCCGGCTCCAGCCGAGCTCAGCCCGCTCTCACAGATGAATAACAAGAAAAACGAAGGTAAAGAGGATTTAATAATATGCCTGGAATCGGGGGAAAGGTAGCCTTCGCACGCTTACCGCATAATGAAGATTAGTCCGTCTAGGTGTCAGAATGTAGACGAAGCCAGAAATCTCTCCGGTCGGGGGACAGGACTCACACGGCCGGCGTCAACCTGCCGCCATCTTCCTCCAGCCTCAACCGCAGAGTTGTGAGCCGAGGATAAATTGGTGGACGTATTAATTTGTTCATATTGAAGGTTATTTTGGCTTAAGATAAAACTGTAGTCTTTAATGTCCGCATTATAACTACTGCCGGTTGCTGGCAGCCCTTTTAGTGGGCTTACTTTGAGTTCCGCCATGAGCAGATCGCTATTTCTAGCGTGGGCGAAGTCTGGTACCCCACTAAGAAATGGAGTGGATGTCTGTGACGGAAGGTCGAAGCTGTGGATTTGGGAGAGGTCATTCAATGGACTCTTCAGCGCAATTATCGCGTCTTCACGTGCTAGGCCAGATTTCAATGGCGAGGGCCTTACTGCTTTGGTTGGAGGATGAAGCGTAGCGACCCAGATTATAGAGTCATCTTTACCACATGTCGAGTTCTCGGCGTTATAATTGCAATTTCCTTTCTCCCACTTGGGAGTTGGTGGCTCGTTCTTAGATACTGGGAGGGAGGTTATGCTCTCAGTGGGCGGCAAAGCAAATGGAATTGGTGCTACCAAGGGGCATTGAGTTCCAAAACGATTTATTTATGCTTAGCCAAGTTGGTTGGAGCTCTGGTGGTGGCAATTGAGGTAGTGCATCATATGTGGGGTGCCTTGAAAATGATTTTTCCGGTGCACTAACAGAAGCTGAGGTCTTGCGTTGAATGATTATTTCAGGGTAAAGGGACATCGGGTCGGGATGAGCTGGCGACGCTGGTGGTTGTTGGGGAGGCTTTCCATGGATACCCTGATGAGAATGTGGGGCAGTTTGGTTTAGTTTGCTGATCCGAAGAAAGTGCTCTCTGATGTCAGCAGTACTGTTGTTTTTAGTTTTTGGTGAGTACTGCAATCGAGCTGGTTGCTGCTGGTTAAGTAACATTTTATCGCCCTCTAAGAGTCCCAGTGAGGTCTTTAAAGGTCTCGCGACAACCTCTTCCGCTTGCTCCGAGTGCAGTTGGCAAGGTGGTGATTGAGGGCCCCTACCAGGCTCTTGTGGATATAGCAGTTTAGACTTCTGGCGCTTGGCGGACTTGTGAGGGCGGTTAGTATTTAGTGGTTGAGAGCTACTCCTAGTGCGCATTATAATGAAATAACAGGTAAGCGAGGTGTCGGGAAACCAATGTCACTTCAGAAAAAATGGTTGCAAAGTGATTAAAGAATAAAGTGATAGTTGAGGTGTAATAATCAAGTGCAGTTTTTGCAGAATCTTTAAGTCTCTGGTGCACTGCGTTTAAAGAGGTGCTTCTTTTTTTTGGCACTTTAGTCACTTCAAAAGAGGCTTTTGTCAACCGCAGTTTTTCAGAATCTTGAAAGTCTCGGATGCGCTGCGTTTAAAAGGGTGCTTTTTGGCACTTTAGTCACTTCAGAGGAGCTTTTTATGGAAAGCCTTTCAGATAAGGCGGGCCGCAGTGGGCAGTAAGTAATAGGCAGCAATAATAAGTAACAGAAGCAAAAAATAGAATTGCGAGTGGAGCACACAGGGACGGGCCTCCGGTAGGGATAGACCTAGTCGGCCCTGCTTGGCTCACCGCCCCCCGGCTCTTACTTAGCAGCTGCCTCTAGCGGCAGCCGCGCTCGCGTGCGCCCAACCAAGCTCTCACCTCTCATGTAGCTTTTAGATGGTGGACGACTGGGAACTCGAAGCCTCTGATGCAGCTTTCAGGAACTCTTAGGGAACGCCAGTTGCTGGGGTATGCTGAGGCCGAATTAATGAGCAAAAAGCAAAGTTGAAATGCAGCAGCAATTGCAGCGTTGCAGAAGCAGTCAAGCGCCACAGGAGCTTGTAGAAGGATTCCTTGTGCCTCAGACCTCACCCCCCCTCCTCCTCACTCCCCCTCCTCCTCAGTCTTCGCCTCGCCTCGGCCCTCGCGTCCCTGCTCTCCCGTGGGTGTCCGTAGGACCAGACGGTGCAAAGCGGGGAGGAGGCGGGGCCACTGCAGTATTGAAGCAGGGGACGGGAGGCGAGTACGGGAGGCTGTGGAGCTTAAGGTGAAAGTTTGGAAGTTGCAAAGTTGTTGGGCCTGGAGCCCGTAGTGCGAAGCCAGGGATTGGGGCTTAGTCGCGGCTTGATGAAGCGGGGGACCGGCCGGGAGTGCTGATGAAATTTCGCTCACCGGGACCGCTCTCTCCTCTCGATTCACCCCTCGCTCCTCCTCTTCCTCCGGAAACGATAGCTTCGGTAGATACACACGCTCACAGGCCGTGGCTGCCCCGTCTCACAGCTGCACCTCACTGAAGTTGCAATGCAGAAGTTAGTTGGTAATGAAATACAGAACTATTTGCACCGCATCATCTACCAGAGTACTAGAACTTGTGTCTTTTCTGAATGACGTTCAGATTAGTGATGCTCCAACTGGACAACTAGTTCTTTGAACTCATCACACTAAGTTGGAGGATTTATAACCTGCTCCAAGACGCCTTTTCGCTAACTTTTCTTGATAAAAAATAAAGATGACCTCTTTGCATCTGGCCAATTAGTCTCCACCCAAATCAATTAAATGTGGCAGTACAACTCAATAGGTCATAATTAAGTTGTTTTTAAATTTAACATCTCATTCTGCAATGAGAGAGCATGTGAGGTTCTACTAAACAATTTTGCATCTGTTCACAAAAAAGAGAAAAATTATAAACCAAAGGATAATTTCTCTTTTCCAACCAAATACTAATTTCGCTTTAAATATGATAGAACAAATGCCACCTTGGTTGAGGCCTTCTGGGAAGACCACAGGTTTACACAAAAAGTGTAACTGCGATGATAAGAAATATTGCTACATGTTTTGGTTTTCCAGAGAACCTCTCTGGTGATGCTAAGGGTGTGAACCATGAATGCACAAAAGACTTGATAACTCTTAAGGGAAGTGGCATTGCCAAGGAATTAAAGTTCTTACAATAGGTAAACAAACGTACTTGACTCACATCCTCCTTTTCTGGTTTTAATAGAACCCTTAGCTAAAATTAATTCTTATTTTAAGGTATCCACCACTTGTTTCATTGCAATCAATTCTGAATGAAGCATCTTGTTTTGTGATGTAACTGCACTAACTTCTTGTTGTAATTTTATTATGACTTCCAAGGATGTATGATAATGTGGGCAGGTTGCACTAACGTGCTGTGCTATATCCAATAGGAGCGTTGCTCTTTCCCAGCTCTCACCACCCCCAAGTGACAAAATACAGGAATATGAGTCTTGTGTTAGAGGCAGAGAAGGGAAGTGGGATCAGAAAACATTAATGGTTTATGGGCTGCAGAAAGTTCCAGGACCCCGTGGAGCAACGGGGTGCTGGAACGGGTTTGTACCAGATGCCAAAAGGGTGTTTGGTCTTGGTTTATGTGTGACTACAGATCAACACCCCCGACTAGGATCCATGGGTTAGGGACTTTCTACAGCCCATAAACCATTAACGTTTTCTTTCAGACTATGCTGTGAACCGTAAGTTCACAGTAACACTTGTCACAGGAGAGGGTGCACCATAGAGAGTGCATACCCCTGTGCATGTAGTCTCAGAGTTGAGTACAATCGCGGTAGTGCTGCCGACGCCTGTCCCATGCTTCGAAAGATTGTGGAGTTGGGATTTGTTTCTCATAAATAAACCTTAGTAGGCGTCTGCACCTGGTCTGGATACAAATAGAATTAACTAAATAAAGAAAAGAAAAAGTAAGAAACAGGATTGTTTCCTGCACATGCTATGTGCTGTTTTAATATCAAGATGTACATCTAGAGATGATACATATAGTTGCGAGACTGGAGTCCTGTCTTGTCCTTGTGGTTTGATGTCTTCAGATCAATCAATTTGGCTTGGTTGAGATTCTCCTTCCTTTTTTTGGAATCATATTGGTCCTGAAGAAGGTGGTGTGACCACCGAAACGTGCGTAGACCAACGTTTTATCCATGAGGAGCTGCCTTTGAAAGTAAACAACATCATATACAACCATTGTTTACGACCTTCCAGTTGTTATAGTAACCCCTTTCCTTTACATCCGTAGGACCCCTCATAGGGTGGAATCTCATCGGTTTCTTTTATGAGCGAGAGTGTATGAAAGTAGTGTGATTGAACAGTGCGAGTCTGTGTCTGGGATGATATTTATATTTTTGCTTTGTAATTACTTCTTTTTCGTGTCTTATTTGAAAAGTTATAAAATGTACAAATATATGTATCAATGTATGAATTTGTAGAATTGTTGTCTATATAAAAAAGAAGAAAAAATGTTCATTTAAAAAAATGTATGATATGATTTTGTACACGTTGGAAAAGGAAAAATGTCTTTGATAAAAAGAAAATATAATGATTGACATATAGAGAAATAATAGAATGAATGAATAACATTTTCTCTATAAAAATGATTATGTTGTGATGGGTGATTGGCTATTTTGAACCTAGCAGGTCACACTAAAGAAATATAGGTCAGATAAGAGGTTTGTTGTCTGTTAGCCTTTGTTCTTCCCCCTCCTCTTGGACCTAGAAGTAACTTAGGGGGGGCTTTTTTACTTTTTAGACATACCCTCGTGGCATTACTGGTCCTAATGAAAGCCTCGCTATTTTGCACACTGAGGCTGAAACATGTAGACCGACCACTATCACAAATTTCACACAGGGATGTCATTGGTCAATTTAACCAGTAGAGACATCCACTTTCACCTCTTTTAATCTTGCCTTACTTTCCCATTATTGAAAATTATTTAGGTTAAGTAAAGGCAATTTTAATATCCACGGTGTTACTGTTCACTCACTGTTCACCTTTCAGTCAAAAACCTTCTCCTCTGTAATTTGGCAAAGTAGCACACCCCAGAGGCATTTGGCCCCTCAGGTAGGAACCCTATTATGAAGCACGTCACCAACTAAGAAGTGAGTGCTGTTCTAAAAATATATGTGACTTCTTTTTGCCTTGTGCAAGACATTAATTCGGAATCACTCTTTTATTGTTTATCTGTTTAGGAGAATACACCAAGCCCACCTGCCAACTACACCCAGTCATGTGACCAGAGACAGGCTGCAGTGCAGATACCAAGTGGCTAAGGCAAGAAAATGCCAACTTTCTAAAAGTTGCATTTTCAGAATTGTAATTTAAAATCATACTTAAACATAAGCTAGAATTTTAAATTAGGGTTCCAGAGACACCAAACATGAATCAGTTATCGCTTCCCATTTAGAACCTACACTTATAAAATGTAATAAAGCAAATTCAATGTTATCCTGTAGGAGAGCTAGGCCTTGCAGTAGTGAAAAACAAACGTAAGAGTTTTTCACTTTCAGTACATGTAAAACGTAACAGTTGTTTCCATTTATTTAATCACTGTAGCAGCAGAAGAGAACTGCTTTGGAATTATACAACCTTGCTGTTACCATCAGGAAGTTATGCATTTATATGGTTCTTGTAGGAATCACAGGTAACTTTTTAAATCACGGCACCCTGACAAAGGGGCTGTCTAGGGCCTACCTTAGGGGTGACTTATATGTATTAAAAAGGAAGTTTTGGGACTGGCAAAATGATTACTTTGCCAGGTCGAAATAACAGTTTCAACAACACAGAGAAATGTTTAAAAGGGCTACTTAAGTGGGTGGCACAATCAATGCTTCAGGCCCACTAGTAGCATTTAATTTACAGGCCCTGGGCACAGGTAGTGCACTTTACTAGAGACTTTTAAGTAAACTAAATATGCTAATTGGGTATAAGCTAAATCTGCTATGTTTTAGGGAGAGAGCACAAGCACCTAAGCACTGGTTAGCAGTGGTAAAGTGCACAGAGTCCTAAAGCCAGCAAAAGCGAATTTAGCAAAAAGGAGAGAAGGAAGGCAAAACATTTGGGGATGACCCTGCAGAAAGGGCTCTTTTGAACATATCTGCACTAATGTTTCCCTGTTCTTTCAACAACTACCTCATGCTTTGTCACTACCCACTCTTATGGAAGGTGAATTACAGTTTCTACTTGATTTCTGTAGAACTGAAAAATAATCAGTAATGTTAATATCCTATTATTTCTTAATGTTTGTATATACTTCCTGACATTGACTAGTGCTGCATTTTGTGGCACCGCAGAGAGCCCTGCCACACCAGGGTAGCTCAGGTGGCGTGCTAAGTCAGCAGCACAATGAGAACAACATCTCAGAACCCACTTTTTTTATCAGTGTGGCATGCAGTTCTTCCTCTTTGTCCCACACACGGCTGCTGGTAAGTTCCATGCTATGTTCCTGCCTCCCTGACCTGTTGACATAACACATGCCATTGTGTATGCATGTTGTCTGTGTAAGGATCAATAACTACCATATATGGATATTGGTGAATCAGCAGAGACTTCAGTGAGACTGGTTGAAAGAAATGTTATTAGAGAGGACATGTTTTTTCCACTGGGCACAGAGTAAAATTAAAATAGCTGTGAATTATGTGGCAGCTTTAAAGAAATCTAGCACTGGCATTTGAATCTGGCGTTTTATCAGGTTTTCTGATAAGGGTTACCTTGAGTGTAAACCTAGGTACCTGAAATGATTTAAACACAGCACAAGACTACAAAAGTGCCCATCGAGTGCAATAAGAGACTCTCAAAGCTGAAAAGACTTGTCGAAAGAGGACTCATCATTGAGAAACAGAATTATCAGCATGTTTTGCTCTGGTAGTTTCTGTGTGAAACTCTTGGTGTGTGGACTTTGAGAACCTCGAATGAAACATCTGGGCACACAGGCAACCATTCCCAACATCTTATTTTACCTGGGGTTAATTGTGGACCACCATGTAAGTGTGGGAAATACGAGAAGCAGGAGAGTTGCGGAGTTCACAAAAAGCGTGTTTTTTGAGGGGAAGAAGTTCCAAAAGTGATATAACAGGGAACAGTATTCAATTTGCCTCTGACGGCATAAGAACATTTCAGTATCCTCAATGTGTAGCACATCAAACAATGGCACTGCACAATTCTCAAGCAAATTGTCTTGTGAGAATAATGAACCGCATAGCAAATGATTTCATGCAAATGGCGGTGGCTGATGGAGTGCTTGTAAATAGGGAGCTGAGAGAGATTCAGGGTCGAATGCTGGAAACCCAATTCAGTGACTTGGGTATCTCTGTTTAAAATAACGAGGGGACTACATCTTGGTGAAAGGTTGCCATCTTTATGGTTATGGGAGAAGGAGAAGAGTAGAGGTGAGGAGAGTGTAGAACAGAGGTAATGCAGAGAATTCATAAGAATTAGAGCAGGTACACATTCTGGTATCATAATAAGTATGGAGTGAAGAAAATGGATTGAAAGATTGTAGAGTACGTCAGAGTGAAATCATCCAAACATGTTCTGAACCACTGTTTAAAATGTTATGAACCTCTGTAGATACTGGAAAGTGGTACAATTTATGATAACATCTTGGCAGAATGAAGCATGGTTTCCGTATGTGAATGTTTTACCAAATCGCCTGCTTAGATGTGAATTGTTAAGAATAAGGATTGGATTCAACCCCTGTCATATCACTGACAAGTTAAAATCGGAAATGATCCCATCTGGAGGGAACTGTACATGTGATCTGAGCAAGCTATAGAACTTTTGCCTGATTTGCGTTTTCCGAATATAGCATGCACTATTGGCAGGTTTATGATTGAAGTTGAAAAGGTCCTTCATGTGTAAATGAGAGCAATGTTTTAGGTAATTTATGATAATGAACTGCTGATTTTGCAATAAGATCCAGGTGCTAATATAATTGAGCATATTTTAAGGTAATTAGATTTTAACAGGATTTTAATGGGTGATTTTTTTTTAAATTCTGTTTATTATGAAAAAGAAACAAACAAAACATTACATTGGCATCAGGTGAGCAACATATGACAACATTACTGGGTCTAAATTGTCAATCGTACAGAATCATATTACAATATATTGAGATTATTTGGATCACGGGGAGTCTTGTGTTTTAACTTCCCTTCATCTCATCGGGGGTGTACACAAGTCGCCACAATAACTATTCCAGGCCCCCCAGATCCTTCCCCACTTCTCCGGGCAGCCCCTTGCCACATACACCGCCCTTTCTCTAAACATACACCAGTCTAGATCCTGGGCCCACTTGGTATGTTGGGGCGACCGGACAGCCCCCCACAATTGAGCGATATTACGCTTCGCCACCTTGTACACTAACGTCACCCATTGTTTCTGATATCCATTCAAATCCGTGGGTTCCCACACATTCTATATACATCTCCGGGCCTCTGGTCGTATCTCCTCCCTCAGCACTTCTTTAATCACATCGTGTATGTTGATCCAATATGGTTGTATCTCCTCACAGTGCCATAGGATTTGCAAGAAAGTGCCCAGTTCTTCACAGCTTCTCCTGCAGTCTCCACTCACTGCACGTCCCACGTGCACTAATCTCGGCCCTGTGACATATGATCTGTGTAGGATCTTAAGTTGCTCTAACCTGAGCCTCATCTGAATCGCAACCACTTTGGGGGAGGAGTCGGCCTCTACCCAGTCTTCATCGTCTAACTCCAATCCGTCCGCTCCCCACGCTGTTCTAATGCTCCCCAGTGGGTCTTCCATATTATTTACAAGCTTCCTATATATAAGGGAGATGTTTTTTTCTGGGATGTGACCGTCAAGCACTCGGTCCTCAACGGGAGAAGCATCCGGAAGCTCCGTGCCTCTAGGTATGTGGGCAGAAAGGGCATGTCTGATCTGGCGATACCGAAAGTGTTCCCTGTCATGCAAACTGTATTGTTTTTGAAGAGACTCGAAAGTCTGCATATCGCCCTTCCCCCACACATCCCTGATGTGACTAATTCCGATGAGGTCCCACTTATCGAACCCCTTAGTCTTCCATAAGCTTCCGAGTCTCTCTGAGTTAAACAGGGGGGTGGCCATTGTCAGTCTCCCCTCCCATCCCAAGCTCTTAGTAGCCGCGTGCCAGAAATGTACGGCATGAGCCGTCAGGCCCACCAAAGTGAATCTTCCAGGCTTGGCATACAAGGCTCTAACAATGTCCCCACCCGGTACCTGCCCACAGTCCATAGCATAGCCTGGGTCTCCCGGAGGACTATAAATCATCTGATTCACCGCCGCAATGTGCGAGGCCCAGTAATATTTCTTCAAATCTGGGAGACCTACACCCCCATCATACCACGGGAGAGTCAGCTTGATCAAAAGCAATGTGGGGCCTGCCATCCCAGAGGAGCTACCGCTGGAGTGTCTCGATCTCCCTAAAATAGGTAACAGGCACTGGATCCATTGTATTTTGAAGCACGTAGAGAAACCGGGGCAGGGCAATCATCTTAAACAACACTGCCCTCCCCAGTAATGACAAGGGGAGAGTCCTCCAACTCTCCACATCTTTTTTAAGCCGACCCAGGGGGGGGTTCTAAGTTATTAGCATACCTCACTTTAGGGTCTAGTGTTATATATATGCCAAGGTATTTGAATCCCACTAGCTCGATCTTTATAGGGCATGACTGTGGGACCACGGGTGGCTCACCCGATATCCCAAATAACACCTACTTTGTCCAGTTTATAGCAAACGCGGAGTATCTACCAAATATGGCGAGGACATCCAAGAAATGAATCAGGGACACCCTGGGTTTGGTGAGATATAGCAGGATATCATCCGCATAAAGCGAAATGTTATCCTCCCATTCTGACGTCCATCGCAAGCCACGTATCGACCGGACCCCTCAGACCCACGCCGTCAAAGGCTCCAGCGCCAGTGCGAAGAGGAGTGGGGACAATGGACATCCCTGTCTCGTGCCCCTCTCAAGACTGATATCAGCTGACTTACAATTATTCACGATCACTCTGGCTAAAGGAGTAGCATACAACAGTCGAACCCACCCAACAAACTGCGGGCCAAAACCCATCTTGGTCAAAACCGCAAATAAATACGCCCATTCGACTCTATCAAATGCCATAGTGGCATCCAGGGACACCAAAACCGTCGGTTCCAGTATTTTCCGGGACCCACCCAGTACCCTGTGGAGTCTCCGCAAGTTCAGGGCTGTATTGCGACGCGGCATGAAGCCGGATTGATCGGGGTGTATCAGGGTCGTAATGACCTTGACCAATCTAGTAGCGAGCAGAATTATTTTACTGTTGGTTAAGAGAAAGGTAGGTGTGGCTCAGGGATTGAGTTTTCATCCATAACCTTCTAATTTGTTATCTCTTGTTTATATTGGTGGACTTTTGCCAGTGGTACAAACAAAGAGCCTTATTTAGAGTTCGGCGGATATTCATTTGCCTTATTATATGTAAGTGCCTAGGATGTAATTGGCTTGTAATTGGGCGGGAGATATATCCGTCATATTTGTGATAGAGTACTCTTCTGCTAAACTCTAAATCAGTCCCAAAGCGTTTTTGTACAGAGAGCACTTCGAGACATGAATTACCTGTGATTCCTATGAGAACCATATCAATGCATAACTTCCTGATGGTAACAGCCAGGTTGTATAATTACAAAGCAGTCCTCTTCTGCTGCTACAGTGATTAAATACATGGAAACAATTGTCAGCATAAAAGGTAAAAAGATGCTGAGTGATGCTGCAGGTTAAAGAATTAATAAGAACTTGTGTAGCGCTTAAAAAGATATTCTGAAAGCAGGAGCAAGAAAATAAAAAACCATGAACACAAAATATATATTTAGCATTAGAACTCAAGTGAATGTGTGGCATTTTCTTGTATTGTTGAACAAGTGAAATAGAAAGACGCAATTAATGTAATATCAGCTAATGACCAGATTATCAGCTAGTTTATTTCATATGTGCCAGGCACCACGTGTCGTGCAGATACGGCCACGGGGGTAGACATAAAGGGATCTGCATGACAGTTGTGCAAGTTGTGGTTTGCGGAGTTAACCAACCATAGCTGTGAGAATTCAGGGGTTTTTCCTGTTTTTCTTCGTAAACATAACTGATCTTTAGCTGTGTTTTTTAAGTGAGCCCAGTTCTTGACAATGTTTGACCCCTTGCCTTTCTTCATTTATACCTCCTACCTGCCCCATCCTTCCCTTTCCGCAGACTCTTATGTCTCCTGCCCCCTCCTTCTTTACCAGAGTTGGCGGTCGGCTACTGACCACTGCTCCGTTTTGGGGAAGATTATTCCATTCACAAAGTTAATTTTCTTTCTCTATTTTCTCACTTTCCAATCTCCCATCTTTTCAGGGCTTTAAACATTATAAAGCTCTACACAAGCAAGCAACATAACAACACGTGTCTCTCAGACTGTGTGTTTGAGTGATTGCATGTCAGGTGATCTATGTATATCAGTGCCTGTAGTTCTGCATGTATGTTTGCTGGTCTATGTGCCTGGTTGGCCGTTTGGGTATGTATTAGTTTGGACGTGCATGAAAGTCTGTATGTATGCTGCTATATACACGTTTTTGCATTTGCTTTTATGATACGTTTTGTGTGGGTTTGAGCTTGACTGCATTTGTATATGCACTATAAACAAGCCAAGCCTACTGGCTTTGTCAATGCTTGTTTTCTCCAGCTGGTCATTCTTTACAGTTGTATCTGAGGGGTGAACTTTCTTCCATTATTGGGATTGATTCAATTAATTGAACTAATGTGCACAGTAAAACATGAATTATAAATTGGTATTATTTGTACGTGTAAGTATGATGATAATGTTGGCAAGTGCGCCCCATTGCATATTCTCTTAGTTCTCTCTGTCTGTTCGTGCCCTGTAACAAAACCAGACCTGTAGGCTTTGCCAATATTTGTTTCTTTTGTGGAATGGTATATATTTACTTTGCAGGTTTGAAATCAGAATAAAGAAAATGAATAGTTTGAAGCCTCCCTCTTTGGTAACACAATCCCCAGAGATTGATTACTGCACCTCATCCATCCCACGGCTGATCTCAGCTGCATCATCCTTGCAGCCCCAGGCGTCGGCCTCTCTGACAAAGCCCTATTCATTGCTCTTCTGAGATCGGAGTCTTAACTCTCCAAGTGTTGGCTTCCGAGGGGGTGCCAGCAGGAGCCAGGGATGAGCGAAGAGGGCCTGGTCTGCCTGCTGCTGAGAATAGAAAGAGGGCTCCGCGTGGCATTTAGCAGTGAATGGAGATTGTGTGACGTGAAATGAGTAAGCGTGTGTGTGCTAAAACTAATGTATTCTACATACTTCAACTGAGAAAAATGTTAGCGACTCAGAAGGACACGTGGTAGAGCAAAATCTTACTGCTTATGTATTGAAGAAATGTGAATCTTATTATATGCTTAATGAAATGGTAGAGAACGTGTCTGGATCACTGAAATAACTCGACATTGAAGGCATGGGAAAAGCATGTGGATGAGGGGGTAGGCGATGCCGGAAGCTAGGCAAATGCAACAGGCATTGCACGGTTCCGCAGGCCTGGCTTGTTTTAGTTGTGATGGTCATTAGTTGTAATATCTATACATTGTTGTGTGGCATGTTTAGCTGTACAAAAAGGAAACACAAATTTACGCGCCCAATTGCACACTGACAAGCACACACAACACACGTGCAGACACACATACACTCAGACTGCACACATATGTGCAAATGAAAACCCAGGTGGATGATAGTCGGATGCATAGATGGATCTTGGGCTGTGTGTCTGCAAACGATGATGAAGAGATGGCTGGATGACTCTGAGTGCGTTCAATGTTAGATGGGTGAATGGTAGAGTTAGATGGTGGCTGTGGTTTCTAGGCTTGATGGGTGTACGTGTGGTTGGGGCAGGTAAATTAATGTTTGCTTGTGGAAGGTGTTGGTGCTTTGATGAGGGTGGATGATAGATGCAGAGGCATAGGTAGATATGTATATAGGGTAGATAATTTGCTCCGTAGGGACAATGAGATAGTGTGCATGGGTGGATTGGGTGGATACGTGTAAGTCTTACTGCTTATGTATTGAAGAAATGTGAATCTTATTATATGCTTAATGAAATGGTAGAGAACTTGTCTGGATCACTGAAATAACTCGACATTGAAGGCATGGGAAAAGCATGTGGATGAGGGGGTAGGCGATGCCGGAAGCTAGGCAAATGCAACAGGCATTGCAAGGTTCCACAGGCCTGGCTTGTTTTAGAGTGAATGGAGATTGTGTGACGTGAAATGAGTAAGCGTGTGTGTGCTAAAGCTAATGTATTCTACATACTTCAACTGAGAAAATGTTAGCGACTCAGAAGGACACGTGGTAGAGCAAAATCTTACTGCTTATGTATTGAAGAAATGTGAATCTTATTATATGCTTAATGAAATGGTAGAGAACTTGTCTGGATCACTGAAATAACGCGACATTGAAGGCATGGGAATGCCCGCTGACCGCGTGACCCGCAGGGGAACATGGGCGGGACAGCGCTTTAGTCCCACCCGACAGAAACTCCAGCCGACACTGATAGGGTGCCCCGCGTTCACCATTCACAGGCCAGGGGAGGGCCTTCAGGTGGGAGGGGCGAACTCGCCATATCTACCAAGGTGGCCAAGGCTCGGCCTCTCTTTATCCCAGTCTCCCGCGGCTCAAGCGCTGTTGCCCGGCCGCGGATTTTCGAGTGCGCCGGTCGTCCACCCCTGTCGCCGTTTTGTGCTCTCTGGTCGATCGCCCTGAGGCCTGGTCTGGCGTTGGTGTGCGTTTTTCCTTGGGTGAGTCCCCCCATTCCTCGGGGACGGGGTTTTGGATTCCCTTTTCCGCGTTTGTCTTGGCTCCGCGAAGAGGCCGTAAGCGGCAGAGATGTTGTAATGGGCGCCGAGGGTGTGCGAGCCCGGGAGTGTTTTTGTGGAGCGGGCGTTGTGGCCGGTGCTGCACGCTTGAATGTGCCTAGTTCTTCCGTGTGTATTTCGGCGGGGCTTCCGTGTTTATTTAGGTTTGGTTTTGTGGGATGATGCTCGGCATTGGCCCCCCCAGTGCTCGGGGACACCCCCACGCCGGGGCTCCCGTGTGTGCCCCGTTGTAAGCGTTCCCCCTCATTCGGGCTTGGTGTCCCCTCTCACATGCGGGGGGTAGTGTTTCTTATCCCTTCAGTCTGCCTACCATTGTTCGTTGACGACGTTGCTCTTCCTTTCATCCGAGCTGGTGAAAGGTGCGCCTTCGCTCGGATCCTGAGGTGGATTGTCTCAGTCTCTGGGCTTACCGAGTTGCTCTCTCCCGAGCTTTACCAAGTTTGTGCTGTCACTCATCGGACGTGACTCATCCTGCTGCGGCGCGTAGTCCGAATGACTTCACCCCGACCTCTCTAAAATTATCAATGTACCTTGTACAGTGAGCATTTACAGGTGTTAAATGTGGCAGCAAGTGGTTGGTTGTTTTTCTAGTTCCGGGTGTACGTGGGCTAAGCTGCACAGTGGGTTTCATTGTCCATGCTACGCCCTGGGGTATGCCTTTTATCCCGTGCCTCACTTCCATGAAAGCCGTAGGCATATAGCAATGCGGGCTATCACATGCAACGTTGGACCATAGGCCACATAGGCTAGTGATGCAGCTGCGCCACGTGGTGGTGGGGGCCATCTTGGGGCACCTCATGCTTGTACACGCCAAACCCCGCCCTCAGCCCGGTGTTTTCAACGTGGCCATCCGCACCGTCTTTGCAAGGGTTGGTGTTCACCAAGGGGAAGGTGCAGCCCCCCCACCCCAGTCCTTTGTTCGGTTGTTTGACTGAGGCTATGAGGGATCTTTCTGTGAGTAAACTCCAGTAGCAAAGAGGGGGGAGCTTATGGCAAGGTCAGCCGTGAACAGGAGTAGTCTATGAGGGATCTTCTGTGAGTAAACTCCAGTAGCAAAGAGGAGGGAGCTTATGGCAATGTCAGCCGTGAACAGGAGTAATGCTCAGGCAATCAGCGTGATATTTGGTTCAGACAGATAGCGCACAAGCAATCAGTGTGTATTGGTTGGTTGAAGAGGAGTAATGCACTTGCAAGCAAGGTGATGTTTGGTTCGGATGAATAGTGCACAAGCAATTCACGGGTAAGTGATTCTTGGAAAGGAGAGAGGAACTTGCGTTCAGTTTGATATTAGGTCAGACGATAGTGCACAAGTAACCAGTGTATATTTGTTTGTTAAGGAGGAGTAATGCGCTAGTAAGCAGCGTGATGTCTAGTTCAGATGGATAGTGCGCAAGCAGTCAGTGTATATTTATTTGGTGATTATGAACAATGCACTCACAATGAGATATATTTCTTTGGTCATGCTGCCTAAACAGGGCCTGATACGAGCGGAGACCGGGTGCGGTTGTTACCGCAGTGTTGTGTTATACTTGTACGAATGAGAAAGGTCAGCGGCATTGTCAGTATAAAGTCCCGGTGAAAGTTCAGCGTCATTGGCGGGATAAAGTCCCGGTGTCCTTCGTAATCGTCCGAGTAACAATGTGTCGCTGCAATAATTGGCGAAGCGTGCACCGTTCTGGGTGTGCAGTTATATTCCGCGACGGGCTGAGCGCTGATTCCCGCCCAAAGGGGGGCGGGGTTACCTTCCATTCTTAGACTCATCACCACCCCAAAAACATGCAGCTCGAAGGGCTCAATCTATGCCCTGCTACACTGCCTGCTCCCACCAGCAGCCGTACCTCACCGTACCGTCAGCCGGCTATTCCCAAAGCGAATTCATACCGAGGAGCAGGTTTCGGTACCCAGAGCTAGGAAGGAGGTCTGGGATTGTATTAAATTGGGTTAAATAAAAGGCAACCGGTTAGCTCCGGCAATGATATCGGACACCAGGGCACCTTTTATAGCGCCAGTTTCGTTACAGAAGGACACAATCATTTCTTCGTTCCCCACAAACAATGGCTGTGTTAATAAAGCAATAGTCAATGAAAGTCCACTTCACACTACTTCCGCTTGCGCCTTCCCTGATTTAAATATGTATAGCATCGGCTCTATGACGCATCAGCTCGTTCACCTGTCAGCATTGTATGTAGCATTTGTAAATGTATTACTATGTTGGGCGCAGGCTTACGGTGTAAGATTACATATTGCATCTCGTTAGCAGAAAATTGAAATATTGGTTACCCAAATGCCTCGCGGCGCTTTGGCGGCAACTCGCGCGTTGGTTGTGACTGCGCGTTTTATAAGCTTAATAGTAATGCCACGATGCACGGCCATTGTGGAGTTTGTTCCCATCGTCGTCTGGTTGATGCGCTCGGGTAACAGAGTCTTGCTAGGTTGTTCAATTGTCGCTAGGACATTTAGTATGATTCAGCCACGCAGAAAGTGCCACTCTGAAGTGTCACACACCGGTCGTTGAATTTCACTCCGAAGTATACCAAAACTATGAACATGCCACACGTTAGCAAATTCTAACCCCGGCAGCTATGCGGGAACTGAAATGAGAAACCGATTTGAAATACCCCAGGGTAACGGTTATTTTAGTTTCTTCTTGTAGCGACGCTACAGGATGAGTGTCCCGCTTTGTGTTGTGCGCGGAGTCTGATTGCTCTGTCTTTGTTGGTTGTGCTTGATGCAGTCACTTGGCTGTTGTGGGGTAGACATGGGTCATGTCATTTAATTTTGAGGGCCCCGTTTTCAAGGTGCTGGTTTTCGTCAGTTGGTGGGACCGTATCAGCTAGTTGCTCGCGTGCCTGGCTCGGCTCGGGTCTCTCTCCCTTTCGGGAAGGTAACTTTCCCCAGTGTCGGTTTCGATCAGTCAGGTAGGCCGGGTACACCGGAGCCCTATCTGCGTCATGTTTTTTGTTGTAGCTATAAAGCTGTAAGAGGTTTAGTATATAACAGCGAACCCAAGGTGTAGTCTTTTATCGTGTGTTAAAATTTTGGAATGTAAGTTAGTTACTCCACTATGCGCCCAGATATTGACGCCTTTTAGGAAGGTAATTTAGTTACTCCTTTATGCATGAATTTTTCTGAACTTACTTGGTAGTTGCTTAGCACGGGCAACTCAAAAACGATGTTCGTGCTCTCAAACAACACACATTGCCATACCAGCCATTGACACGAAAGGGGAACTACTTTGTGTGTGGATGGGTCATTCACGGAAAACATGCACATAATATTATAAAGTTAAATTTGAGTCGGTAACAACCTGGGTTGCTCCCCCCTTTTGATAAAATTGCTTAAATAAATTCCCACTCTGCTCTGAAATCAAAGAGCAGGATGCTGTTAAATCTGTATTGAAGCCTCCAGCTAATATAGGCAGACCCCCTAAAAAAACAGATTGTTCAGTTGGCCTGATGTGATATTTGTGCAATATGTGCAAATTAAATTATTGAACTTGCAAGAGGTTTTCACAATTTGTTTGTTCAGTTGTGCTGCTCTGTTCTGCCTGACCTGCAAACAATGAGCCGTAGTCTTTCAAAGTAAATCACTGGGTAGCCCCCACTGGCTGAATGCCACCACAGCGTAAACCATCTCATTCGCAGCTGTGCCCAAGTTTCCCACCAATTTGCAGACATCTAAAGGGTACTAAACGGCTTTAGGGTCGAGTTGTTGTGGCCCGGTTATTCTGTGTCATGTCTCACTCCGCGGAGCAGTATGAAAGCTAGGCTCTCCTAAGGCATGGAAGCCCCTTTGCTATTCTGTTTTCGACCCCTTCAGCCCATAATTCATGGAGTCTGCTCCCATCGTCGGCTTGGTTTGATACGCTCGTGTAACAGAGACAGATGCGGCCTTGCATACCGCCTTATGCTTCGCCAACTGGTCATACAGCTGGGCAATTTGTTCTACCAACACCAGTCTTCCCGAGTGCAGTATATTTCACCTGGGGGTAGTCTACACGTGTCACTGTCTTTCAGCTATATCTTGATCGCGCACATATGCGTCGTGCATTCTGTAGCGTGCGTTGCTAGGGCTGCTTTTAGGTAATGTTATATAGAGAGTTATGCACTCAGATCGCATCTACAGCCTTCTTTAGTCAGTGCTGTTCCACACACAACCTTAGCCCATACTCAACCAGTGATTGCCACTCCACAGCCACAACATTGAAGCAAACATTCTGTCTTTGTGGAGAGAACAACTCCAATTCCCTAGGAGCTGATTCAGCAATTTTGACCAAATGATCAAGGACAGAGGGCATAAAAACAAGCTGCCTTCTATTTAATGGCCCGATAAGGTGCAACCTTGGCCCAGACCACCAGTGATGCTTTGTCAGTAAAAAACACTACTAAATAGTGTTTTTTACTGACAAAGCATCACTGGTGGTGCTGCGATATGCCACATTATTATCTTGCTGCAGCGTCGCACCATAGTCATGGCAAGGGAAAGGCTATAAATAATCAAGGTGTCGGCAGTTCACAGGTCAAAGACACCCAACCGAATATTAAAGAAGCATTCTAAATTTACAATGACTTATCCCGAGCATTTCGCTTGCATCGTCGGTACGACCATTTAATTGTATTATGACATAAAAACAATTGCGCAACTCGTGGGCCCTGTTTGCATCGCGCACATTCCCAATACGTTTGGGGAATCTCCGGGCACATTTAATTAATGCCAACACAAACTTTTGTCCATAAGTTTTGTAAACTCATATAATACTCCACAATACGTTACATTCTACGGCCCAGTTGCCTCAACAGTATATGTCTGCTGTAAAGACTGCTCTGATGAACATTACGAGACTGCTCTAATGAACATTAAGGAGACTGCTCGATATAACGAGAAAGGTATTTGCGCGGGGCTCGTGGAGAGAAAACTTGGTACCAGCAGGCAATATCATCAAACGATCTTCCCCCCTAGGGTGGCTAGGGCCTGGTTAGAGATCCTGGGAGACAAATGGCATCGCCATTTAGGTGGGATGGTAATGAATCCCAATTGCACGCTACGATGCCGGTAGAGACCGGAGCAACTCGGCAAGACACACGGTTTTTGCATGGGTCAATAAACTATAGCACTATATTGATGAGTAATTGGTGCTAGTCTGGTGGCGTAACACATTAAGCGAAGTGGCTCAGTGTGGTGGGGGCAAGAGTTTGACTGCTGTTAGTTACCCAGTCTGGAGGTGGCTTTTATCTAATGCCAGCGTTGACTCATCCTGGCATCTAACGGAGCTGACAAATTAGGGTAACGAATAGTAGCAAGGGATGTGTATATGACAATTCAGGCAGCTTATTGGTCTTCCTAACTAAGAATAGAACCGCTACTGACTCCGTCCCACATCTGCTGTAATTTTAAGTTTCACAGTTCCAACGTTAATTCGGAGTGAGTTTATGTATACACTGAGAATGCATCCATTTGTGGGGTGTGGGCTCTGGTGGTACATGCATGGCAGTGTGCAGTAGATTGAGCAGTGGATCGACTCGAAGCGCCCAGTGACGGTAGACGTGATGTAACAGTTTATTCATTGTATATATCCTGTTGTATTAGCAGCGCCATACGGCTGAACAAAGTTTGAGGTGTGGTCAATTTGTAATACTGCTCCGAGCATGGTGTTGCAAATAAAATTGGAGGAAGGTTCATTTGACAAATGCCCCAAATATGATAAACAGACTCTTACCTATTAAATCTGCTAAAATATCGCTTAAGGGCGCCATTCAGCTAACAATGTCATAATATGTCTAAAACCAAAGCAATAATCCACTTTCATTGGCTGGATGAAATTGCGAGCAGACAACATTCACATCTGTTTTTAAATCTTAACCATTTTCCTGGCCCACGAAGTGGCCACCACAGCAATTTCTATGCGACATTAAGGATAGAATCCATCTTTTATAAATCAGGTACAGGATTTGATTCCTTTATAGCGCCACGCATCCCAAGGCAGGATGGCAGGGCGCTGTCAGGTAACATGCACGTTACACAGGGACAATACATGGTGTAAGTGGGTAATTAAAGCAGTATGCATGTGATGCATGTTGGGTTACATGGGACAGCGGAGGTCCCAAGGTACTAGAGTCCCATATCCTTCACAGTCCACAGTGCGACATTAGAAGGATTCCAGTTTGTAAAGGAAATAACTTAGGGATATTATTTCTGGATATTAGCCAGAAAGCGAGTTTTGAAACTGGAAATACTACAACCCCTGGAGGAACTGGGCCCCAATCGTTGGGGTAGGCGAAAGGAATGACTGGTTGAAATCCACCCAAACACGCAAAGGTGCAATGTGATCCTGTTTAGACTGAGGGCGTAATGTACGATACTGAGCACCTGGGGTGCACTACAGTTAAACTCCGGCATCAGTTAATCCCTATGTAAAGTCGTCGAGTCGCCTTCTGTAAGCGGAAGGAATAGCGATGGTAACTAGCCCTGCTAGAATTGAGACCTGCCCTTGTTGCATATCCAAGGGCATGCAGTGTTTGGAAGGGGTCATCACCAATGCCATGATCTTTGGATCCATTAGGTAATAAACCAAGTTAAGGGGCAACTGTAGCGGTAGACCATTCCCACAAGGGGGTCAACAGACCCATGATGATTCATGGGGAGAGGGACTTGGGTTTCTTTAGGCAAGTACCAATACGAGAGGAAAATCGAAGGGTACTATGACTAAGACAGGGAACACTTGGCTAGATTGGGAGTTGACATATTCCTCCTGGAAGTACAAGAGGCACGGAAAAGCGACGGGAAGTGGCTAGGTGGGTGGGGGGCTCTGTCATCGACGGGGGCCTCCTCCAGAGCTGTGGCGGAGTTACAGGGCGATCTGGAAGCAGACGGGTACAGTAAGGGTACCTCTGCGGCAGAAGGGTACAGTAAGGGTACCTCTGCCTGGCACAGTAAGGGTGCCTGAGCCAAGGACCAGGAGCCGAAGGAGGTTCCTGGAAACCGCGACGGCGCCCCGTTAGTCCTTCGGGCGGTCGGGGGGCCTGAACCGACCGGGGGTGTGCCACACCGCTCCGCCCGACAGGGGGGGGGCGGGAGTATAACGAAGTTGGTAATGTGCTGCACCGTCAGAGCATCGACTCGCCGTGCAAGATGGCTCCTTAGGCATGCGGGACAGCGAGGGGCTGCCTGCTTTGGATCGCCCGTAAGATGACCCACTTAAAACGTCATACGTGTGTTGTATGAAATAACCCTGCAGCAGTTCTTTCCCATAAATATGTCTCCAGAGTTTCATTGGGGAGGAAGTGTGTATATGTACAGGCGGGCGGGAGTGAATGGCGGTGTGGGCACTAAAGCATGTGGATGAGGGGGTAGGCGATGCCGGAAGCTAGGCAAATGCAACAGGCATTGCAAGGTTCCGCAGGCCTGGCTTGTTTTAGTTGTGATGGTCATTAGTTGTAATATCTATATATTGTTGTGTGGCATGTTTAGCTGTACAAAAAGGAAACACAAATTCACACGCCCAATTGCACACTGACAAGCACACACAACACACGTGCAGACACACATACACTCAGACTGCACACATATGTGCAAATGAAAACCCAGGTGGATGATAGTCGGATGCATAGATGGATCTTGGGCTGTGTGTCTGCAAACGATGATGAAGAGATGGCTGGATGACTCTGAGCGCGTTCAATGTTAGATGGGTGAATGGTAGAGTTAGATGGTGGCTGTGGTTTCTAGGCTTGATGGGTGTACGTGTGGTTGGGGGCAGGTAAATTAATGTTTGCTTGTGGAAGGTGTTGGTGCTTCGATGAGGGTGGATGATAGATGCAGAGGCATAGGTAGATATGTATATAGGGTAGATAATTTGCTCCGTAGGGACAATGAGATAGTGTGCATGGGTGGATTGGGTGGATACGTGTAAGTACAAGGGTGGATGACAGGGGCTGGATTGTTGTGTGTAAATGTGTGGTGTAAGGACACATGGATGTGGTTACCAACAATGAATTTATGATTACAAACATCTAATGGAGAACAATAAGTATTTTCTGAACAGAATCAAATGTTTCCTGCCACTGAATTTGATAAACAGGAGAAGTGTTACGCTCAGCCGTGCCTGCACAGCTTTCCAAACCTTATTTTGTATGGACTGACTACTCAATCAGTCATGCTCGTATGCCACTCTCACTGCCACTAGGCTTTAGTGATACATAGAAAAGTAGTAGAAATTGCACAATGAGCTAAATATCCTCCTCTTTACGACCTTACAAAGGCTGCTTGTTGTGGATTTGCTTTCCTTGGATATCTTGTGACCTTTTATAAATAAAGTGAACCTCAATAATGCCGTCTGGTGAAAATGTGTCCCACATCCTACAGAAGATGGCTCCCACTTTGTCCCAGGCAGCTCTTTATGATCCAGCAACTCTGCCCCAGTGCCCCAACAGAATGTGTGTGAGACAAACCATGGTTTAAAAAGGTCTCAGACCCTATAGAGATGAAATATGGCACACTTTCAAAGAATTCTAGAAACCACATATTCAATCCAGAGCTAAAGATTGTGCTTTTTTAGGCAATTCCTCAACCAGGATAACTGAGTACACTGAGAGACCATAACAAAATAATTAGGCTCCCAAACATGGTTGGACAAGTTGGCAATAATCAAAAGCTTCTTAGGCATCTCATCATCAGTCTTCCTTATATGTTCGAAAGTGGGTGAATATACTGTCCCTGTCTCTGGCTTCTGGCACTGATCCTGCCTGTCCAGAAAACGGTGCTCCCCAGCTTTGTACTACCACAACTGACTGCTTTCTCTACGTGAAATAAAAAGTAATTGTATCTTAACTAACACGTCTGTCAGTGGCTACATTTTGATGGCAACTTTTTGCTGTATTACAGCTAACAGCTTGTCCCACCTTTGGTGTTTCAGTGTGGTGTCCTTGTCTCTTTTGGCAAGTAACTTTGCTCTCGAACTCTGCCCTACGTGTGCATAATCATTATTTTATGCAGGATTGAGAAGGTACAAGATATTACTTCACTATCAGGACTTTCGTGAATCCTCAAAGGAGTGTGCTGATTGCTTTGACTTCCATTTAAGGAGCGTGCACCTTCTTAAAATGTAAGCCTCCTATATTTAGTATGTACCTATGTATGATTCCAAGACATTTGCCGCAGATAAGCACTGGCCAGACCACCAATGAAAGACTTAAAACATGTTCAAGTGCACTGCCACATTTGCAAGAATAAAGGTGAGATTTGTACAAACAATGGTATTCCTTGTGACACTGTATGGATGGGAAAGTTGGACAACGAAGTGACATGGCACAAAGATCATAGGTGCCTTTGAGCTGGGGAGTTAGAGAAGATTTGTAAGAAAACCTGGGACAGTCAGTGAAAACATATATGCTTAATCAAATCAAGTCTACGTTTCACTTAAAGCACAGATGACAAGATTGATGCTCCCTTATTTGAACACGTAAGGAAAAAGGGGAAGATGACAACCAGCAAGATGGTGGGACTCAATCTTATGATACTTTCTGTTTACTTTGATCATGTGTTGAATACAGTAATGGGTAATTCATTTCCTTTTCAACGCAATTGTTTAGGTTAGGATGGAAAAATGAGCACTTGGCATTGCCCAGTCAAAAATGAAGGCCCGTAGTAAGATAGTTTTGCTAGCCGTCATTCGGATTGGGTTGCAATGTTCTGACAACTAGTCAATGACACTAATTTTTAGTTCAGATGGGTAATCGATGGTGTGCAGTTGTATAGTGTTGAATGTTAATAATGTGAAAAGCAAATTTCTGGCATTTTTATATGTGACATATTGTGGTGAGTATAGATCTCCATTTAAGGAGGTCTGTGTGAATTACTACTGTGGTGTCTCCTATTTTATGTTGACCGCCAGCACGGACAATTTCTCTGTATATTTTTGTGTTTATCACATTAGCTCTGTCCGTGGCACCATGCAGAGAAGTGGCTTAGGGCATCTTGTATATGTTCTTAAGGTACCTCTTAAAGGATTGAAAGTTCTAATTAACTGACACTACGCTGTGACATGTACTGTGTCTTTGGGGATGAATGCTGGTGGTATGAAAATTGCAGTGCAAAGACGGTGAACACCCACCTACTTGTACCTTTGTGGGTATTCATAAGTATTTATAATGACTCCCCAAATGTATCTGCACTTTCAAACTTACATATACAGTACTGCATAGTGGTAAGGCCACAAATATTTCATCCGAAGACATTTCTTCCTTTATTCAAGATGTTCCACTTTCATTATGCTTTTTTTGCTCTATTTGAGGGTGTGCTAATCCCATGGAACGTCAATATTCATATCTTTAGAGACACCCTTGGTATGTTGTAAGACTGAATAGAGCCTAAATTGGACTCCTCACCCAGTAGTCTAAAGAGAGGTAGAGTGTTTTGACCACTAATCTAGATTAGGGGTCTCCAACCAGTAGCTCGGGAGCTACTGGTAGCTCACCAGCACCCTCAAAGTAGCTCTCAGAGGTGAGGCCAAACCAATCCGATCTCAGAGATTCTGTGTATATTACAGAAGGCAGCACTGCTCATTTCATTACCCGTAAGAGTTACAGACAGCCAAACCAATGGCAGGGCCTCTTAATAACACTCAAACACACACTGTGTTGGCCTATAAATCAATCAGGGATTTATAGAGCGCAATACTCACCCGTGAGGGTCTCAAGGTGCTGGGGGGTGGGGATTTGGGCAGCTCCGGTCATTCAAAAAGCCAGATCTTAAGGCTCTTCCTGAACGCTTGGAGTGTGGGGCTTCATCTAATGCTGAAGGGGAGTTTGTTCCAGGCCTTGGCCACAATGTAGGAGAAGGATCTGCCTCCTGTTCTGGCTCTGTGGATGCGGGGGATTTCGGCCAAGGCCTGGTCAATGGAGCGGAGGTTTTCTTTTGAGGGCGTAGAAGGAGATTCTTTCGTTGAGGTATTGGGATCCGGTGTTGTGGAGGGCTTTGTAGGTGTGTGTGAGCAGCTTTAAAGTCACTCTTTTATTGACGGGGGCCAATGGAGAACTCGTAGGTGCTGGGGGATGTGGTCTTGTCGTGGGATGCTGAGTTTGTGGAGTAGTGATTTGTTGATTCAGACATAGAGGGCATCCCCTTAGTCCAGCCTGCTGGTGATGAATGCGTGGGTGACGGTCTTGCTGGATTCGGGGGGAATCTATTTGAAGGTCTTGCGGAGGGTGTTGAAGCATGTGGAGGCTACGGTGTCACAAGAACCATCTTTATCCACTTTAAATCTACCTAAGAAGTAGATTGGCCATGTTATACACCCGGCTCTACAAGAACTAGAGTGAAAATGTGTTAATTGGGAGCATGATCAACCAAAGAGCTGAGGAGGAGAGAGTATGCATCCAGGGCAGAGAAAGTTAGAAGCCTCACATTCAATTTTGTGTGAGTGTGTGACATTGTGTCCTTCCCTAATAAACAGTGTTGATTCCTTAAGCTACTTATAGTGTCAAGGACTGCCAAATATGTCTGCTGGTCCCCATCATAGGAGTATTATCTCTGATGCAATTGAGCCCTTTCATGGTATAATTGTGCCATGGCCATAACATTTTTATCCTTGACTATTCTGTGCATACAAGTCTAGTAATTACATACCTGCTGCCCTCATTGACATATAAAGAGCATGACTGGCCTGCTTTTAGCCCTTCATGACAGAGTGGCAACCGCTTCTCCCATAATAATGGCCATAACTAATATATGTTGGGCGTCCAGCTGTGGCACAGTGGTAGCACTGGTTTAATGATGGGCATTATTAGCATACCAGAGGCATTCATAGGGTTATGGTGCGCAAGCATGGCATATGATTCCAATACCTGGGTATTTGAAGCAGCATTTGTCCATGAGAGGTAGTTTTACATGGTGGTACTCAATGAAAACGAAAAGCTGATGTTTAGCGAATGTTTATTTTCTATCAAGGAAAACTGATTTGATTTATAAAGGAAAAAACAGTTTTTTCAGAAAGGTTTTTCTTCTGGAAAATTGAGTTTGATTGCTTAAAGTGGAAAGTGATTTTGATAGAAAATATGTGTGGGAGACTTATTGCTGTGGTAATACCCTTTGTGGCACACAGCATGTGATGATTTGAATGTTACTCGATTACAAGCATTTAATATTGATAATTGTTTCCCTAGCATTCTGCTAAAAACTTCACCTGGAATGTTTGGGTGGTTACTACTGATAATCGTGCTTAGGGTGGTCACAGTGTAATGGTAATACAGATCATCAGCATTTTACAGTGATAAAATATGCTAGTGGCTCGGCAGGATTTTCCTTGAGCAGAATTAGCTCTCACTACAGAAAAGGTTGGAGACCCCTGATCTAGATACTTACTAGCGAATACATTCTATACTTTGTGGGGTGCAGAAGCTGTAGTCAGGATTGCTATATACTTGCTTCCCTGTGTACATGAAGCTGATTGTCAAAAAGTGTTTATTTAGACCGTTGGTCCTGAAACACATATAAAGATATCAATCTTTCATAAAAAACACCTCAAAATATAATCAATATAAAATAAACATAAGATACCAATTTTATTTGTAAAAACATTTTCTGAGCGAGGTACATTTAAAATTCTATACACTCTTAAAAACTTTTTTAGCTTTAAGAATAAACCTCCCGATTGCACAGGCTATATCCAGAAAGTGCATTCGGTTAACAAATTTGCTCCCTGTATGATTTTTTACATATTTTTAAAAGATTGTCCATAAAAACAATTTCGTGCTGCAAGGACTTTTAGACAGTCTAATAGAATGTGGAAAATATTGCATTTTGTGCCTAAGTTGCAGGAACACTTCCCTTCAAGGTCCATCATATCCCCTTTAATCCCATCATTAGCTTAGTTTAGCTTAATCCCACAGACTTAGTCATAAAACACCACAGATCTTTTCCCCTCCAAATACTGTCGATTGTGGTCTTGTGATATTTCTTCTCCTAGTATCCTAAGTTCCCTTTTATCTATATCAAGTTATACATTCTGTGGGCACAATTCAACTCTCAATTCTCTGCACACTGTGGCTACAGTTTCCCTACTCCCCATTGCCCATTTTATTTCGCTCTAATATCTCACCTTTGCGCCATTGTGATATTATTTGGTCCTCCCCGCACTCCAGGCGTTGCCAGAGTCTTATTAAAGCCATACTTGCCATTTTCTTGTTCCATTCTGGTTTCTATTCTTATTGCCTGGATCATGGAGTACCTGGGTAGGGTCAGTAGCTTAAGCTGAGTGACTGTGAAAGTATCACAAGTTCATACTGAAGACAGAGCGCAGTCACAGTTGGTACGTCTCTCTTTAGAGTTGCCTTAGATCATCACAAATATCTTTTTGGTATAACGCAGAAAGAGAAAATATAGGGTGGCTGCTGCCCACAGAGAAACACTAATGACAATCTACTCCTCCTACTTCTTCCTTTCTCAGCTTCCTTTATCTACAGCTCCCCTTGGAGGGATAACACATGGTAACCCACCAGAACAGGTCCCTTGGAGATTGTACTTGCCTAGTGTCAGATGGACACTCGTTTCATCATTGCACTTTAGGAGTAGGACAAGGCCTGCTGTGCCCAGCAAGCCCTCTCAGATGGAAACTCTGTCTCAACCTGGAGGGTTGGGATATCAGTCTTTGTGTGAATACAAAGGCACTGATTGACAGTCTGTTCCTGCCCAGCTGCCAAATACTTGAATAAAAGTTAGAGCCTCACTACAACTTTGTAAAGAACAATATCATTAAAGACCTGCTGCTATACTTCCAGAACTTGGTGCTGCTTGCTGGCCTTTTACTTAAGGCTAGGACGAAGCCTGATGCCCTGCTAAAGATCTGCTTGCCTGCTCGACTAATGCCACTGATCTTGCCTGGGTTAAAGCTGCCAATAAGCCTCACGCGTTCAGAGACATAACATAGAGTTTCAAGAAGGGCTCTTCACCCCTTACTACAGGCTGGGGTAAGGCTGTCCTAAACCATACGTCTGTAAATGCCAACTTTTGCTTACGGATTTCTGTTCAGGTTTGTGGTACCACACTTGCCCTTTCCCAGTACCCACTAGCCTCCGCCTACAATTTTATAACAGGGGTACATCACCAGCCTAAACCATCTACAGGAAAAGACCCTTTTTGCGTGTGCACCCCCGTAATTTTGCTAGATTATGTTGCTGTTTTTTTGACTCTGCACACTGAGACACTGCTGTCCAGTGCCCTGTGTATGTGCTCTGACCTCTAAAGCATGTCAACATTGGCTACACTTCTTATTGGCACATTTAACTTACCTATAAATTCATAGTATATGGTACAAAAGTGTATATTTTAAATGTCGCGAGTGGACTAAAACACGTTTTGTGCCACCACTTAATTGACAATGCAAAGTATTCCTCCACACCTGGCTTTGCAGCCTGGGTATGCTGTCAATTGAAGCTAGTAAAATACACCTCTTGCTAGGCCTAAACCTTCCTTTTGATACTTATAAGTCACCCCTAAGGCAGGCCCTAAAAGCCCACCATGCATGGTATTTAAAAGGTAGGGCATGTATATTTTAAGTTTCACTTGTCCTGGCAGTGATAAACCTCAAAAGTCATTTTTTCACTGTGGCTCTCCAATAGGGAAGCACTGGGTTACATTAGAACACCTTATTATGCTTAACTTTAGTTTGGGATTAGCTAGAAAAGTAATTTAAGGTCTCAATTCAATTAAATTCAAATCAACTTTAATCAGTCAAATTGTTATAGATCAAGTAAAATACAGATAAATATGAAAAAACTGTACAAATTCATAAAAGGTCCTCACAATGGAAATGGAATCAGGGTGTGGATCAAGCATAGTCTCCAGGTATAATGCAGATAACAACATCAAACTTGTAGATCTGCCTATGGCTTCTGAGAAAAAGATCGAGTCACTGGGCCAAGGGGGTCACATGTGACATATTGTGTCATATTCCATGAGAGTCCTAAAAATACATTAAATATAATGCATCACGGCAATAGTATAAAAGTTTCTAAGCTGCAAAGATAGTGAAGCTAAAATAAATGTACAACCAGAGCACACAAGTCGTCACTACTTAGGAGACTAGCCAAAAAATGTCCTTGAATTAAGCATAAGCTTCAGAAAAGTATACACAATGATGGTCATTTCCTCAGAGCTCAGGGATTGTAAAAAGTTCAAAGATTCTGTGCAAAGTTGCAGAGAGTACTTAATCACGGTTTTTAAAACAAAAGACCTATAATAGGAATAAGAAGCACAAAACAACATGACATGTAAAGTGCTCTGTGCTAACTTCTGATCACATGGGCAAGGCAAGAGGTTACACAACCATTCATTGCACTGGGGAAAGGTAACCAACCTATGAAACAGTTTAAGACAAAACCTAAGCATTATAAAGTGCTGGTAGTGTGGAGCCTCGTACAACAGGAATGGTTGAATATTCCTGAGTTGGTTAAGCTGCATACAACAGCCAACAGAGCAGAGTGCACACACTTTTGTCCCTCTCACTTTCTCCCAGTATGTGTAACATATATCCCTTCGTGTTTTTTGGGCATTGTGGGCAGGAAACGTGAAGGGTCTTTAAACAAATCCCATCCACCCAGAGCAACAGCCATGTCCTGGATGGCCTTCAACCAGGGAATTTCTAGGGCCGCGAAAGGGACAGACAGCCCTCAATAAGCATTCTGTTTAAGGACAGGGCCTCGTTGACTCTATTCTTCTCCAGATGCCCTCAAGATATAAAAGCCCTATCTCCCTGTTTCTGATGAAAGAGGTAGTGGACGGTGGTAGGGCCAGTAGGTGATGTGTCAATTTGTTTTCTGTGGCCAGAAGAGGCAAAACTGCTTGTGTTCCTCAGACCCCGGCTCCGTAAATTGCTAAAACAACACATTTTTCACAGTAGATGGCCTACATGTGGGCAAGAAACCTTTTGCCTAATTTAGTGGTAAAGGAGAAAACAGCAGTGATGCTCTTTGCTAACTGGTTGTTTAATTTTTTATAGCTGTGGTTGCCTGGTGTCCCTGCAATTAAAAGTTACCACTGGATCATTAAAATAAGCCATGTGTTTGACAGGAATAACCTGAAGCTTAAAGTCTGGTCTTGGGCCCATTCTATAGCCACAGGACATTACAAACGCGTTGGTGGTGTTAATCCTCATAGCAAGCCCCTCATAAAGGATGCAAAGGTATCCAAAAGGCAATGCAGCTCTACGGGTGTTCAGCATCGTTAGCGTACAATGGGGCTGGTATAGGGTGTTTTCTGATCTGGGGCATGCCCCCACACCTTAATACTAACTCCCTTTAAGGACTCATTTTAATAGTAATTTAAAATCTAACCTAATGGTTAAGTCTACTTTATATTACTATTTTGAAAATTACACTTTTAGAAAGTTGTCATTTTCCTGTCTGAGCCAAATATGCCTTTTTGCCAGTGTTCACAGTTACCCAGGAGCTGAATGGTTCTTTGATTAGGTGTGAAGTGTCTTCCAGAGTTCAGACAAAGGGAAAAAAAACGAATTGTTGGCAGGGGCTCACGTTCTTGATACCTTACGGCATGAGTTATAGTTACTAGAGATAAATAAAACTTGTGAATGTCAATCAGCTAGATTCATCATAGTCCCGTTTTGCGAGTCCTTAATAGCGATTATTAAGGAATCGCTATTAAGGACTTGCAAAACGGGATTCATGTAGGAATTGCAAAAAATATTGCGATTCCTACATCTTCCTTATTTGCGATTAGCAAATTGCTAATCGCAAATAAGGAATAACTCCCCATTATAAGGAGTTATAAGGAATAACTCCCCATTCATTCCTATGGGCCTAAAGGCCCATAGGAATGAATGGGAGTTATTCCTTATTTGCGATTAGCAATTTGCTAATCGCAAATAAGGATGCGATTTCAAGGGTGCCAGGGGTGTCCAAAGGACACCCTGTAGCACCCCTGAAAAGCAAATGTCGCCAGATGTTGCGCACACACATGTCCAAAGGACATGTGTGTGTGTAACATACCACTCAGAAAAATGCACTAAAGTGCATTTTTCTGAGTTTTCGCTATTTACCACGAAGTCTGACTTTGTGGTAAATAGCGGCCAGAAATAGCGAATTCGCAAATAGAAAATGGTTAATGAATTGCATTTAAGGAATCTCAAATAGAGATTCCTTAAATGCAATTCCTCGCAAATATGCTATTTCGCAATTAGCGATTTTTGCATTTGGGATGATGAATCCCAAATGCAAAAATTGCACTCGCAAAGGGCCAGATTCTCAGAATCTGGCCCTTTGCGAGCCGATTTTTCGTTCATGAATCTAGCTGAATGTTTTTTTAGATTTAAAATGTTACATAGTTACTGACATTTTCACCTAACTGTTACATCATTTTAACCTTAATAAAAAAAAATCAAAAAAAATCTTCGGTTTCAATTCAGACCGCCTAATTTCGAGTCGAATTTAAACCGGCCGGTTATTCCGGCTGGATTCTGATGGGCTCAAGGAGCCTGTCGGCCAGTCCGAGACCGACCTGTAATCCCAATGGACGGCGTTTCCGCCGTTGGGATTACGATGCTTGGTTTCCGATAGGCTTTCCATCCCGGGTTTTTCGACCCAGAAAGTTAGTTTGGGGGCCCCTAGCAGGGCCCCCTCCTCCTTGCGACCTTTTGTTGGGGGCTGAGGGGTCACCTATGGTGCCCCCCTGTTGATCCCTCAACTGTGTGGAAGGCACCCTCAGGTGCCTGCCACGTAGTGCAGGGGTGAACATAACCTCCCGTTTCCCTATGTGAGCTTGTACTATGGCCAGTTTACGGCCATAGCACAAGCTCCCATAGGGAAATGTGAGTATGCAACTGCACTATGTGCGGTTGCAGAGTAATTAGGCGTCGGGACTGCCATCCGGAGGTCGGTCAGTCCCGATTCCAAGATGAAGTCGGTCAGAGGCAACTCCGACCAACATCAAAATCGGCCCCTAAATTTCACCTGTTATGGTTTTGTAAACTACCCATAACTCGCCATGCAATGCTTATGATCACACAAATGATATCACTCCTGGCATGATAATCCACATAATCAATCACATCAATGTTGACATCCCAAGTGGCATGAATAATTACCTTATCTATGATACTACTGTTGATATTAGGTTTAAATTTTCTAATCATGTGAAGGTTGAATTTAGATTTACATTATGTTTAAAGAGTAACTTTTTTGTAGTTTTGGATCTACTGTTTTTGTGACAGTGTTTAAAAAAATAATAAATACATTTTTTGCTGGTTATGTATTTTATTTTGCAACATAATTGTGGGCCTTGTTCTGTAATAATAGTTGAATGTTTGTACAACGGTTGTATACATATATGTTGCAATGTGTGTAGTTATTTACTGTGGTAGGGTGTGTTAATGTATTTTACATGACAGCAGAGTGTATACCACTATATATGTTTTTGCTTGTGATAGTCCAATTAAGTGTACATTTTTCTTTGTATTCATCCGTGAATGTGTAGTGGTATGATGCAGGTGTAAAGTATATATTAACTGGAACTATTTCTAAATTATTGCATATTTGTTGCACTATGATACTCAAGTTTTTATTCACTAAAGCAGTTTTATGACATATGTTGTTTGCTTTATGTTATAACGCTTCATATGTGTTAGTGAGATATTGGATGTCTTTCTCGTTGTAGTTTTTTTGTAGTGGTTTGCTGAAGTTGCAATGTGTCTCAATATTGCTCCAGGTTCTTTAATTTTTTTATAACATTGCAGTGATTTAATTTGTACAGGAAAGTTATATTTCTATAATAGTGGGTATAGATTTATTAAATGCTGTATTCATAGGCAAATTAAGTGTATTAATAGTTCTGCCATTAGTGTACCTTTATACCTGTATCTTAGGCAATACAACTAAGTAAAAAATTATCTATTTAAAAAGTAGTTTTGCTTAGGCGAAATTACCAGAGTATTGGTACAAATGGTTGATGATCTTCAGTAATGTCATCAGTTTTGTTATTTGAGATGTCATCAATGATGTTTAACATGCTATGAGGGATGTCATATGGGAGGGTATAAGAAATGCATGATGGGAAGCGAGTTATGGTTGGGTTGACAAGACATAATTAATGAATTTCAATGTTTTTAAAGTTTTATTCTGTGACCATAACTTTACTTTAACCATGTTTTTTCATTGAACTTCTGACGTTTAATTAAACGCGTTCCGACGTTATAGCCAAAGCTAATCATAACTTTACTTTAACCCTTGGTTTTTTCTGTTTTATGTATGATCATATTCTATATGCAACTGTTCCTTGGATCTCACCTTCTGTTTATGGCTAACCCCTTCTTTGCAAGAACTGTAGCTGTGTGCAGCAGTGCCTGGCCATCAGTCGCGGTCGGCCTTAATCACGGGTGGGGGGGCGGAGGGTCACTCGGGGAGGGAGGTTTAATTTAATAATAAATAAATAAATTAATTAAAAGACGAACCTGTCCGCCAGCAGGGTCCTGTGTCTTCTCGGCTCCTGCTGCTGCTCTCCTGCCACCGGCAGGAACAGGAAGCAGGCAGCCTACCTCCCCTCAGCCAATCATAACTCTGCAATGGCAGCATTGTGATTGGTGGGGATGCCGCCCAGCCAGGGGCTTACAGGGAGGCAATGTTCTCCATGCAGGCTGCATTGCAGCCTGCATGGGGAAAGGTCAGATTACACCCTCAGGAGTGGGCACACCACTCCTCCCCTGCTCACAGAGCAGCCTTGCCCACCCGCACTACACATAAAACGGTAATAACGGGAAGTTATTACCATTTTATGTTTCTACTTCTGGCACTGTGATAAAGCAGTGGGGCGACGCTCCTCCACTCTAGTGGCGAAGCCGCCCCTGCTGGCCACAGGTCCTGATTCAATCCACAAGCCCTGCACACAACCTGCTGTGGGCAGCAAACCCGGTGTGCCTGATTTGCAGATACTGACTGAGAAGGCCCGGGGACCCAGGTAGGGTCTAGGATTTGTAAATGAGGCACAGAATAGCTCACAGTAAAAATATATTTATAGTATTAGTTTGAATGCCCTTGGGGGACCCCCACATGGATCTGTGGGTCGGTATCAGGCCACCATGCCTACTTGTGACCGTTTCATTGATATTTTTATCAATAGTATCCTCAGTGCATCGTGTTGGCTAACAGCAGCCACAATAGAATGTTTTTTGTTACAGCCAGACAACCTGAGCATGGCAGGTTTAATCCTTTTCCATATATAGAGATCCGTCCTGTGGCATGAAGTCTGTACATGGCCACAGAATCCATTGTGTCTTGCAAAACTCTTTTAAATTACCGCTGGATTGGCTTACTCCCATTTATATTTGAGCTCTCATTATTGTCGTATTTTTGTCAAATTGTACTAAAAACCATGCCAAAGTGCACTTTAAGCCGCGCCCAGCCACAGTTTGTTGTCTTTGTCATGTTCAGTTCGGTTTCTGCCTTCACAAAGGCAACAACGCTGTTTGGACAAAATATTGTCAAAAAACATTGACTGGACAAAATATTGTGTCAAGAATATTGAGGACAAAATATAGTAAGTTTGAATGGGTAAGTAAAGTTTTATTATGCTTAACCCCACATATATATACGCTGGCGGTATATATATATATATATATATATATATATTGCAGTACAAATTGCCCTTGAGCAGCGGGAGGGCACTCGACAGCGTTCTCATCATTATCAGCCTCGCTGCAGCTCGCTTCTCTGCGCCCTGTAATAGTTGTACAAAGCCGACGCGTTTCGAGGCATTGCGCCTCTTCTTCTTGGGCAGACACACCAAACACTGCGGGGCTCACCATTCAATTTCTTTTATTCATATCATTACACTTTGTAGTGGGCGTGGCCACAACGACCCGCCGGGATTTCTGGGACTTGTAGTCATCATGGTGAGTAACATTCAAACTTACCTATTTGCACTTACCGTTTTGATATTTTAGTCCTCGATATATTTGACATGATATTCTGTCCACACAACACTTTTAACAACAATATTCTGTGAGACAACTGGCACCAAGAGCGCACCAGCAGGTGTTCAGATAGATCTCTTTAGGCTACACATAGAGCTGAGATGCCTCAGTTGTTTCTGTTGGACATCTCTGTAGACTATCAAAGTTTGGTCCTCATGGCCATTGTGACAGAATCAGTGGATAACGTTTCTTATGCATTCAGCAAGGATATTAGCCCTTCATAGCAAAAATACATCTTAGAAAATCAAAGTCATCTTGTTTTCTTCCCATTACACTATCAATTACTTATGGTTCAAAGATGGTCATCACTGCCAAATACATTAAAAAATAGAGTTCATCTGTTAAACAAGGTAATGAAGGCATTAGTTCTAGACTTCCATCACTACTGTGTGCTGTCGTGATCTGAAAACGTATGTGGCGGACCTCTCATGGTGCTCTTGGTTTGGTGGTATAGCTGGATAGGGGACTACTAGTTACCATTAGATCTTGAGATGATAGAAGCAGAAGGGTTCATTTAGGGTTTGGTGGAGTGGGAGCTATGCCATAAATTGGCAGGGTTCCCACTTCACTAATTCTAGTTGTGCCGGCTCATAAGAAGTGGGGTAGCCACTGGAATTCGAAAGGCAGAGTCACAGCTAGCTCAGCTATCACAAATGTTTAGTCCAACAGTCCATATGCCACAGAGCCAGCCACAGAGTGTGGATGACCTGCCCATTGATTTTTTTCTAATTGGGTCCATCATGCAAACAAGCAGACCTGGGCAGAAAAAGACATAAATGTTCCTGATGTTCATGGAGACATTTGTATTTTTCTTTTCGAAAAGATACACACCATATGTAGGTAAGATAGTACAGCCCATGCATTTTTCCTTTGACATTCTTAAAACCCTCAATTGATGAACCTTTTGTATTTTGTGGACTTTATCACCTGTCATCCTCCAGCAGGAATCATGCAGCCAGAGGAACCTGGAAGTATGGACATTTCCATTTTTACCATGAACTTAGCAGTATTAGTGTACTTCAAACTAGCATGATGAAGGCAGTGGAATGGGTAACTTGTCTTCCATTGCCATACTCCATCTCGCAATGATGTTCTCATTCATGCACCCAATGACTCATACATTCATTATTCAGTGTCTAACCAGCAACCATTCAGTTGATTTATTTATTCATTCATGTTCAAAAGTTCATTTCTGAATCTGAAATGATGAAACGTTTGACTGGTTTGACCTTCCCGTTGGCAGAATGAAGGCTGGTGCTCAAGACCTGGTCCAAAGATTCCACCTCTTCTTCTGATATAAAATTTAGAGGATAGACTTCACCTACTTGAACATCAACCTTCATTGTTGTCAGTGTTAGTTGATTCTCTGTTATAGTGATTTTAACATATATATATATATATATCCATATCCAGTGGTGGCTGCCTCTGTACGGGGGTGATGATGGGGGAGGGGAAGGCATGAAAAAAAAGGTTTTTTTTTACCTTCTGGGCCGTCGCACGTCTCTCCTCCATCCTCGCTCTCTACCTACAGAAGCACACAGGTTCCCAGACTCTCCCAGCCAATCACAACGCTGCAGAAGCAGCTTAGTGCTTGGTCTGGGCAACCTGTTTGGCCCCTCAGGCTGTACCTGGGAGTCTGGGCATGTTCTCCACTGGAGTGTGGAACACAGCCCCGTGGAGAACTTGCCAAATGTGCATGATGGTTTGGCCGACCTCAGAGGGCCGGCCAAGTCGTCATGCGCACTTAAGGATGGAGTGCAAACCACTCCTGCTCCCTCTGACAGCGGCAAGCCCAGCCTGCCCCACCCGACCTGGCTGGAGTCCCACACAGAAAAAGAAAATGATAATAACTTCTTATAATTTTCTTTTTCTTTTGCGCTGCTCAACGAGCAGTGGGGCGACACTCCTCTGCCTTAGCATTGCCACTGTCCATATCTTATATTGCCCAAGTTAGGATAGAATAGAACATTCAGTCCTAAAAGTCATGGTCATATATGTAACCTCGTTATTCAGTGCTGCACGTCCCACTATTGTTCCCAGCATAAAGGAATTAATTTGCTCATGCTAGAACTATTGCTTTTGTGCAGTGATTACTGTACAAGGAAGAAAGGGCAAACAAAGCTTAATTTATTAAATATTTCTATAAAGTTCTGTACATCTTGTGTTATTTCACAAAGTGAAAAGTAGAAATCCTGAACAACGTTAGCCAGTTCCTCTTTCCCTCCCCTTTTGCCCGAGGCCAGAAAAGCCTTCTCAAAGCTGCCAGTGTGTCTAAGAGATGCAATTCGAGCTCTGAGAGCAGCGGCTGCAAGGTCAGAATTGAGGAGCATTATCTATTCATAGTGCAACTCGCTCTTGGCAGTGGCCCGTCCTTTCTTCTGAGGAGGGTCTTGTTTCAGCAGAAAACAGCCTTAGTTAGTGCTTCCATTGTCATCACTTCTGTAAACTGGTAAAAATGAACAGCGCAGTAATATGTTACGTCGGCACGCAAGTCGAAGCTAATTTGAGGATTGTACCACGTCGGCTCTCGTCGCTGAGAGGGAAAGGAAGCTACATTGATTCGTGAAGCGTTGGCCTTGTAAGCTAAAAGTGCGCAGTAAGAGGAAGCGAGGAGAAATATAAAGTGATCAATGTAATGCTGGCTTTGACTTGACACAGCGGAAGTGGAAGAGAAAAGGCCTGGCTGGCTCTGCTTTCATTGTAAAAATAGCCCGCGCCTGCGCTCTTGTTGTCTTCTTGGATTGATAGACTTCCTGCTCAGCAAAAAACAAAATAGCTAGCCCGTCTTTTCCAGAATTTTTATATGATAAATAAGGTTGGTTAGCTGAGGCCATGGTGTGTGACTAAGCGTCTTGTTGAACTGTAGTGTGTTTTATACTATATTTTCCCTAACCCTATACAAGAGTAATTACTGCTCTCCTCCCATCTGTGCTGCTGCTAGAGAAAAACGTCATACATTATCTAGCTATCTAAGACACTTTAATAGTATAACACTGTCCCTGGACATTCAAGCTCAGACAGCTGGATAAATAAATAATCCCAGCTGTGTGGCGGGCAAGAATTTATTTTTGTGGAAGCACACAAATTCTGCCCAATCCAAACTTGTACTTCTAGCACCCAACATATGGGCGGAGCCAAAGCCCCTCTCCTGTTGGTTCTCACATAATTGTTAGGGTGACAGCTGTGCTGTCAAGTCAGACCATATAAAACTGTTCTCCACCTTTAACAATAACCAATTACAGGCGTTCTGCGGTACGGCCACTATCACACACATACTGTGGTCATGCCCTAAAAGTAAAGAGTTCTCGTTGATCATCCTCACCATCTTAAAAGACCTGATGACTAACATGATATGTTTTGTTGGGAATCCCTTTGAATGGCATTGACCCGCTACAGTCCAGACAAGAAAAGCGGATATCACACTTGCTTCTAGTGGCAAAACTTTGGCTGCACTGACTTTAGCAATTGTTGGCCACTGAGAAGTTCCCCAAAATATGGGATTCGATCTTCCACTTTTTGAACCGAGAAAATAAAAACCTCTCTTGCCCAATAAGAGGTCTAGGGGCCAGATGTAGGTAAATATATTTTACCGACTCATAAATACCGAATTTTACCGATTCGGTATTTATGAATCGGTAAAATATAAGGAGGGAGATGTAGGTAAATCCAGATGTGGATTTACCGAATCTGTAAAAGTCGGTAAATACCGACCGGTAATGCCCATTCATTCCTATGGGCTTTGAAGCCCATAGGAATGAATGGGCATTACCGATTCGGTATTTACCGAATCGGCCTGTCATATGGCACAGGTGTGCATGCACACATGTGCATGCACACCGGAATCGGTATTTTACCATCAAATTGAATTTGATGCTAAAATACAGATTCTGTAAGGCTTGTGGGACTCAGAAGAGTCCCACCTACATATCAATTTTACCGAATCGGTAAAAATACCGAATCGGTATTTTACAGAATCGGTAATCGGCGGGGGAGGGGCAGGGAAGGGGTGCTAAAAACCGGAATATGGAAAATTGGAGGTAAGTAAACAATTTATTAAATAAAACGAATTTCGTAGCGCGCCCTGCATCGCAAAATGCGATGCAGCGCGCTACAAAATTAGTTTTGTTAATTAAATTGTTATGGGTTGATATGTCAATTCGTAACTTACGATGTCTTTCACCACTCTGCGTGATTATCTGTGATGAATAAATATTAGAGAGACATCGTATGGATTAAATTGTAGCAAAATGCAATGCTGAGTGTTGACATAGCCTGTGCATCGCATGCGGACTAAGTACTGAAGAAAGCCATAAAAACAATCTCACCCACAAGCACTTACACAACATATATTTAAAAACATTTTACTTACCACCCCTGCCACCAGAGGTCCAGTACTCCTTTTTTATTACCTAATACTGAATAATAGAATATTGTTCACTATTAGTATAAAGAAAAATCAGCTGAAAATAAGTAATGCGGAGCTGCCCCTGTGACCTTGGCACGGATTTTGCCATCCCTGAAACCGGGGTTTGCAAAAACAGTGCCTGGAGCCACAAAGGGCAAACCTGGCTTCCCTAAATGAAGTACATTACACATTTGTAATTTGATAAATGTCTACCTGTTGGTTATCAGCTTCTGCACACTTCTGTGAGCCTGGATTGTATTTAGTGTCAAGCCACTGTTAAAGGATATAGGTCTTATCAGTTCAGTAGGAAATGTTATTTATGTCAGATTCCTTTGGTGTGATCTGTTTATAATGAAAAATGATGACTAAGCAAGATGGTTTTAATTACTTATTGTGAAAAGTATATGTTAAAGGGTGGCAGCTTTTAAGGGTGCATTGTTATTACACAGTAGGAAAAGACTATAAGCAGTCATTTTGTTACTTGGAATCGTACAGATTACTGTATTAGCAAGGGTTTTGGTGCCTGTGACCGATGAGGATAGACAATTTGCACTTTGATTATACTTATTTGAAGCTATTGACAACTGTATTTTGTACACATTTTTAATATTGTAATGACGGTATACCAAATAACTGCTGTGTGGGAAGACTATGATCCAACAGAGTAGGCCTGAATTGTTTATGGTGACAAGCCAATTATAAATGTTATGGGCTTGATTGCTTATAAAGAAAAATCATAACAAAGGCAAGTAGGCCTGCCATATGGTTAATAAAAAGCATATGTTAAAGTCATTAGGCATTTAAGGGTAGATTGGTATTACTCTGTATTAAAGCCTAAAGGTAGGCATTTTATTACATGGAACCTCAAAGATGATAACCATTTTGATATTGGTTACCCCTTCTGACAAACCATGGGATAAGTAAATGTTGCTAGGCCCTACTAAGAGATATAGGGCCAGATGTAGGTAGCCAAATACCGGTCGGTAATGGCCGAATTCGGCCGTTACCGACCGGTATTTGGCTTTTGAGATGTAGGTGCCTGAAAACAGGCCATTTCGGTAATTTTACCGAATCTGTAAATATACCGGTCGGTAAATATACCGACCGGTATTTCTACAGAATCGGTAAAATCGAGATGTAGGTGGGACTCTTCTGAGTCCCACAAGCCCTACAAAATCGGTATTTTACCATCAAATACAAGTTGATGGTAAAATACCGATTCAGGTGTGCATGCACATGTGTGCATGCACACCTGTGCCATATGACAGGCAGACCTGCCCTTAGGGCAGGTATGCCTGCCACATGGCACCTGAACCCGTTTTGGGGGTGCTAGAGGGTGTCAAAGTGACACCCCCTGCACCCTTGTGAAATTCGGTATTTACCGATTCGGTAAATACCGACCGGTAAATGCCCAATCATTCCTATGGGCTTCAAAGCCCATAGGTATGAATGGGCATTTACCGGTCGGTATTTACCGAATCGGTAAATACCGAATTTTACCGATTCGGTAAATGCACATCTGTATTTACCTACATCTCGGTACTTATATTTTACCACTTCTTAAATACCGAATCGGTATGATTCGGTATTTAAGAGGTGGTAAAATAATTTTACCTACATCTGGCCCATAGTATTTTTTTGAGCAATGTAATTTCATATACTATGTAATTTTATAATTGTATGCCTAATGGTTGCCTTGTGGGAAAGCATATGCTCAGCACAGGAGATCTCAGTTGATTATCATGATAAGCCACTGATAACAGCAACAGGCCTTGGAGTCCACTCTCTTCTGCCACTAGCCTGTCTGAGTGCCATTTACACTCTGCTTTCATCCATGAAAGTGAACTGCTTGGGGTAACGTGTCTCTGTCAGTCATTAGCTCCTTTGCCTTGTGAATGTTTACATTTTCAGATGACATGTGTATATCTATCTGAAAATGTGTGCATTTCAGTATAGGGCTGGTAGGCTAGTCCTTTAGTTTTTAATTTCCTCCTTTTATCGGTATCTTTTCATTTCTTTTGTTCTCCTCTTTTTATTTTCATATTTCTTAAGAGGATACTACAGCTCTCCAGGCTGTGTTAACCGGTTGCATGCTTGCTGCTCATTGTATCTGTAGTGCGCCACATTCCACGTGGGCACTTCCTCTAAACCAGGAGAACAGTATGTAATGCTGTTGTCCATAGTGTATCATTATTTTGCCATTGCGAGATGTCCAACACGTTGGTTCTATGCCCTAGGCTTGACCTTTAAAACATTGATTGACTATTTACTATACCTTTTCAAGATGGACGTCCATTACTATCTTTAATTTTCTATTGAAAGCATATGCCCTCTGTGATTCGAAGACAACATGTTTTCTTTTTTTCTACTTTTATTATGATTTAGATTGCATATGTTAATGAGTTTGTTTGTGTTTCATTGTGGATTTTTCAGAGGGTAAATAGAAGTCTGAGTCAGTGGATTTATGAATGGATGCATGAATCTAAAGATGAGTGACGGAGTGTGTATATATGAAGCCTTATTGAGTTACGTGATCCAAATTATACCTACCCAATACCGACCTCCAATGGGTAATATACATATAAATATATGGAGAGGACGATTGAGATAGGCAATCAACAAAAGAGTGAGGCACCACCTTTGGTCTCCTGTTTAGGTTCTCCAACATCATTGTCATCGCAAGAAATGTGAGTTTAGCAGTAACAGCAACATTACCACTGATATCACAGACAGATTGTGTGCTAGTACTCACAGTAGGTAGAGAGAATAGCACAGACATTGGATGTGGCTAAACCAATATGGTAAAATCCAGGTCAAGCATATTTTGCTTTTCCTTTTTGTTCGAACTTATTATTGTATTGTTCGCTCTTGCCCTACTCCTGTAAAGCACTCTGATACCCTTGGGTCTAGCCATCACTATATAAAACTGCTTAAATAAATAAATAAATAAATAAAACTCACCTCTTAAAGAATACACAGTAACAGGTGACATCCACTCACAGAACAAAACCGCCCTCCAAACCATTACAATACCAATGAGGGCGGTTGTATGTCAGCACAACGTGGGCTATTACCATGCGTGCCAATACAACGCTGTTTTTACAACGCAAGTCGTTACAACGACTTGCGCTGTAAGCGCTTGATAGTGGAATAGTTTAGTTTTCTATTCCAACTCCAGCCCACGTTACAGTAGGGAAGGTGTTGGAATAGAAAAGTAAACTATTCCTTGTCCAACAGCGCCCTCCAGCTCAAGTCGTTGAAACGACTTGTGTTGTAAAAGCAGCGTAGTAATGGCAGCGCGTGGTAACGCCCGCGTTGTAAAGGCTGTTCCCCATGAGGGCAGTAGGATAGTCCTTGGTTAGGCTTCAAATTCTGAAGGAAACTACTTCCCCCAAAACAAATGTGAGAACAACAGCCAAAGGCATCATAAGAAAAGTGAACCGAAGCAATGTTAGAAAGTGATGTGAAATGTAGGAGAGCTGGGTGAAACCTGTGTGAAGTGGGGAAAAAGTCCCCCAGTTCGTAATATACTGAGCTCTGTTAAGTACTGTTTCTGTTGACCTGGAAGTGAAATGTGAAGTATATCTACTGAGATAACAAAATAGGGGGACATCTTGGATTAGAAAACATGTCAGCCAATAGCTATAGGAAAAAGAACAATAGGTGCAATCTTGGACTGGAAGAAATGCAACGTACTTCACCAGCCTCCTTCCCTGACCCACAATGGCCAACATGGCCCAACATCCACTGCCACTGGAACTTCATGACCCTTTCTTCATCAGGATGTCAGACAATCAGGAACCATGCTGTATCCTTAAACACTGCAGAAACCCAGCAGATGGGCCTCAGCTGCAAACCAAGGATGTATGCCCTACTTGGGAGAAGACCAGATAATCACAGCTGCCAAATACAAACGTTAAGCTTTGACATTTTGTCCCTAACTATCAGTATCCTCACAGCCAGACAAGGAGGCAGTCACTACAATGAACATTCGGTTGGAGTACACTTTGGCTATATCTCAGATCCAACAGTTTACAGTACTCTGCAAGAGAAGCAACAAAAACATATGTGGATTATGCAGTTTATACACTTATGCATTTTGCTCAAACTAGCAATGGTCTCTTCCATAATACATTTCTACCATTTCAAATTAAATATAGATTTTATTTTTTAACTTGAAATGGCAATTAATTTGATCTGAAAGAGAACATAGCTACTTTGAACAAAAGGCATGATTGATTAAAGTTTGCAATCATTGTTAAGTAGTCAAATGTCAGTATCATTGGCAATGCCCACACCTTGACTGGGGGTGACCAGATTTTGAGAACTAAAACCAGGACAGCCATAGACATATGACTAAATATTAACACAGACTATGCTTGCTGAAGGACTACAATGATATATATGTATAAAATAAGCATAAATATATTTTCAAAAGTATCTGTTTAATCAGTTAGCAATAGAAGACACCACTCATAACGAAGATGCAGTGCAAATGTAGTTGCTTTATTTCAGCAGATTTCCATAGTGGATGCACCACATGTTTCAGCTGGAACACCAGCTTTGATCATCTAGGTCGTCTTTTTTTGACACATACATTTAAAAACCATACTATTGTCCAGATGGTCAGATGTTTCAAAATCTCATTACTGAGTTACTTCATTATGTCGGCAATCTTGTAATGGTTCAAATCCAATACATTGTAAAAATCTGTACATTAAAGAAAGGTAATTTCTGATAATCTTTGTTCTAATCTACTTTATTTGGCTATTTTTGTATATGTGTAGGTAAATTGTATACTTTAGTATCTGTAAGGTAAGTACGTTTTATATTTTTTGCATATGTTTAAGTAAATTACAGCAATTGGAAAAGTTGGTGAGAATATAATGCCCATGGGATGTTTTACCCTCTAAAAGTATGTTGACGTCAGTGTGTCCCAAAGGGTGATCCAGCATTTTCTGGGCCCACACTTTACTTACTCTTGGTCCTCCGATGAATCCCTTCCTTGTCGCATTGAGGAGAAAGGGAGTCAGCGTTTAATTTCGCCCATAATCTTCATCAGACAGTGCAACCAATTTAACTACACAATGAGGACCAGAAACTGGTAGCCAAGTTAAAATAAGTTTATTACATATTAGTAAACAAATTCAAATAGATCACTCTCAGTATCATGCTGTAAAGATACAATATAACGCTAGCAACTCTGTGTCTGCCATACAGAACAAAAGCACTTGTACCTGGTGGTCAGAAAACAATCTTAAGTTCTCTTGTCTTTACATTAGTAATCTACATATCCTAAACACAGTCCACAGGGGAAGGATGGTTCAGTCATTTGAAGTCTCAGAAATTAAAGAGTTCTCTATCAGAAACAGGGGCAAGGCACACAAATAAGGTAGAACAATCATTGGCATTTCAGAAGCTCAGTCAGAAGTCTTCAGGGGATCAGAGGTAAGTGTCAGCCTAAGCCACTCTTAAGGCAAAGTCCAAATGAATAATTGAGGTTTAAACCACTCAAAGTCCATTCAAAGGGTAGTGGGGAATCATGGAACATGTCAGTAAGGGGAAATTCTGCAGAAAGTCTGCAGAAAGGGGAACGTGCGGACGACTGAACTGGAATGCATACTCGCAGTGGAGGTTCGCAATTGCTCAAGATAACAGGGCCTAACCCTTAAATGGCCACCTGCAACAATAGGAGTGTTACATACTGCGAACTCGCACAACAGAATTCCTATGCTGCGAAGGTATCGTACTTTACATATCGTTATATCCAGCGTTTTTCTGCTCTGTCCTTGATGAATTTGTGATTATGACGAAACACGTATTGGCTACAGTTACCGTGAAGGCTATTGTGAAGGTTACAGTAAACAACTTGTAAGATCAAGATTGAAGAAACTACGATTGAAGACTACATTATTGCTATACAATTGTGATATATAATTTCCTTGCGTGTGCCAGATGACTATATATATATGTGCATAGAACCTCCGGTTTAGTGCTCTTATCTATGCATGTCGGGTGAACATTCATCCATCGTGTTTTCTGTACCTACTTAATTGCAACAACACTACATATTAAGTCCCAATTGAGCGCTGTAGAACCCTTCTTTCACCCCCCCCCCCATTTTTTCTTTGCATTATCTGCAGAAAGGGGGCTCAGCAAATAAATCCACAAGAGTTCTGAAGAGAGTGTCCTGTAAGGTTCTGAAGAGAGATCTGCTGAGTTTTTGGTTTGTTGCTAAAATATAGTCCATAAAGTCCATAGGTGACACCCCTTTGGTCGCATCATCATAGAAAGTCCATTGTCCAAGGGGTTCACAAGTTGCAGACTGCAACATTTGCAAATTGTCCCACACTACACATGGGAACGTCTCCTTTTTTCATGCCCAGGTCAGGAAAGAGTAGTCCTTTAATTAGCACTCTGGGTGTGCTTTCATCAAGATATGCTTCTCAGGCTATGTATCTATCTCTAATACAGAAATGTGTCTATTCTAAACTAGCAATGCATGCGAATACCTGCTAGAAAGCCTCGTTAGCAGAAATTGAAGTACAGCAAATTATGAAATGCGGCGTGGTGGAATATAGCTCTACAGAATGATGCCAAGTTGACCATTCCCTTCAATGGTGCACATGTAATACATGTGCACATTTAAACATAAACAGATATAATGTATTTAGTACTTTTAGTTCATATTGCATAAACATACAGTTAATAATCAAATTACTGAATGGTCAGTTTGATTGAGAACCACTTTAAAAAATACATACATGTCAAATGAATGCATACATTGCACAAGTTTTATCATTTCTATTGCAATCACATTTTACATATTTGAGGATGGTTTAGAACTAATATTTAAGGCACTAGACATTCCACTGACAATATAGCACATGTTTAGGAATCATGAATCCTGTGTTATCAATGAAGCACAATAACGTGAAGAGGATGATTCTTTTGATTACATCAAGTGATTATTTCTAAGTCATCTATATCAAACGCATGTCTACTAACTAATTAAAGATGGTTCCTTAGACTAAGTATTTCAATTAACACGGTTAAACACACTATGTGAGTACATTCTCAAATTCTACAGTAAAGGCACTCCTCATTAGTAAAGTCAAGTGAAATTGTATCATTCATCATTATGACAGTCAAGAAATATGTGCTAAGCATAAGTCACATTCATCATGTGTGCCAGAGAACATTTTGGTAAACTTCAACTTCTGTGAAGTGCAAAGAGTGGACAACTTTTGCGCTGCACCAGGGGCCTCAGAACGAAACAACAAACCAGCAATGCTCAATGAATGGGTTGAAAAGATTCACAGCATTGACACAATTGTTAAAGATTTTAATTAAATGTGCACAAATTGACAGAGATGAGACCTTAACATTGAGTGCAACGTTGTGAGAGGAACTGAAAAAATCCAAGAACCAAACAATTATAGAAAAGAGAAATAAAAATATAATCGATAAAGGAAGAGGAATCCGTTAAGCAAAAAAAAACAACTAAATATTTAAGGTACAAGTGTGATTATGAGCAGGGACAGGCCAAAACCTTTCCCACGTTGTTTATCCCATTATGCAAGGAGAATCATATGGAAATAAATATATTAATAGTGTAAATAACTGTGTTGTCCCAGGGTCACACAAAACACTGTACAGTTCATCCACACACACCTTCGTTGTTTTGCTTAAAATCCACCAAATCCAGGAGAGTAAATCCACGAGGTTTTATTCATAGACATAAAAAGATCATGTTTTTAAAAACAATTTCCAGTTACAATAAAAAACCACAATTCAATGCTTTCTGTACAAAGAAAGCTAATACATTAAAAACAATTCATTCTCAGTCTGGAAATACAGCAATACAATACATTGACTATGATCGTATAATTGATAAGTAAATCAAAAAGTCTGCTAGCAATAACCTTAATCCATGAAGCATGTATTACTAAAAAACAGCAATTACTAGCAGGGAGGCCCTATTGCACAGTATAGAATACTGTTACTCAACGTGACCTAACTTAATACGTAGAGTTCCTGTATTTGAACAACATTACACTGAATCCAACCACGAAAGAGTATCACTAATACATTAAAAAAGAGTGATAGAAAATACAGGAACTCTACGTATTAAGTAGTATCAGGTTATTAAAATTAAAATTTTAAATCATATTAGAACATTGGAATGTTGGGAGCTCCATTGTGAACAATGGAGTGCTCCAGGCTTATAATGGCTGGTATAAGCCTGGAGTCCAACATTCCAATGTTTCTTTGTTCACAGCTCTGGCTGTGAACAATGGCTTGTGGGAGCCTGAGGGGATTCCAATCCCCTCATGCTCCCATAAGGCTTTGTTTTTATTTGTTAGAACATTCTGCCCTCTAGTGGTAGAATGTTCTAATAGCCTTATAGCCCTTCGTAGCTGGGCTATACCGGCTATTAAAGTCCCTCTCCCTTGTTAAAGGCCCTCGCCTGCGACTCGGGCCTTTAACGCTGGAGAGGGCCTTTAATAGCTGGTATAGCCATCTACGGCGGGCTATAAGGCTATATTATTGTATTTTAGACCCGGACATGGTAATCAACATAACGAATAACGAATGAACTGACGCAGAGTTGCAACTATTGAGATTAGGTTTATATTACTGTTCAGAATCTACATTAGGGAACTCTCAAACTAGGAGAGATGTGTTTAAATTTATATAAGAACAAAAATTTTGGAAATGTTTTGTCATGTCTAAATCCAGAGACAAAGGCACTCAGAGAGTCATTGAGAAGGAGAACCACACCGAAAGAAGGAAAGAACTGTGGTAAGGGATGTGAAGTGGTGATATAATATAATGTTGAAATAAAATGTATCAAACTTGAGTATGGTAGAAGACGTTCCATCCCTTGCTAATGCTATGCCAGGCGATGAAACATTACAACAAAGCTGTATCTAAATATAGAATCAGTGACTAAGAGGACAGTTAGAATTATACTACATTGCCTACCACTACAACACACAGTATGTAAATACTATTCTTAACTTCACTTATATTTACTTTTGCAGGTAAGTGTAAATGGAGTTAAGAATAATAATTACATACCTAGCTTGCAAAGTATTGGTGCAGTGGATACGCTAATATTGGCATACAATACATCTCATGCTATATATTGACCGACCAGCTGACTTTCAGAAGCATCTTCAAGGCCAACCCTTTCCAGGGCTGTGCTTTCCTGCAGCAACATTTATTTATAGAATTTGAATTTTGAATGGCCATGTTACCAAAAGCCCGATTGCTTACCTGTACTCTTCATTACTCTTAGTTGCACTCGTCCTTTCACTCAGTCATTGCATTTTGAGGTGACTCCGAGACAGGGAAATGAACGTAGGAGATTTCTGAGCTCCACACACCCTCCTGGGTGCTATATATAGGCCAGCATTCCCAGAATTCGTTTTTATTTCCAAGCTTATGTCAAAGGTCAAGGAGGGAGGGTGAGAGGGAATTTAATGATTGTGATGAGGACGAGTAGGACTAAGAGTAATGAAGATTACGGGTACGTAATCAGGGCATTACCTATATGCCCTTCGTCCTCATCCAAGTCATTACATTTTGAGCTCTACCAAAGAAACAAGCCTTTTACTCTCTAAAAAGATAACAGTTCGCAAAATACTGTTACAATGCACCCCATGTATATAATGCATAGTAACGTGACGAAAACAAGATAAACTCTATATTACATGTGAGAAAGCATCCAGTTAATGCAAAACTGATTTCAAGGCCTCAACCCCAAAATGTGATTGATTGTCCAACACAATCTGCAATGCTTAACAAAGGTATTGTCTGATGACTAACTTGCAGCTCTACATATCTCTTGAACAGAGACTCCCTGTAACTCGTGGTCATAGGCAGCCTGATTTGCCTGGATGTGTTTGGATTTGATCCATCTGCTCAAATGCATTTTCATTGCTTTCCTTTCTCTTCCTGCTTGACCAAAAGATGATTAGAGTTTCTGAACTCTTGAGATGTGTTAAGAAAAATAGACAATGCTCTCTTAACATCCACATTGGGCAAAACTTATTTTTCATCCATAGAAGGAGAGGAAAAGAAAGTCAGAAGAATGATCTCTTGTGCCATGTGAAAGTTAGAAATAAAACCTTTTAAATAAAAAAAGAATAGGATCCAGTCTTAGAATTAATCCATCCTCAAAAAACCTTAGAAAAGGAGGGTGGCATAGTAAAGATGAAATATGCTGATGTAATAGTCACCAGAAAGTAGACTTAAAATGAAAGAAGTTTCAGGTCCAAAGAATCCAGAGGTTCAAACAGTGAAACTGAATAGCTTTAAGAAGCGAAGGAAGATCCCATTAATGTTTAGAATTATTGAAACTCCTCAAGGTTCTGTAAACTGATAACGCCGGATTCCACTATAAAAGTTTTACTAAGAATCCTCGGTTGACTGGACCTTTATTACCTGCTGAGAAGTGTAAAGGGGAGAAACAATGCATTCATGACAAACTTGCATGGACCAATTAAGTTAACTCGGAAAGGATCACTGACTCTGAATTCCAATGTAGGGGTTTTATTACAAAGCCAAAAATAACTAAACATGCAAGCACCTCATGACAAGGTTGTAAAAATACATAGGCACTAATACAAAGCCCATCCTACGAATCAGTCTAATTCGATGCAGCATATAAAGAATGAGCAACTCTACTGCCCCAACATCTATATTATTCTTCATTAGTGGCTGTAAAAGAAATCCTTTAATCTATCCCTACACTATACCTAAAGTGGCATCCCTACTTAGCATTTCCCAAGCAAAATCAAAAGGAGGTGTCAGCTTGTGAAGACTTCCTAAGAAGTACACCCACGTTGTAAAGATCAGTAGCCAAAAACGACAGAGTTCGTTCTAAGACTTCCTTCTAAGAATCGGTCTCTTCCTTCTACCCTTCTAACTGCTCTCTGCCCCCTCATCCCTCGGGGCACTTGCCTAATGCAAAATGCACAATTGATAGCACACGCCCACAAAACGACTCTGGCCAAGCACCTTTCGTAGGTAATTTTCCACCGAAACTTGTACTCAGTCCAGCAACGGTTGATGTGTCCTTGGGTCTCAGGATTCCTCAGCGAGAAAGAATATAGGCTCCCAATTATCGGCATTCCTGAATACTTTGTAACAGGTCTCCTCCATGCCTAACTCCTAAAACAAAAGGCGTTAGTCTAACTACAAGGACTGTTTCCTTGCACCTGCAACAGAAACATGAGAACAGAACAACCTTGCACGCACATGACTTTTCACTGATTGCCTCCAAATGGGAGCCCTGCGATCGTTTCAGGTGACAGATTATACTGGAGCGTTCTCGGGAACTCAACATTTTGCTTAACCTGGATCTTAACTGGCTCAACACCTTTGATGAACCCGATCTCTTCTCCTGTGAAATTCCACACATCCAATGAAACAGAGTCTCTTAGGTCAAGTGGAAGTTCTTCCACAGTTAACATAGAATACATCTCAATGCACAAATGCTGATTCACAACCTTGAAGGTGGCATTCATCATTGGTATGTAATTCCTCTCCCTGGGGCATGCAATAGATGGTACAATTCAGCTTGCACAAAAGATCATGTTTTAGCAAACAGACTGGACTTGAGTCGCACACCACAAACTGGTGTCGATCTCGGAAAGTTCGTATTCTCACAGGTATAGGCTTGGTCAATGGGTTAATCATCTTCTTGGATGTATGATGGTACAACGCGGTACATAACACTGCAGTACCATCACAATGCAGCTTTTACAACGCAAATCGTTACCACGACTTGCGCTGTAGGGTGCTGGACTTAGGAATAGTATGATTTACTATTCCAACTCCAGCCTACGTACTGTAGGGAAGGTGTTGGAATAGTAAATCACACTATTCCTTAGTCTAGAGCACCCTCCAGCGCAAGTCGTGGTAACGACTTGCGTTCTAAAATCCGCGTTGTAATGGTACTGCGGTGTTATGACCGCGTCGTAATGGTTGTTTACCATCTTCTTATTTGCCACTTCTACTACTTGGATTGATTGTCCCGAGAGGGGTAGGTTGGGAACTACTGCAGATCTCACAGTAGAACGGTTAGCACCAGTGTCAACCAAAAAGGTGGTGGTATGACCGTCAACATTCACCTCTACAAACGGTCCCCTCTGGTCTACCTCTAGGACTGCCCCAAGAGTACAGTCTTGCTCCCCCCTCAGGCACCGTCATTGCAGCGGGTCTGAGCTATACTAATCACTATCCTCGAAAAGGGGCATCTCCTGGTACGTTCGATTTCCCTGTGGAATTCTCGGAGGTTGCCGAATTTGCACCTGCGGGCACTATGTCCCCCCTTGCATGGACTTGGGTCTCGTTACTGTATTGACGACCTCAGATACCTGCACCGTCTCTTCCTCTTGTTGCACCTCGTTTGCTGTATTCAATCTACACTCGCGCTTCCAATGCCTGATCTTGTGAAAAAGGTTACACACAAGGTGCGTTCTGCTTGACTGCTTGACTGCTTGTGCACATTGGCCGCGTCCCACTAGCGTGGCTACCAGGCTTGTCAGGTAGGCGTGGCGACGCAGTGAGAGGAGAGGCTGTTGGCGGCGGCGGCTCGATTGTGCGGGGTTTGCCGTGCTGTGAGCCGGAGACGAACTGGGAACGCGCTGCGGGTTCCGGGAAGGCGAGGGGCACAGTGAGGCTGACGGGAGACCAGAGAAGATTAGTGGGGGACTCACGGTAAGACACCCGGAGCACGCGAGGGGGGCGCTGGATTGACGGGGGTCGACCGCGAGAGAGGCAATACGAGAGTTAACATCCCACACCATCGCCGCCGTCCACTCCGGTGAGCGGCCGGCTTCTCTCCGGTCCCTTTCGCCCCCCCTTGACGCGCTGACTGCCTGGCGCTCGGCGTTCGTGCTTGCAGATCAAGCATGTAGAGCCCCAGAGCTCTTGAGTCCCTCCCCGAGTTCTCCACACCGCTTGCTCCGGTAGCCTCCCGGCCTCAAGGCTTGCAGTTTCTTTGTTGCTTTCGCTGGGGGTCTGGCCGGCACCCTAGCCTTCTACCGCTCACGCCCCCAGTCTCCCCTCACTCGCTGCCTACTATCTGGCTGGTCACGGGAACCCACCAGCTTTGGGGCTGCTCCCCTTGCCTCCCGTCCCAGAACCCAGCCTAGGTCTTGACTGTCCTACCCAGACCTGGCTGGCTCCATTTTTCACCCAGTACACTGCCTAAACTGTCTCGTACTTTGGTGGTGGTGGAGAGGTGGTGGTGTCAGCGGGTGGAGGTGGGGCAGGGGGCCCTAGAGCAGGAGGGACGAGGCGAGCAGGGGGGTGTCACTCTTGAAGATAGCCGCACAACGCACAGCCTACATACAGCACAGTTCAGTACAGTACAGTTTGTACAGTTCCAGAACTCAGAAAATTCCGGAAACCCGCTGCTGTAAAAAATATGCAAAACACAGTTCCAGTGGTGCTGGACCCACGAACAACCAGAAGAGGCCAGGCCTTGGGAAATAATGAGATCAGGAAAAGTGAGGAAGTATACAGCGCCCAAAAAAAGGACAGCCACACGACCTGACACCGCAGAGGCCTCGGCAACCGCCAACCAGAGCCCAAAAACACAAAAACCCCCAAGCATACGGGACTTCTTTAAAAAAACGTCATCAAAGCCTGCGGAATCGCCAAAATTACAATCCCAATCTCCGGAGGCAACAACTACTACTATTACTCCCCTGGCCCAACTAGGGTCGTTTAATCTGGCCTTGGCGCAATATTGGGCACCTGAAACCACGAGGGCAATTGAGCCATCAGAGGTCTACTTTTTTGGATCCACCTGTATCGACCACAACAATAAAAACGCTCAACTTGCCTACCTTTTATCGGACAAGTCTTCAGTGCCATCAGCAGAGGACCTCCGGTCTTATCAAACTCCTCAAACTCAGCCAGAGAATACTATGTGCCCAACAGCGGTCCAATCAATGTCGCCTCAACCCACTGCAACTTGTGCAGCGACCTCGATCAACCCTCCTGTGGCATCCCCTCACCAAACAACGATAGCACAAATCCACGCACAAGCCAACCCCGAGATCTCTAACAGTAGTCAACAATCCCAAACCCCACAAACAATAACCCCCACAACAGCACCACCAACAGTACCACCTGCTTTGAGTCCCCCGTACATGTTATTCTCGCCATCTGGCCACACAAAGGCCACACTGCAAAGCCAGCCAATACTGCCTGCTCAGAACGATCAGCTCATGATGGACCTGTCCCTCTTTTTTAAGACGTCTCAAAGTTCCCCAAGGTCCAGCCCGACCCTAAACGAAAAACAAAATATTGAAGAAAACCCTGGGACCAGTGCTTGGCCACAACTTCTACAGACCCTGCAGCAAACAGTTAATGCACTTAATTACCACTCGCTAAAACTGGAGGTGCAGGTCGACTTATTAAACACCCTGGCACTATTTACATCTGGGATAGACAGCAAATTAGACAAACTTAATTCCTTAATTTTACGGGTGCCAGCCTCTGGGAAGCTTGCCCAACCAACCTGCTGTTGCTCCCCAATCATAGACTCCCTTTCTCTGCTCCCAGAATGCTTAACTACTGTTATAAGGGAAGTAAAGCTGTTGAGGGGAGGAAACGTATTCATCAAATCGCCACCCTCTACACAGCATGAACATCCAAAACCCACTGAGGTCCCAGCCAAGCAGAACATAAACACAAATGAACGAGAGGCGCCAATTATAGGATCAACCACTGGCCCAATGAAGCTGAACGGTCATACCCAGAGCGCGCAACCAGAATCAAACCTGACGGCTGAAAACGGCTTCCCTTTGTCACCAACCGAACAAACAACTAGGCATGATCAACTTGAGCCTGTGCAAACAAACAGTCCCATTTCTCAAAGTGAATCAACAGTGGTGGCCCTTTCAGGGCCTGTCCTACCACGCAGCAAGAGAGAGCGTAAGCGTCAGGGCAAATCCCGAAACAAACTTAGGGCAAACTCCAACATGGCCCATCAGGATCTCTATCCTATCTTCAAAAAACCTGAAAATAAAAAATCCCCCGTCAAAAACAATGCCGTAGAGCAAAGGACTATCCCCAAGGGAGTTACCTTGGAAAAACCTACCCAAGAACCGGTGATGAGCCTACAGGATCAAAGCAAACAAACTATGACCCCAGAAACAACTAAGGGCAGTGCCCACATAGAAATCACCAGGGAGAGCCCAGAGACGGCAAGTATAACTGGGCCCAAGACGATACCAGAAAAATCCAGACCATCGATGGCTCTCACTTCCCCGGGAAAAGAAAACTCAAGGGCAAGACTCAATTATTCCAAAACAATCTGCAACGACCCCGCAGCTCAGATCAATCACAGTCTACATTTGAAGAGAGCTTCGCAACGACTGTTACAACAGTTACCCGAAACCAAACCAGATAGGATAGCTGAAAATTCCAACTTTAAGCCCACAAGCGTTCCGGAGTCAACCAATAACGACCCACTGCGCCATCAGATTCTTCTGGCCCCCGAATACAAATCTAAAGAGCGGCACAACATTCTTACCAGATCCAATCTGTTAAAACTAGCAGAAGGGATCCCGGGACTAGCCGGACTGACCACGAACAACATAGAATCCATCGAATTTCTCTCCCCCCGAGGGAACCAACCCTCCGAGGTCACGGTGGTGACTTTCTCCTCGGCCAGTTGGGTAGGAGCTTTTCTTGAACAGAAGCTTATTCTGCGGAATTGGGGAATCAGAGTGTACCCCTACTCCACCCCCGGGTATCCCACCTCCCTGCTAACAAGATCGACTCCACCTAGCTATCTGGCAACAACTAACAAAACAGGACCCACAAGACCCTACTCGGTCTTAAAAAACGCCTCAGGGTCCGACGCTGAATCAAAAGGGCTCGAGAAAGGTGGGGACAATGCAGAATCTAACTACTGCTGGGGGTGGTTACCAGTAATCCTGTCATCAACACACCCAAATTGACCGCCAGCTGGTGAAATGCTTGCAGAAACATACAATCACTGTAAGAATCCTCTCTCAGCGGCGGACACACAGCACAAAAGAGATACCAACCAAGAGCGGCCTCCATTTTCACTGTGTTCATGGAACATCAGCGGTCTTCAACAAAAAATCTCAAATGATGACACCATGGCTTTCTTGTGTAAACATGTAGCAATCGCCCTACAGGAAACCTGGGCAACGGAGGATCATCCCATAGAAGGATACATTGAATTCCGAAAACCAGCGCTCAGGGATAGCCGATTTGGCCACCTCAAAGGCGGACTGTCCATATATATCTCAAACAACCTAAAAGGAGCCCTCAACCAATTCCATTTTGAAGAAGATTAGTTACTTGGGGTCAAAATCAATCCATGGAGGAGGCAGCGCTCACTCCTCCTCGTCAATGTGTACATCAACCCCAGCACCTGTACAAAAAAAGACCATCTGGTCCGACTGTGCGAGATCATGGATGACATCGCCGCTGAATATCCCAACTCAGACCGTATCATCACGGGAGATTTTAACACAAATCTTTTTCAGGGGAATGCTGCAGATATGGAAGGGCTGGACCCAACTAATATCATCGAGGCCGTGACTCAATCTAAACCCCTGAAGCAAACCCTAAATATATTAGGTGAGCTCACTGTGATGAGATTGTATAACGCAGGTTACTTGGTAGTGAATGGAAGGTCAACTAGTGACTCGCCGCCAAACTGGACCTGGTCGAACGGAAGAAAAAAGTCTTATCTAGATTTCACCATCTGTAATTCAGATCTACTGTTTAAACTGAACAGTTTTTGCATCCACCAACAGTCTGAAAGCGATCACAGGCCGCAGGTCACCACCTTCACCACAAACCAGGATCTCCACAAAGTGGCACCTATAACCTACAAGGGTATTCACACTGAAAATCTAAAGCGCCTCAAATGGAATGAATCCAACAGCCAGAGTGTTTTAAAAACAAGCAGGGACTTTACAACAGACAGCCTCGACAAAGATGCCAACCCGACATGGAAATGGTCGCAGCTGTGCCTTCACTTGATCAAATCATACCCAGCGACTATGCAGAGATCATATCGCTCACCACTAGCAGGGGCTGCAACCACTACCGTCTTAAAACCACTAAAGAGAGCAAGGAACAATGCATTGAGGTTGGCTTCAAAATTCCCAGGGAACAGTGCCTTCCTTGCCACATACCATCATGCCCAAAAAGCATTTAGGAGGGCAGTCTCCCAAGAGAAACAGGCTCAGGAAAACCAATATTGGGCAAAACTGGTGTGGGAAAGCAAACAAAAAAACTCAAGGAAATTCTGGTCCCTTGTCAACCACACCAACCTGAACCTAACAAACTCTGGCTCAGCAAACATCCAGGAAGCAGAATGGGTAGCATACTTAACAGCTCATTTTCAGGCACAACACCATCACGACTGCACCAGTCCACCGAGGGTATGCGGGTTTGGTGCTGATGTACCATTGAACATCGCCCTCAGTACAACCCTGGGCCTCAATCCTGCACTTGTACTAACTGAGGAACGAATAGTTAAAGCAGTGACAAAAGGAAGACAAGACGGAGCACCAGGCCCGAATGGCCTGCCACAAAGGCTATATAAATCAGACATCCCTTTCTGGTCCACGGTCCTATTAAATCTCTTTAATTACACCTTGAAGACATCGACAATCCCGGACTCGTGTAGGGGCGCAATAATTCACCCCATTCACAAAGCTGGATCTCGAGCTATGCCGAACAACTACAGATTAATCGCCCTACTGGATATAGAGGCGAAACATTTTGCAGGACTCATTGTGGAGGATTTAAGGCAATGGACAAAGGATAATGATCTGATTCCTCTGAATCAAACAGGGTTTGTTGCCAATTTAGGAACCACGACAAACTTATTGGCAGTTTCCACCATCATCGACAAAGCTTTATTAACACGCAGGCTGGTCTTTTGCTGCTTTGTCGATTTTAAAGCAGCATTTGATAGAGTACCTAGGGCGGCTCTTTGGAAAAAACTGACACAGTGGGGTATTCCAAATAAGATACTGAACCCAATTATTCAACTCTACTCTGACACCTGGGTCCGAGTGAAGTTAGGGTCCGGCTCGCATCTCTCGTGAAAAATCATGACCTCACGTGGTGTCAAACAGGGATGCGTACTGGCCCCCCTTCTCTTTAACCTATTTATAGCCGACCTGTCAAGCACCCTAGATAAGGTAAATAGCTATCCACCCAAAATAGGAGGTGCGGCATTATGCAATCTTTTATATGCCGATGACCTGGCCCTGTTTAGCCTCACTAGAGTAGGGTTACAAAGGCTTCTTGATGCACTATCGCAATACACGTTTGATAACCATCTAGAAATTAATATGGAGAAAACCCTGATAGTCCCATTCGGTAAGAAACGCTACAGTGGCGGTGGCTGGTCAATCAATAGAACAAGTCTTACAATTGACCAATCATACAAATATTTAGGCGTCCACTTGGACTCCAGGGGCAGTTTCACAAAGCAAAACAGTGTGATTGCAGCCAAAACTACGGCTCTAGTGGTATCCTTGGCCAAACTATCAAAGAAACTCTCAGGTCCAACCCTTGCCCCCTTACTAGAAGTCCTAAGAGCAAAGATCGGGCCAACACTCTCATATGGCATAGAGATCTTTAAAGGCAAAATGAGTACTGCCCTAAACAAACACACTACTAAAATCTACAGAAAGGCACTTCATTTGCCGAGCACCGCTTCCCCGGCCCAGATTAGATTAGAGCTGGGACTAACTAACTATGAAGCCTCTAATATCGGCACCTATCTTAAGCTGTGTCACAAACTAAGACAGGCCGAACCAGGCACACTAGAATCTTTAACCTGGAAAGAAATCAATGAGACCAACCCAGGGGGAACATTCGGCCGCCTTTTGTATGACTACATCCACCAAATGTCAGTTGCCGAACTCTGGGCTCTTAATCCCAGTCAGACTGTTTTTAAAAATATAATCAAAAAATGTGTAAGAAGGAAATCTTTGGCCACAGACAAAGCTCTTGTTACAAAGAGTAGTCATTCCTGGGCAGTAGTCAATTCCTACAAACTACTAACCCGTGCTGCCTACCTCTCCACGACATTTTCACTTCATCTAAAGCGCTGTCTGATTGCCCTAAGAATGGGAGATTGGCGCTTTCTTGAAAATCTACCCACCTGGCGCCGCAAGAAAGAGGACACAACATGTAGAGGATGTGGGTTAGCAACTGAAACAATCTTGCACGTGCTTTGCATCTGCCCCACATTTAATTCCCAATGCAGGCGTCTGCTTAAGCCAGAATGAAACAGGCTGGGGGTTCGGTCTTGTAGGCATGCCATTATTGCTGCTTTGTCTTTAGATAATATTATTTTAAATATAAATTTGGCCAAATTCATTCAGCAGGCATACCGTAACCTAGATAAAATGGACACTGCTGAGGTCTCTGCTTGTCGCTAAGTCTGAAAATGCATTCTAACAGAACTTGCAAAGACCGGGAGGGCTAATCTACAAACTGTAATGTTTTAACTGGCATGCTTTCGGCCACATTTTACTGTTTGCTTCTCTTTTAATCATTCTTTTATTTCATAAAATTGTATATAATGTGATTTGTGCGACCTTTTAAAGATATATTTTATATCTAAATAAAGAATTATTTACAGACAAGGTTACACACAAGGGTCTTTTTCAGTGTTGCCACATCCATCCCGTTCTTAGGGTCTACAGGTTTCCCTTTTTTTGACCCTGCACATTCTGGGTCCCTCCTTGATTGTTTCCCTGTCTTCTCCCTAGCATCTCTCCACCTTGCGGTGTCTGGACTACCTTGTCAGCATGGTGCATATGGACCAGCATTAGCTTAGCCTTAAGTTTACTATGTTTCAAGTCCACTTCGTTGCTGCATTATCTGGCGTACCGCAGTATTTCATCCACGACTTGTTCTGCCAGCAGATAAAAAATGCTGCTGGATCATAAAGCTAATTTCTGATCTCCGACCAAAGACGAATTTGGAAATGAACTGTCCCATGTCTTTATGGTCTAACGTGTCTAGCCCACTGTACTGCTTAAAAGCTTGTAAGAGACTCTCGTAATATTCATGTACGGACTCTTTTGGTTCCTGAACAGTTCGATCTATTTTAACCCAATCAATGTCCTGTGGTGAGATTTTGGATTTCAGCCATGTAATTCCCTGCTCAAACTTTTTCATAACTATAAGTGAAGGACCATTTGTAGCAGAATCCCTGTCAGGTTCAGAAGTTGGCCAGTCAACTGCAACTTTACAAGCCGCCCACAAATCACTTGGTAACAATATCAAACAAGGTGATCAGGTCAACCCACAACACTTTCGAGATTTTAACAAAACAGTTGACCTGCTTGTACCACTTGACAGGCTTCTCCCTCAGCCAAGGAAATTTGCTGCCAAATCACCTCTACTCCAAGACACATGCACATACCCTCCGTTTTGTACCTCTCGCAAAGGGTAATTCCCCACTCCTATTATCCCCCCTCCTGGAGGCGGCGTCTCTGCCATGTTCTTTTTGGTGCTCTTCTTTTTGGACCAACTTTGCTCCCACTTATCAAGCATGTTCCATGCACATATCCCTACAATCAATTCTTGAAAGTGAGTTTTCAACCCAATGACTCTCTTCTCTTCCAGTTCCTGATCACTGTACTGCAATCTGTGACTTCCCTGCAACATCTTTGTTTTGGACAGATCCACCTCATATCTTCTAGCCAAGTCTGTCAGTTTCTCATGTGCTGTCCTTGCCTTGCGAGTTACATCCTTTGCTACATACAGCAACTCGTCTAGTTCATAAAGCTCCACTCTTTCCAAAGGCAGGTTCCCGCTAATTATCTCATCTACCTCAGCTTTTAACCTCATCACGTCCAACATTTTTGCTTTTATAGCAACTTTAAGGGTTCCTCTAATTGATGTACCACTCAACTCTCCATTCTCACTGCTTTGATCTCCAAATCGGTTCCCTTCCACTATATTCCCAAGGACTGGTCGGCTTCCTGAAATTCCATGATCCCAATCTCCTGTCATCCTATCATTAGGGCCTCTCACTGGTGGTTCCTCATGTCAGATCTTGAATCGGCCAAAGACCTTGGGCTCGCCGTTCTTATATCCACCTGTCCTCTAGAGGAGTCTGCAGTGGCTTGCAATGGCGTGCTTGATTCTCTGGGTCTCTGAAGGTGACCTATTGCACTCACTATACCATTCCCTCCAGAACCAGTCCCCTCTCCTACTACTCATCATGCTAGACTTCCAATTCCTGCCTGATGTGGTTCATATACTGACACTATGAGGCCGATGGTAACCGGCACTGTAAGAGCATCCAGTAGCCTTGCAACAACTGTAACTCTATTAGCTTCAGTACTTGCCGGTGTCTGCTTTCCCATCCTTTCTGTTCCTGTTGAGATTCTTCCAACTACTCTTGCACTAGGTTGAGTCTGCAATTCTCCAATTAACACACATAAGAATATATGTGGGTACAGAGTATTCGTGAATATAATGTACCCCTACAATTTCCAGGATATCACTGCCCTCTATCAAAACCAATACATCTATTCCCCATTGCAGTTCCTGAAACTCTCTAAATACCTTGATTGCATACCACTGAGATTTTAAGGTAGAACAAGAGAGATAGAAATGAACGCCTTCAACCAGGAATTGCAAAATAGAGGAAAGAGAACAGGATAGTGCTAAACGTTTATTCAATGCATACCATGTATCAAAAGTAGACCAGTGCTTAAAGTCGGGCTTAATGATAGAGGGTCTCCTAAAACTCTAAATAGAGGTCACCAGATTTTGTCAGACTTTAGTGAAGTGGTTAGGCTTGCCACATGCGCTGCAAGTTTTGCCCTTAGCAGGGTAGGTTCTGTCATGAAGCAAAAAGCCACCACACCACCCGCATGGGAGGGAAAGTGAGCCCAGTTTGACGAGGCCTGATTGGTGCTTGGCGGACTCTAGTTTGTCCATGGGCTCCTACGGTTGAACGGCATTGATGGATTATTCAGGTGAAGTAGGATCCCTATGGGCCACCCGAGCCTTCGAAAGTTCAGTTGTGCGACCCAAGGTTTGTATGTCTCTAATTGACAGTAATAGGCTTCTGGAAGATTTTTTCCCGAAGGTTGTGGGATGAACTGGGAGCGTATCTCATCGTCTTTGTCTGGGAGGTTACAGGTGCTGGCAAGTTCCCAAAGCCGACTGTGGAAGACATTCACGGATTCTTGCAGGTGCTGCCAAGCCTGGCGAAGGAGGGACTGCTCGTAATCGGGATTGGTATAAGGTTCAAAGTGAGCCATGATGGCGTATTGCAGTGTGGCGTAGTTTTGTGGAGGCACTTCAACGGCTCCAAAATAATTCTCCAAACCTGTCTACCCACGATTTCCAGCGGGCAGCTTTTCAGGGTTGGGGTCCTGTGTTGGTGAAGGGTTCAACTGCTTGGATGGGAGCCATGAAGCAGTGCAATGGGCCATCCCAGGGGCGTCTGCTGCATAGATAAGCATATGGTCAAGGAAAAGAGACGCTGCAGGTGTGGTGGCTGGAGAGCTAGGGAGTGCACGAGCGAGGACCGGCTTGGGGCCTCCAATACAGGTAGCAGGCCAAAGGCAAACTAATGCTGAGCAATCGTGCAGGTGTCGTTACCAAGTATTAAAGATGGTCTCAATCAACTCCTATATTGTTTACCGTGGTACAGTGACTCTCTGAAGAGCATTTGAGAGTCTGAAATGCCGAGGGAAAGTGCCAACTCTCATGGTCCTGCAGATGACGGCTGGGGTCACTGACCTTGGAGGGCCTCTCTCTGGGCCTGATGCTACGACGCCGGGCTCTACAGGGCGGCACTGGGGCTGGTGTGGCAGTGAGGCATGCCCTTGGGCGAGGCTGGGCCATGGAGAGCGTTGGGATGGCCCTGGGAAGGAGCTCCACCTCTAGCGCTCACTAAGGGAATGCTGCCGGCAGTAGCTAGATGCAGGTCGCAGCACCCGTTCAGAGGCAGCTCATGCTGGAGGGAGACCCGGAGTCGACACCAACACCACTGGTTGTCGCTTGTGCACAGGCAGCGCGATCTGGATCAGTGGGGTGAGTGGCAGGGCACATGGCGAGATGGGGGAGGCACCTGCGGATGTAGCGGGCCCCCTTGTCGCCAATGTAGTGTTGTAGGTTAGGCCCCCCCCCTTTGGTGGGTTCACAAAAACCACACAGACACGACACTCAGAGTGGGGGTTACTTGTTAGTCTCACCACGCCCAGCTCCCCAGGCATTTATTCTGTATGTGTGACCGTACGTGAGATGTTCACACATGTCTCACACACGTGGGGGTCTAGAAGTTTATCCCCCTGGTTTGTGTGGTGTCGCCCAGGTCTTCGCGGAACTACAGCACCCAGGAGAGTGGGTAGGCTGCATTTCTTCTCCCTTCTTTTTCCTGTCTTAGAATTGGATTCACCTCAAAATGTAATGACTGGGATGAGGATGAGGAACGTTTTCCCACTCCTTGAAGTACTTTTAAAAAATACTTACAAACACGTGCTGCTTAGCGCACTTAAGTCAAAATGGAAGAAGCGGGCCCAGTGTTCATTTTTGGCTCAGGCCTTGCACTATCTTCTGACAAACCTGAGCATCCTTGACTGTGTCCAGTACATGATGGCTCATCAATACTCAATTTAGCATTTTATGTAATTCGATCTTTTTTTGTTTTTCTGTGTGTAGGGGAGAGTAACCATTTTAGCAACAGCATTCAACAGAATGGAAGCAAACAAGAGCATGTAGAGAGCCTAGGAATAAGATAAATTGTGGAAGGACTAGAACACAAGCAGCTTGAGGAAGTAAAGGCGCATTGTGACTTTTGGGAGCAATGAAACACACGTACATGAATGAATACACAGGAACGCACAGCGCCAATGGAATGTGAATGGCATTGGCAACGCTGGCATTCTCTAACAAAATAGGGTAGGAGCAATTCTGCTTTTTTAACATACGTACCGGTAGTAAAAAGGTGTACCAGAGGCAGTGGCTTAACTAAAGCCCCCGCAGCCCCCAGTGTACGGGGTCGAGCTTCGAGGAGGCACCTCCGGCACTGGCAGGTCCCTGGCCGGAGAGCTCTGACCTGAATGAAGAGCGTTTGGGGGCCCCTACATGCAGGGCCGGCTTTAGGGCAGTGCGACTGGTGCGGCTGCACTGGGCGCTGACCTGTAGAGGGAACCCGACCTCATGGGGAGATGCTGTGTTTAGCAATAACTTATGATTGGAGAGATGAGGAGCACTTATGCCTGGTGGTAGTGAGACAATCAGAGGAGGCGGTCATGGGGTGTGGGAGCGCCAAAAATGATTCTCGCACCGCCGCCACCAGCGCTAAAGCGGCCCTGCCTGCATGTACTTTGCGGCCGGAGTGGGGTGTGGAAGGGCAAAGGGTCACGTTTCTTTACGCCACTGCCCAGAGGCAGGAATACACGGAAACAAGAACATGCCAGAGGGCTAGAGGTGTGCCGGAGAGTACGGCAAGAGATAGGGCCACAAAGGATCGGGCCGCGTCCTGAAACGGTCTTGCGTAACACGGGGGTACGAAACATGACTGAATCATTTTCCATTATATTGACTAACAAAAAGATTATTAAAAGAATATAATGACCTTTGTAACTGTCACATGTGAAATAGGATATTGCTCACTTCCTCGTACTCTGACCTCGTTACAGAAATCTACAGAAAAAATGCTTAGAGGCATTCTTGTAAACAATTACAGCAGTCTCATGAGAGCGACTACAAAGGCATGGTTTCAATGTACAAATCATGAGGGACAAAGGCTTCCTAGCTCTGTAAGCACACTGGAGGTGGGAATGTACTTATTGACTATTTCCTGTCCAAACCTCTCTTCCCCATATGACTTTTATGAACCTTCTATATGGTCTATTCTCCGTCGTAAAGTGACGCTTTTACTGCCTGTTAAGTACTATGAATACCAAATTATTTTTAGACGTGTCATAACGATACCTAATGTGGAAGTTAGTGAATGTGCACAAATGCATTTCAATGTGTAGTGAAATGGCTAGAATGTAGACTTTTGTTACTTTATGTTAAGTGCATTTGTATAGTACATTTCCACAATTTGTATGGTTATGGTTTTGAAGCGCTTTCAGAATCTTGCCACCTTCTGGACTGGAGTAAGAGTGGTCTGTTGATATTCCGCTTGGAAACGCACATGGATTTGCCTAGATTTGAGATGCATCTGAAGGAGTGTGAAGTTATTTGATGCACGATTAGACAGAGTACCTGTCATTCCCTAATTTGTTCTGTTTCTGTATTTGTTGTGTTTGACAGTCATTCAGGATACTATAGTGATTTTAGGTCGGGGCTTTGACAGAGCAGTTATCCTACTTATTGCTAGCAATATAGTTAGGGCCATATTATCAAGAATGGCGATAATATTATCGCTGAGACTGCCGCTAAAGCAAGAAGAGAAGAAGAAGAGGTTTGATAATATGCCATTGAAAATTCCCATAGAAGCCCAGGTTCTAGTGTGAAGGACATCAAACCTGGCTTCTATGGGAATTCACAAGGGCATATTATCAAGCCCCTTATTGCCGCCTTAGCTGCAGTTTCCTGCCGCTAAAGCGCAGCCGTTCTTGATAATATGGCCCATAGAGTGGGCTTTGGAATCTCCTCTTTCAACTACTGTCTTTCATCAGAAATTGGCTTTGGACATTGTCAATCAAGTCTTGACTCAGCCCAGTGGAGCATTCATCTCCCACCTACTACCATTGTCTGTATCCTTCCATCTGCACATGAGTGCTTACACTGAACTACAAGAGGGACTTCTTAACAACTGTAACCCCCACAGTCCTCCCTGCTGGCTCCCTCTTGTGTGTCTCACTCTGATATGCTAATACCACCTGCATTACCATAGTAGACCCAGACCTGCTGGCTTTGCCAATGTTTTTTGCCTTTGAGATTGAGTAAACGTTTGTACCAGGTAGTATCGGAGGATGGAATCAATGTGTGTGCTGAGTGCCCGAGTACAACTGGTGTTGCATTTGTCGCGTGAAGTAACAACCCTTATCAGAGTTCATTTGTCGTCCGCTTTTCCTGCCCTGTTTCGTGATGCTTCTTGTCCCTGGGAACTCCTACGTGCTGTATCACGCAGATGTAAGACTGATCTTATAAAGGGCCCGGATGTGTGAAAGTTGTTGGTCCCTCCCTCCCCAAGGAGCCACCCAGGGAATATTCTTTCACAAGAGGGCGGTATGTTGGGGGCCAAGCTATCAATACTATAGCAAGCATGATAGAGATACTTCGATGTTTTACAGCTTTTTGGTGCTGGTATTCTGTGTTCGGGGCCTGCTGCTTTCGGCCTTGGAGGAACGGAAGAGGCAGTCATAAGTCAGAAACTGAAGTAGTGTGTATCTGGTTGGTCCCCTCTATGTGTGTTGTGTCCAGGAAGCAGAGCTAGTGTACTATGAGAGGTGTTTTGTGTGGCTGCCCTTCAAATATTTCTCTCAGATTTCTGCATTTTTACTATCTCATCAATGGCTGGGCGCCCTAGACCCAGTGGAAGGAGAAGCAGCGTGTTGGGCTGGCTAGGGCCCACTATTCAGTAGACGTCCTTGCGCACCTGCTGGGGTGGAGTACAGTCAGCTGATGGGCCTCAGGTGCAGCTCATGCGTGTCCCTCCTTTCTTCCACTGCCTGCCCATGCCGCACCCAGAGCCGGCAGAGGTGGCTGCATCCAGGATTAGAGCCGTCTTCTTCCAGATGACCCTGTCTTCTCTTCTGCACACGGGCAGCGCTGCGCAGGGCTTTCCTTGAGACACACATGCAGGCTCCATTTGGGCATCATTGAGGTGCGCTGGCTGTCTCAGCCCTCCATGTCCACGCACAGGAAGTGATTGGAGCTGAATAGCGGCAGGTCCAGCTTGTGGAGCAGCAGTCAGAGTGGACACAGAGACTGGGACCTCTGAAAGGGCCGAGAAGACCTGTGGAGCCCCCAGTGAGCTGGCGTGGCCTTTACACATAGAGTGCGTGGCTTGGGCGGTATTCATAAGGTAGGTCGGTCATGCAGCTTTGAAGGGCCCGCCTTACTCGTGGGTGGCACAGTCATTAGTTGCAGCATTTGGCTCATAGCGCGCCTTTTTTTTAAACTGCTGTTTCTTCTTCACCCACGGCAGAGTTGCCACCCTGTTTGTGTTGGCATCAGATGGGTTTTATTGCCATGTAGGAGGCAATGAGCACTGGCGGGGGCAGTCCTCGTGGGCTGGGACCCAGTGGCGTGTCAGTGTCAGGGTGACGCAGTCTTCTTCCTGGGTGCAGGTGAGTAAGTAAGGCAGGACAGCATTTTGTTACTAGAAAAGTTACTTTCCTCTGCTGGGATACCAATGCAAGGGCGGGCCTTCAGCACTACACCTTCATGTCATAGGTGAGAAGGTTTCCCCATCCAGCGATGAGGCAGTCTGGGATCCAAAGCAGCGAAGTCAACAGGGAGGAAGAGCATTCCACATTATGTGCACCAAAACCAGAAAAGGCTTGGTTGTAGGTTTTCTTCCTATAGGCGCGTCATATGCTGATTCTATTCCCGGAATGAGTTTGGGGCATATCACCAAGCGGCAGCGATGATTATCACTGGCCGCTCTTAGCGTGAGGAATTTTATCGCCTGCTATCTCAGATAATTATCGCCATGCTAGCGCCGTATTACCAACGCATAGCTCAATGGCGATAATTATTCCTGTGATAGCGATGTTTTCCATGGATCATCGATGGTTTTCCAGCGATGTTCCATGGAAAACGGCGATATCCTTGTTCATAGGGCTGATTGGTCCCAGCCCTATAATCCACCACCTAACCACCAACTAACATTGTTTAGTCAAAGGAAAAGCAGGCGTAAGGAAAGTAGCGACAACAAAGGTTAGCTCTTCTTTTCTTATCGCTCTGCTTGTTAGCGTGCCCATTGATAGTTGAAGAAATGTAGGTTAGCGACATTTCTCCAGTTATTTTGAGCTGGAACGCCCACTTTGCATCTCATTAGAGATGCAAAGGTGAGCCTTACAGGAAAGGGCGCTAAAGCAAGGATTCACGCGGTAGCGTAACCTTGCTAGTATTGCGATAAAAATTATCGCCGCTTTTCAGCCAAAAACGGCCGCAAAAGCGGCAATAATTTTTTATCGCCGCCTTGTTGGTATGCCCCTTTGTTCTTCCTCAGCAAGACGGATATTTGAGAGGGCTGGGCCCAGGGTAGGTTTAAAGTGGCAGCATAGCCAAGTTGGGTGTGGGAGACTGACTTGTTCAAGTAGTGTGCCTTTCTGCAGGACAAGGCTTGTGGCTCCTCTCCTTCTCCTTGTTAACAAAGGAAGAGAGGGGGCTGCCCCATTTCAGCATTCCCACCAAGGGTCATCTCTGTGGTGAAGTGGCTGGGCTATGGTTTTGGATGGGCCCTCCCATGCCCAGGGCCACAGGCTGTATCCGTGTTGTGAGCCCTATGCGTGCAATAGAGTACATGAACCACAAAGAGGCAGAGTGTTGCTTAGCAGCTAGAGTGACGGTACATGCACCACCTCCTGACACCTGACTGGTGATGCCTGTGAGGAATGGGTGTGGATATGTGTAGGGGGAGCCATCAGGGAGAGGGTGCTTAGGGACATGGTGTCAGGACACTACACAGTTCTCCCCTTTTTCCCAGTTTTCCCACCAGTTTGCTACCTCTTTTATTTTGTTGGTTCACGATTGTCACTTTTGTAATGCACCGTTTGCTACCTCTTGTATTTTGCTGGCTCACGATTGTCATTTTTGCTTCATTTAATGTAACATTTGCCTTATTATTTGGTTCACTCGTAATGTTCTCATGTACCAGTTCTGTTCCTATTGTGAAGCGCTCTGACACCTTCGGGTAAAGTCCGCGCTATATAAAAATGCACAAATAAATAAATAAATAAATAAATCTCCAGGCTTGTACATATATCAGTCCTCTCCCTTCCACACCCAGGCTCTGTTATGTTTATTTAGTTAGGGCCTGATTACGACTTTGGCGGTGTGGCGCTGAGTCCGCCCCACCGCTGCACCGCCAAAGCAGTGGTCTGCCGCCCACCAGATTACTGGCGGGCTTTTTTTTTGTTGGTGTTCCCATTGTGGTACCCTGAAAAGGTGCACCCCAATGGGAATGCCAAAAATAGTTTCTGCACTGGATGCACATAAGTTGTGCCTCCGTACATGCACCCCAGGGTGCCGAGGCACAAAGGGTCTCTTTAGGGCCCCCTTTGTTTCCTCTCCACCAGGGTTTTCTTGGAGGAAGAACATTCATGAAAACCATGGCAGAGAGGAAACTCCTAATATGCTTGGCGGGACAAAGCATATTAATGCCTCCTGACTGTCGCAACACCACCAGGGAACGGCGGTTCCCTGGTTGCAGCGGCGGGGCAATGGTGGTCCGACTGCCCTAATCGTAATAGGGTGATCAGGAGACTGCAGCTGCCGCACCACCATGGACCACCAGACTTGTAATGGGCCCCAAAGTGTTTACATAATACAATTTTGGTGCCATATTTTCCAAGTCTGCTCTTTCAAGGGACCACTTGCTCCACTGTTTTGTTCCAGCTGGCAGGCCTCAGCAGGGAACACGTGGTGTAGCAGCAGTCACAATGTTCTTATGGTCTAGGCGCACGTACTTCCCCTGCAGGTGTGACCCCCTTATTCAGAGTACATGGCGCTACTAGGATGAAGTCAAGCAGGCATGACAGTGCGGGGTGGAGGCTTGGAACTTCTCTGTTTAGGTCCCATGACCTGAGATACTTTCCATTTGTTTTCGCAGCTTTTAAAACCTATGTCACAAGGAGGATTCATGTCAGCCTCACTTTGGAGGTCTGTGATGTAGTTGGTTAGATTTATACTTTTAGAGGACTTAGGATCGTTGCGGCCCCAGTTTTCTTCAGTAGTTTTGATGGCTACTTTTAAGAAGTCTGTAATCAGTGCCCGTTTGCTACTATTTGGGCTTGAGTAGTGCCCGTTTGAGGCTAAGAAAGTAGCTTTCTTGCTTCCTTCACTGTTGGCTTGTGGAGCGGACTATGTGCCTTTTTTTGTAATGGTTGACTTAGCACTTGCCGTTACTAAAATTGCTCCTGTTGGAGATTCCAGCTCTTGCCATACTTCTTTGTCTTCTTTGTTTGGTAGACCTTGGACCCTTGGACTGAGAGGTTCATTCCGGGAGAGTTACTAGTACGGTCCGTGACGGCGGGCCCTCCTTTGCCTTTTTGAGTATTGGTTAAGGTTTTTTATCTTTTTTCCCCCTCCTCTTGTTCTCCCTGACCTCATACCCGATTAATGCTCACGAACCTGGGGACATTGGGCTTCTGGGAGACGCCCGGTGGGGATCCACAGTCCTTGGTTGAGAGACTGCGTACTGGTTTGCACCCCAACAGAACACCCGGACCTAGCAGGTGCCGTGCGCCGGTCGACCAGCCAGCAACAAGGGCAGGTGAGGGTCCGAGACCAAAAAGTTGGCTGCTGGCAGCTGGCGGCTAGCAGCTAGAGAGAGCAACAGAACGGATCAACAAGTGACTCGACGAATGGATCAGGAATGATCTCCAGCAAATGGGACCTGCTCTCCAACCTCTGCCACCAGCAAAGAAAAAAATGGAATAGATGAGGTAGCAGCAAAAAGAGACGGCAAAGTAACAGAGGAACGTCACCGAGGGTGGTGTGTTGGGTCTCCCTGGGGGGATAGCATCTGGCAACTGCAGGGGCCTGGATTTCTGGGGGGTGTGACAGTAGGGGGCGATGGCCGTGGCTTGGGCTGGGAGTGGCCCTGGGGAGGGCAGGGTGGAGGATGCAAAAGAGCTGAGCACGCGGGGGTGCCGCACCCAACCTAGTTGGGCCTCCTCCGCGGACACACCCAGGCACTTCACTCTGCAGACGCCGCTAAGGGAGGTCACGCTCTCACGCTCAAAGGTACCCCACTTGCTCACTTGCCTGCTGACTTGTGTTGCACCGAGCCTCATTACTGGTGTTACTGTTTTTTTGCTGAGCCCTCTGCGGATATATTCTGGCCTAATTGGCTGTGAGTACGAGCACAAATCCGAGTGGCGTCCTGCTCCGACAACCGACCAAGCACCCCTGCTCCTCGCTCCTTGTTTGCCGGACCTCTCGCAGCTCGTTGCCCATCGCTTATGTGGCTTGTATCGCCACGGCCGCAGCAGCGCTGCGGGACTCACTGAGGTGACCCGCTGTCGACAAAGGGGTTCGCCGCCACCGGGGTTCAATCCTCTCTGTGCTTCTCTCAGCGGCATCAGCAGCACTACCACCCCCACCACAGCTATCTTCTGTTAGTTATCGATTAGAGCACATGCTTTTGTAATCATACATCGGACTGTCAAACACTTTGCCCATGTGCTTTTTTTAAAAACAGACTAACAGCATCAGCCATAAACATGTGCTGGTGTTACGAAATAAGTGCCGGGCACCTGCAAGCACCATCACACATCAAGCACTGTTCCTTTACTATTGCGAAGTCAGGCAAGGTCTCATTCCTTGCCTACACCACATACCGGCCAGGATATTTCCCAAAACGTTTATGATGTCTATTGAGCTGTTTAATAATTCCCCCACGCACCAGCCTCCATGAAGAGGAATTATCACATTGCACCCATTGTAAAAATACAGCAAGGACGTAATACACAATCGTGGACCTGCTGATAGCTTTCTCCTCTGTGCCGTGTCTTCTCCTCCTTCTCTTCTTTTTTCCCCCCACTCTCTCAATCTTGTTTTCACCTTTGATTGTTGCCTCTGTTGGATAGGGGGTCTGCTACATGTATTTTCCTATGAATGATCTTTACCCCCTTCCCCTCCCTCCTAAGGCCTTCACAGAAGGAGTCCTGAGTAGTGTTCTGTGGTTCTCCGCTACACAGCAAATGTTGAGCCCAGCTAGAGCGGCGCAATGATCAAAAGAGCCACTCAGGACTGCTATTTTGTTCACCAGAGGCGACCTCCATACAATGGGGTTCAATCAATCAATCAGGGGTTTGTAGAGCGCAACCTACTCACCCGGAATGGGTCTCAAGGCGCTGAGGAAAAAAGGGGGTGGGGGGAGGGCCCACAGATCCTGGAGGTAAATTGAGTTGGAGAGGGATGGCGTTCCATGCTTTGGCCCCGAAGAGGGAGAAGGAGCCCCCTCCTGTTCTGATTTTCTTGATCCGCGGTACCGTTTTGAGGGAGAGCTGGTCCGGGCAGAGGGAACGCTGGGGAGCGTGGAACGTGAGGAGGTGGTTCAGGTAGGCGGGTCCGGTGTTCTGGAGGGCCTTGTGTGCATGGGTGAGGAGCTTGAAGGTGATCCGCTGTTTTGAAGTTGTTGAGGTCTGTCGGGGTTTGTAGTTCCTCCACAGTTTTTTTAATCATCTGCATGTGCGTCTGGAGTTTCGGAGTTCGATGGAGAACCAGCTGGCTTTCTTGGCGTGGTGCTTGGAGGCTTTCTTGAGGGAGGCCATAGTGTTGGCGCAGTCTGCGATCCAGTTGTGTAGACTACATGCGGCGGTGGTGTGGGTCATCATCTGTGGTGGTGGGAGCCGTGCTGCTGAGGGCAGCGGTGAGATGGTCATTGGAGATCTTGTTCTAATTCCTGCGCTGGAGCTGATGCGGGCGTCTGCGGGCGGGTTGGATTTGAAGGTGAAGTGGACATAGCAGTGGTCCATCTATGGGAGTTCGGAGGTGTGGCTGAAGGTGATTAAGTTCCCTGCTGTGAAGACGGGATCGAGGATGTGCCCAGCTGAGTGCGTTGGTTCAGGTACGATCTGCTTGAGCCCTATGGTGTGGAGGTTGTCCAGGAGGGAGGCGGCATTGGGGTCCTGGTAGTTGTTGAGGTGGAAGTTGAAGTCTCCTAGCAGTGTGAAATCGGTGGAGGTGATGACATGTGGTGTGATGTCAGTGATGGAGTAGGAGAAAGGAGCGCGGGGTCCAGGTGGTCTGTAGATAAGGGAGCCTTGAAGGGTGGAGGACGGGTTGGCTTGTATCTTGAAATGGTGGTTGTCCATTATGTCTGTGGGCCCGTCGGAATAGGAGCTCAGATAGAGATTGGTCTTGTGGGCGATTGCGATGCCTCCTTTAGGACGGTTGGGGCGATTCTTCCGGGTGACCTTGTAACCTTCAGGCGGCGTTCGTCCAGGTGTCGATGAGGAAGGCGCTGTCCGGGGCTGTGCTGTCGAGGAGATCCTAGATTTCCGTGGCGTGTCTGTGGAGGGAGCGGACGTTGAGGAGGGTGCATTACAGGGTTTGGGGTGCGATGTAGTTCTTGCTGGAGGGAGGTGGATGGTTCTGGATCTTAGCAAAGGTGAATGAAAGGCAGCAGTGACGGCAGGTGAAGGGTCTGAGGGTGTCGAGAGGTGAGGAGAGCTTGCAGTTGTCGTTCTTGCCGGCATTGAGTCTGTGGAGAGCCATGGTGCAATAGTGCTGGCAGGTCAATGGCCCAGGGGTCCTGGCGCTGTTCGCGGTTTGGCCCAGACGGGCTCAGACGGGCTTGCCTTTGGCACACCTTCGGACGGATGCGTGCGTCCACTACGTGGCCACGCAGCGGCCTCAATTAAGTACAGGTCGGGGCGTGTCAGCTGGGAGGCGGGAGTGGGAGAAGTGCCGGAGTGGGAGTGGGGGGGCCGTTGGGGCAGCAGCGGCGGGGACCGGCAAAAAGGGAGAAGGATAAGGGCATAAGAGGAAGGAACAGGGGCAAGAATAACGAGTAAAGAGATAGAAACTACAAAACTACAAAAGAAAACAATGGCAAGAAATAAGCAGATGTAATACTACACCAAGTCCCCAGTCAGAAAAATAGGAAGAAAGCATTCACAAGCAGCCCAGGGTGGGAAACAGGGCGTTGAACCGTGGTCTGTGCGGCCAGTAGCCGAGCACTGCCAGGATGGGCTGTGGGGCTATGCGCTGGGAGAGTAGGAACCCAGGGGGTTATGCTCAACTCAGCGCGCAGCGGCCTCTATTAAGTAGAGGTCAGGCGTGACAGCTGGGAGTGGGAAAAGCGCGGGGCGGGTGGGGCCGCGAGGGCAGCAGCGGCATGTTTTGCCATTTATGTTGCCTTTTCCCTATTGGATATCAACAGGTTTGACCCTGTTAGCGCTTTTCTTTGTGGAAATTTTGGACCTGCTGATCTGTCTGATGAATTGAAGTTTGCAACTGAGGCTGATCATCAAATCAATACATTTTAATAACAAGAAGTATTTTTCACAACACAAAGAAGACAGAGTGGTTACATTTCAAACAATAAAGGTTTATCAAAGGTTAAAATGGTACTGAAGGCAAATTCATCATGTTAGTGTTAGTCAATGATCAATATGAGAATGCATTTGTCAATATGATGTTCAAGTCAATCAAAGCCATATAAGAGGATGAACTGCCATAAATAATGTCGTCTCAAAGGAAAAGTTAAGCAAAATCAGTTCGCCTATAAAAAGAGTATGCTACATTGCCAGAGGTGGACAAAGCATTTCTGATAAGTCTAGAAAGATTCTTCCCTGTCCTCTGCATTGCACTAGCTTAAATCACACGATACTAACATTTTCTTTTTTTTTTCCAAATATATTTTTATTGTTTTTCTTTAACAGGGCACAGATATACATCGACACGTACACATAGTACCCATAAAACGATCTAATCAGGTTAGAGATAAAGATACAATCTTGAGCTTATTAGTTTCTCAGGATCCTCCACAATAAGGTTTCTCCAAGTGTCCTTATAACATACACTTATCTGAGATAATACAAGATACATTGGACCAACCTGTACTCTGTAGGTGAACTGTTGCAACAAATTATATCATTCTGTGTTTATCACGTAAAAAAATATATTTTTAAACGGAAGGACTGAAAACAAACATCGTGTTTGTTAATATGGACTTCAGCTTCGCCTAGAAATATAATGCACGTGTCATGAAGCAAAATGGCAACCAACGTTAGCCATTTTAAAATTCAGGCCTACAATAGCTATGGTCAATCTAAACGTGAGTAATATAGTTAAAATATGCGTGTGTTCACATGTTAATTTCGAGTAAATGCAAAATGTTCAATTTGGAAAAATAACTTCAACCCAGTTTTTGCGCAAGGGATAGTGTGGAACTGGGAGGACTGGGTGTGTTTATTAAAATTTGCACGCGTTTGTTGTTAGGGTCATTATTGTACAGTGTAAGGTGTTTGATGATGTCTATGTTTTTCTTTGGACCATTCAGAAGGATGAGGTTTAGAAAGTGTAATGCACCAAACTAGAAAAATACTTCACTTATGAACATTTGTGCCCCTCGCTCATTTTATTCTGTCCATTAAAATGTGCTCTACATCGTCCTCGGTTTCTTTGGTGCTATAGTAAATGCATTGAATAGCAAATCAAGGCAGTTCAAATCGTTTCCGTTTGAGGTAATGTTCAAAGGCCTATAGTGACATCGTGTGGAAACAGAACGTAGTGGCAGAAAACAGTAAGAAGAATGGTGCAATTTAGATTACTACTTTTTTGTTTGGTTTATACAAAGATTACAAAGATTAATTTCTACGTAATAAAGATAAAATTATAAAATGTTTGTAGAATGTTTTTTTCCAATTGAAATCTAACAGAAATGTAATTCTTAATGGGATATTTTCCTATTAGAACAACAATGGCTAAATATAACACTTTCAAACCTTACAGAATTACCTAAATTATTCAGTCTTTCTAGTTTTTGAAATAAACAAAAATACGAGCATTTTCAATTGACGTCTTTGATTTATTCTAATATATAAAATGAACTACGCCCTGGGATTACTTCATCGTCCCATTCCTTACCCTATGAGGTTATGGTCCATTTTGTCTATATAGTTTTTTTCAAATGACTTCACAGATTCCCTCCTACGAGTTGAACATTCTCCCTTATAACATCATGGCTTTGTTTCTGGCTCCTAGTCATTACTACTGGTGGGCCTCAACATTTAGAACAGGGGCAGCACCAAGGCCGGAGTCTGAACTCCACGCCCATGTGCTAGATCTTTTCAAGGTTATGGGTTTGGAGTTCTACAAGTAGCACTACAAATAGCAATCAACCCAAATTCAGCATCTTTTAAAGTTAACCCTTAACTTTATTTTGCATCTTTTTCAATGTTTTCCCCTCTTTTAAAATCGTCTACCCCCAGGGATTGTAAACAGAGATAACCAACATCAAAACCCTTTACTACTAATGTAAGGTGTGAAATTACATTTAAAAATACCTTTCCAAAGGCTCTAACATTGTGTAGTCATAAAGCACCCTTGAAAACATGTTCGCTTTAACCTGCTTTTCATCATAGGTATACCAGGCCTATTGCTTTTTGTAGAGTTCCAAGTGGAACTTAAAATGTAAGGGAGATTCCTTCAGTGGTAGAAGGTTGATCTCAGTGGAGTGGAGATGACCGTTATGCTGGAATGCTGTTAACAAAATAAAAAGATTCTGTAACAGGTGTGTCACCTTTTGTGTTATTGAAAGGAAGAGAACCTGGCTGAAAAGAAAGTCCAGTGTAGTTATCTGATACTCATGAAGTATATGTGGATCGCAGAGTCATCAAAAATAGGGTCTCAGATTTTCAAGACTAAGATGTAATATGATCAAACCAAAAGAGTAAAAACACGATGCCACTTTCTTAGGCAGTAAGCCTTATTGCAATGTTGTTGTTTTCAGATGCAATCGTACAAGGTATTATATGGGCTTTTTTATCCACTTTTCTAGGCAGTAAGCCTTATTGCTATGTTGTCGTTTTCAGATGCGACCAGTCTTCTTTCCATTCAGTCTTGAGGTTCTCCTGCAGTACTTATCCCTTAAGGAGACCGTATCAAGTTTATATTCAAGTAAGGGCGGCTTAATTGTATACAAAATCATGTGCACAGCATAACTATGAGTGCATCATTTTACTATGTATTCATACATGGCTTTTACCTCTCGTTGACAGTGAGCTATACTGCAATTTCGTTTCATCAGTAGCGACCAGGGTTTTTATCCGTTGTATGCGATTTCACTTAAGTAAAAACATCAGGAGGAAAACGGGACTATATATCTTTAAGTAAGAATGGTTCCTTAGCGTACATAATAACTGCGCAATATATCGATTAACCAGAATTTCCCGAAATCAATCATCTCCAAAGATTCTTTCTCTTTGGCTACCATGCAGATCGAGAGCAGGCCAGTCCATGGTACATATGTATCAAGTGCGTTTTTACTGAAAAATAAAAAAAATTACAAGTACCATCATTAAGTTACTGTTTTAAGTAAGTATTAGCAATGTGCTTAATATGGTGCCTGTGTCTTAAAAATGAAGTAGCACAATGTAAACAATAATGCTGTAATTGCCAACCACGCCCTCTTTTTCTGTGTGAATATTTTAGAAGGGAAATATACTCGCCTATCGTACAATTAGACACGGTGTACTGTAAAGAAACCAGGAGTATTCATAGCACCACGTGCAATTCACCAGTTTAAAAGTGAGTATTAGAACTCCACATATGCATTTTAACTATGTACATACAATAGTATAATGAGGTGATATGCTCATATGGAAATCACTATTTGGTCACCCTCTCTAGATAACCTCGGTCTAGCCAGACGGAACATTAGTAAAGCTATTTACAAGTTCTTAAAACCCCATATATTTGAGTAAGTATTGGTGGATTTTGAAGTGAAGAAAAAATTAGTGGTTTCGTTTACTTATGGACTGAGAAAAAAATGTGTAGGAAGATCATCCATATATTTAAACGTTTTACAATATTATTGTCACTCACTAAATGACTCAGGATAAAAGCTTTTCCTTAATCGATATTCTTTTGCTAATCCGAGGAAACTCCATTGTCTTTTATCTATGCTAATTCCATAATGAGAGCTCATTATATGATCTCTACTGGACATGCCTTAAACATTAGACTTTAAGCAAGTCATCCTAAATGTCCTACATGAATATGTACCCTTTGAAAAATAATAAACTTTTCTTGACCACATTAGCCCATGTTGAAGTCAGTACATGCGATCAAGTTATATTATCTAACTATGAGAATAAAATGATCATTAGGATTGATTTGAGAATAAAAGACTTTAGTTAGTATTTTATTCCCTATCCTTGGTAGACCCAACATCATGTTTTTGGCTCTAACAGTCCACTTTCCCTTTTATCTGTTTTCTTTTTCTTCATTTATATATCTTTTTCTTTCTTTAATCTATTCTTCATTGTTCCCCAATTCATTATTCCCGTTTGAATATATTCGAGTAAAAGCCTGAATATGAATTGCAAATAAGTTTGATGTAACAAGGCAATAATATAAAGATATAGGAAAACTAGACCCATGGTTAGATAACATGTACTTCAATATAATGTGTAGATAATCAAACATCTGTGTGAAATTGATGCTGTGTATATATTAAAATATAAATTTACCATTGTAAATAGTATACATAGTATTTGTTCTAGGTGCATTCATTTTCAGTGTAAATGAATAATTTGTTGTTTTGTATTCCCTTCTTTTATTTAATAGTTGTGCAAACAGACGGTTTCCTGATGAAGGCAGCAGTGCCAAAACGCGCGTAGTTCCTATTCTGCCGCTTGTCATCATCAAATTATCTGTTATTTTCATAAAATTATTGCTTACTATTCATCATTAAGTTTTTCTGATTTGAGCTGAAAAGACATGTATACAATTTGTGAATATGAAATGTGGATATACATGTATGATTTTATGTATTAATTGAATCAAAACAGTTGAAGAAAAAAGAATGAGCCAAATCATGAATCTATATAAAAAGGAAATAAAATAAAATAAATATATTTTTCTATATTATGTTGTGGACTATACATAAGTGCACCTAGACTATATGTGTCCTTTTTGAAAATGTATGTTTGCTATTGCTTCTTTACCTAATTAAAAACACAATGTATACATGTAGGACATTGTGTGGTAGTAAGAATAAGAGGAACTGTGTACAAAGGAGAGAGCAAATTTACCAGTCCGCAAAATGTAAAAGAAGTGAAACACAATGTGGTCGTTCTTTTTGATGGATCAACATGGAGTTATGATAATATTTGTAAGGTGAATCAACCTTCACCCAATAGTGGCTGATTACACTGCATTTCTTTACCTTAGTATGATCTAATTTCATTGTACATATCATGTTGTACATCATTGCCGTTATCTTTTATATTTGAATTTGTTTGAATTTCTTATTAATTGGTATTGTAAGGGAGATGTGTAGAGTTCCAAGTTGAACTTAGAAAGTAAGGGAGATTCCTTCAGTAGTAGAAGGTTGATCTCAGTGAAGTGGAGACGACCGTTATGCTGGGATACTGTTAACGAAATAAAAAGAAGAAAAAAGTAGCAAAGAGTATACAAATAATTTTCTACACTTTTGTCATAACTTTTCATATGAAACATATCATACCAATGGCATCTAACAAAACCTTTCTATTGAACCAATCAGGCTGATGGCCATTTCTTGCTTATGAGGCTATCATATTTATAAAAAAAAGTATGTCCTAGATGTTACTACAAAACGTTACTTTTCTTCAATAAAAACTGCATTAAAAATCTGCACAGAGGCCCCAACATAGTGACATTGCCCTGGAAGAGCAAACCCATGGCCTTATCAGCAGAATCACCACAAACTCAGCTATGGTTGAGTGGGAAGATGGAAATAAGAAGGCAGGTATTTAACCCTCACTTCCCCTTTTGGCCAAATTGTGTGGTATTGGGCAGTTGCTTCCTTCATTATTCACCAGAATGGTGGGAAAGTTACAGCACTTGATACAAGTACTGGTGCGCTTTACTCATGATACCAAACCATCAGACCTTGTTTAAATCACATTCTCCCTGTTGCTGTCCTCAGGTTCTACTATATTGATGGTGGCACCCGGTGCAACAATGTTTGATACCCCCCAAATCCCAATAACCTCCTTCTCCTAGCATTTGATCACTACAACCTTGCATGCTATCTATCTAGGCAGGCATTATATGTTAAGAGCGCTTGGTCTATAAAAACGAAGGTGCATATTTACTAAGTTTTCACGCAATGCTGAGCACTAACCAAAGTTGCTGCACTGCATTGCGTGAAAGGAAGAGAGCATAACAGCACCATCCCTGCAAAGATATGGCATTGTTGCTTTGCACCCTCCCCCCAGTGCTGAAGTACATTAGGCTGTTTTGAGCCAAAACACTCACCCTTACATCATAGTGAAAGGGTGTGTGTGTGATGGGAAGGGTATCCTTCTAGTAACCATTTTAAGTAACTTTAGAATAAAGAAACATTGAGATAAAAACGTAAGGTTCTAAACCTATGCCCTGCAGTTTGCAAGCAGCTCTTTGATGCTGGTTCATTCCTCTCTGTGCTACACTAAAGGGATTGAAACTTATGAATTGCCAGGAAAACAAGCAAAGAAAAAGAGAGAAAAAGAAAGCAAAAGAAATCAAGAATGCAGGGAAGAAAGGGGGCAAGAGAGAAGGAAGGAAACAAGGAAGCATGAAAGAAGGAAGGAAAGCAAGAAGAAAGAAGGAATGAAAGCAAGAAAGTAGGAAAGAAGGTGTGAAAGCAAAAAAGAAGGAATGAAAGCAAAAGAGAAGAAATGAAAGCAAGAAAGAAGGAAATAGGTAAGGAAAGCGAGGATGAATAAAAGAAGGAATAAAAAGAAGAGAGCAAGAAAGAAGAACAAAGTAATGAAAGAATGAAACAGAAATGAAACCAAGAAAGAAGGAAAAAAGGAATGAAAGACAAAAGGAAAGCAAGAAAGAAGGAATACAGGAATGAAAGAAAAAAGCAAGAAAGAAGGAATGAAAGAATGAAAGAAAAAGGGAAAGAAAAAAAATTAATGAAAGAAGGAAAAAATGATTGAAAGAAAGGAAAGTAACCAAGAAGGAAAACTGGAATGAAAGAAAAAAGGAAAAAAGAATGAAAGAAAATAGAGCAAAGAAGAAGAAAAGAATGAATGAATGAATGAAAGAAAAAAGGAAAGCAGAAAAGAAGAAAAAATGAATGTAAGAAAAAGGCGAGCAAAAAAGAAGGAAAAAGGAAAGAAAGAAAAAAGGAAGAAAGAAGGAATTAAAGAATGAAAGAAAAATTGAAAGCAAGCAAGACTTTAAGCCCGGGGTAGAGGCCCTATCACCTACTGCAGGACTGCGGAATTGTTTAGATTTGTCCTCTATATTTTTCTTGTGGATTTCTTTCTGCTCGTCGTTACGACGTTGGGACAAAGGCGGCGGACCTCTGGAGTTGGAGGTCTTTTGGCCCATAAAAGCTATACCCATCTTTTACAAAGACAAGTGTACACAGTTTTCTATAAAGACAGATTGAATTGACATATTGACTATAAGTAAAAAGGAAACATAAACAAAGGAATTGGGACTAATTTGTCCATGTCGAGCACTCTGGGACTATTCTAGGAACCCAGCTATTCATAATTTTTTGCCCTGAGGAAGTTCCTTGCATAGGAACGAAACGCTTTGGCTGTTGTCTAGTGTTTGTATGAAGAAAAATAAAGAACTTGTTTCATAAAAGAGTGACCAGTTTGTGACTTCATCCCTGGTGCTGCCTCCACTTTTGCATTGCATTTCGTCTCTGGATTCCAGTGGGACTGAGCTGCAGCAGGTCCCGTGGTGGACTAGCACAGGACTTTACTCAACAGGGGACTTTTATGATTGATGTGCTCAGCATAGAGTCAGCTGCAGGTTCATTTTTGTTGTAATCTGGTATAAAGCAAACTGCTGTCACAGCAGACTCTGATCACAAAGGCAACATCAAAGTAATAAATTAACAAGCATTGGATTGCCAATAGGTCTCGCCTTTGGGACTTTATAAGTGTTTAGTTATCCAGCACAATATCCTTGGTGCAACAATATCCACTGTTGCATTGCTAAACACTTATAAGGTCCCAAAGGCAGAATGATTGGCTATGCCAATGTTTGTTTTATCCTGCTGCAACAGATGTTTGTAATTGAAGTACAAAGAGGATGGCACCAATCCAGCTGTGCAGGATTAATTTTACTCGCCGTAGAAGCAATTATAATGGCTACACCATACCTAATGACCTAAATATGCACACATGGGATGTGAGCACGCTCATGTAAAAGTTAACACCAAATTAAATCTGCACATGAAGGAATGACACTCAGGGGGTCTGTCAAAATAGTGCATCTATCGAGAAATGGTAAAATTTAAAAACAAACAATTGAGTATAAGCACAGTCTTAAAGAGCTAACAGGCAAGTAGGTGTTCCCAAACATTTTTGTGCACTCCGAACTCTAAATGAGCTATGAAATACTTACTAACACGCTGTCATAGAGCCCCCCTGCCCAGCATAATCCAGCACACTAAAGCTAAAGAACTATGGGTGTTGTTAAAGCGGCAGCAGTCCGAGGTAAGACGCACGGCTGGGGGCGAGGCTCTTTAAGCCCAATTACGCACTTGCAATTGGGTAACTTGAAAGCCCTGCCTACCTGTTCTCTGTCGGTTTCAGCTAACAGGCCCTTGGCTATGCTGTGACTGGAGTCTTGGCCGCCTCTTCTGTTGCCTCCCAAGGCCCCGCACACCATGCTGCATGTTCATCATTTGCATACACATATTCTCTCTTCTTTATTGTGCACTCACCATGCCTTGTAGGTTGGTTAAAACATGGCAGGCATACAAAATACATGGCACTCGCTGCAAGTTCGATGCCACTTTATTAATCTGGAAAGTATTTAAATGGCAGACAGATAAGATTATTGTTTACTCCAGAAATTAAAAACATTACAGGGTAACGGATAAACTGCAAAATATGCCGGAACAGTTTCGGGTGAAAAATAATAATATACCTCCGACTCAGCTATTAGGAGTAGAGATGTAATCATGTTTAAGATGCACGTTTGTTTTATTTACTAATTGCCGGCTGCAGTGTTAGATTAAAAGTGAGTGCGTATTAAACACGAGGGTCATTACTATTTCTCAGGAGAATGCATCAGTGGCAAGTGGGCAGAATAAACAAGTAATGGATGACTTCAAGCCTCAGCAGTATCCAAACATCAGTGCGCGCCTCGCGCAGAAAGTAAAAAGCAGCAGGGGGAGGGGATAGAAGAGTGAGCCTGGGCCTGTTTCTCTTGCGGGAGCGAGCGAGTTAATTACAAACATATTATTTGAATCGCCATACGTGTATGCTTTGCAATTCAAAGCAATGCAAAGCATTCAAGTTTTTGCCCGCAAAGCTGTGCCAATGACTAAAGGTCTTTTCTTAAGCAGCGCATGCACGCTGCGTAGGCGAGACCTAAATACAAATACATTGGCACAGAAGAAAAGTAGTTTGTGTACAAATTTGCTTCTTGCGAAATAGCAAAATGAGTCACTCAAAATGAAGCTATCCAGTGGCTGAAGACCCTCTGCCTAATACTGCAAGCTGTAGTGGGCAGAAGCAAAAGGTAAATGACACACCAACAGACCAATGAATTAAAAAAGCTGGACGAAACCCCTTTAAATAAGTATACTGTACATGTAATTTAAAAAAAAAACATCAAAAGATCATGCGTTAAAAAGAACCACTGTGACAAAAGCAGTAATCCACTGAGCTATCTACATAAAATACAAATGTGTGATCCACATGTTACACGTAGTGATTTGCAGCAGGAACATTAACAATCCATGGTATTTTATGATGAGCCAAAACTATGACAAGAAAAATCACTGATCTCTCTATCACTTGCATCAATCACCAGAGTTATCTTGCAGAAGAGGTGTGGCGCCGCGGCCAGGGCGACTGACGCTGGAATCGGGGGATCACGGTTCGATCCCCGGCACCGGTGGCAGATTAGCCCAGCACCATGTGACTCTGGGCAATAGCTTGCTTAATCTTCCCGACGGCCCCCAGCGCCTAGAGACCCTTACGGGTGATTGTGCGCTTTACAAATGTGGATTATTATTATTATGTTATTGTTGTCCCTTAAAAAATACTAGGAACAGAAAGATCTCTGCAGGGTATTCCTAAACACTGCCCCAGCACCCAAATGGACACTGAATCCCCTCAGCATATCCCCACAACTCTGCTGCTTCTGATGCCCATTACATAAAATAGACCAGATTCAGATGGGAGGCTCCCCATTTTGAAGCCCAAAATAGCTTTATTTAAGGTGTCTACCTCCTAAAATTGCCTCTGTTGCAATGTATGCCAATGAGAAAACTACATTCTCCCGATTTTATTTTTCAAAATGTCACACTTCCTACTTTGAAAATGTTGGCATGTATGTATGATCATGAGTGAGGTTACATAGAGTTGGCACCTCGCCTTTATTTCACCGGCATCACCACTATTTTAGCCAGTATTTTTTTGCCTTTTCTGTACATACTTAAAGCAGTAATTACAGAAATAAAGCACTTTAAAATATGTTCTATATCTGCTTGAATGAGCCCTGACTGATAATTAAAGTAAATAAAGACATAAGGTACATGTTAAAAATGAAAACAGAAATTTGTATTTAAAGTTCTATTTTGGAATGATGTGTGGGCCTTTACAGAAACTGAAAAACATGAAAAAATGGCTGGTGTTTATCTTTGAGAAAGGTGGCATCCCTATAGAGGTATCACATACCTTGACACACCGCCTTGCTGCACTGCTCCAAGGAACCTAAGTCCTCTGCTGCACCCTTGTACACAATGTAGGGTCACTTTATGCTCAGGGTTATTTCCCAGTTAAATGGCCAGCACTCTAGACTGTTTTTAGAATGTGTTGCCACTGAATTTTTTGCAATTGTTATGCACTGTATTGACAGCATCATGAAGAAGTAAGAGTAGAACTGCACTCTGTTTTGGGTCACGTATATGAAGTCTTGTGCCAATCGTGGCATTATGGCTCAGTCTATAAGCCTCATGCCCTCCCTTACGCAGGGCTTAACCGGTGTGTTACTAATTGCTGGGACGCCGATGCAGCAGATTGATTTTGGCTCCACATCTGCCTCTTGGGGACCAGCACCCATTGGTCTCAGTCATTATTGGCCTTCTCCTTTCTTGCATGCCTTTTGTGTTCTTTTCATATAGCAACGGGGGGGTGCGGGCCTTGTCCATATCGCCCAGAATTTCCTTCTTCTTTATTGGGAAATATCCAGCTAGGGAATGTTGGAGATTTGTTTTCCGGGAGGGTGGGCTCCTGGTGGTGATGACAGGGCTTCTTTTGCCTATAGTGCTTTTAAAAGCAGGCGTCTTGTGACGGGGCTCTTCTTTCCGGTATGGGGTTACAGGGAGGGAGTGATACGACTTGAGGATAATGGCTCGGTGGGGGTATCATTGAGCCGGGTCCTTAAAATCCATCCCATGGTTTCTATCGCGTCCTGGAACGTTAAGGGCATGAACTCACCCCAGAAGCGGCAAAAAGTCTGTAAATACTTCAATGATCATCAGTTTGAGGTGGTGGCTCTACAAGAGATGCACTTTACAATGTCTGAGGAAACTCGGCTACGCCACAAATCATACCCCTTAATTTATAAATCGTCGGCAAGCACCAAACACAAAGGAGTGGCCTTTCTCTGTACGTCCACAGCCAAATTTCAGCCTAAAGCGGTAAAGACCGATTGGGAGGGTAGAGTATAATGGTAAGGGGGAGATTGCAGGGTGCTATTTGCACATTTATTTCCCTTTACGCACCCAATTCGGGACAGGTGGCGTTCCTTTCCAACACACTAGATTTAATTGGAGGCTTTGCGGAGGAGCCAGTGATCCTCATGGGAGACTTCAACTTAACATGGCACAAATCTCTAGATAGTTCCCATTCCCATAGGGCTCCTCTCAGTTGCTTTCCCAAAGGGGTTAAATAGAAAATACACTTGCTGGGACTCTGAGATGCTTGGCGGTCACTATACCCTACCTCCAAATACTATACATATTTCTCTCATGTCCATCCCTCCTATTCCAGGATTGACTACATTCTCATTAGTAAGGCACTCATGGGACCCCTGAAGGTGGCCCAGATCTTGCCAATACCTGTATCAGATCATAGTCTCATCCATTAGTCTAGCATGGGGGGACATAAGTTGGGCACTTCTAGGTGGTACTTTTCGATCACTGGAGAAAAGACCCTACGCGATGAGCTGAGGATCTCTATCACCAAATACTTTAGTCTTAACACTCCCCAGGCCACTACCCCACAGAACAACTGGGACGCCTTCAGGACGGTACTGAGGGGAAAATGCATCCAACTTAATGCGGTTGTGAATAGGCAAAGAGTGAAGGAACGTTTATCGCTCGAAAAAGAACTCGAGCTTGTAGATAAAGCGCATAGGGAAACTCCCACTCGAGTGCTACAGCGACAGTTTACGGCGTTAAGGGGCAAACTAAGTGCTATTTACAATAATAGAGCCGAATATACAATGCTGAAACTGCAGCAGACATCCTACACTCAGGGGATAAAGTGGGACCCCACTTAGCATGACAGCTAAGGGTGAAGAGGGAGCGGGAATTTATTGGTAGTATCTTAGATGGGTCGAGTCATCTCACTCACGGGGATGACATTAAAGCCAATATCTTTGGCAACTTTTATGGGCAACTCTTTTTCGGTGTTCCCCGATACACTCCTACAACAGCAATACCTAGACACCGTAGATCTCCCACACATCCCCGGGGCACTTGCAGAGCCTCTGAGCCTCTGGAGGCTCCCATTACAGCTGAGGAGGTTGGGCAGGCCATTGCTAAACTCAAATTGCATAAGGCTCTGGGCCCTGATGCCCTTACGGCACAATTTTTTAAATGCTTTGCCTACGAGCTAATCCCTCTTCTCACCGAGCCGTTCAATGCCATAGCAATAGACTCTAAGGTCTCAGACTCCATGGCCGAGGAGGTAATATCTGTTATTCCAAAGCACAGGAAAAATCCCCAGTTGTGCGCTTCCTACCGACCCATAGACCTTCTTAACCTTGATGCGAATCTGTAGTCCGCGATCCTAGCCGCTAGACTTGAGGATCTGAAGCCTACACTGATCCACCCTGATCAATCTGGGTTTATAAAGGGACAACAGACGCATGATACACATCTGCGGCACTATACACCTTATTGAGAAAGTGTCTAAATTCAGACTCCCTGTAATCCTAGTGGGCCTTGACACCAAGAAGGCCTTTGACAGGGTAGATTGGTCGTTTATTTTTCTCACGCTGCGGAAATATGGCTTTGGAGACAGGTTCCTTAACATGATTTGGGCCAACTATCATTCTCCCCAATCTCAGGTGCTGGTCAATGGTTTCTCGTCGCTCCCCTTCACTCTTAGCAGAGGAACAAAACAGGGTTGCCAGCTCTCCCCCTTTCTAGTTGCCCTCAGTATTGAACACTTGGTTGTTAAATTCCGCGCCAACGAGAGATCCGAGGCTTACGCTTCAGAGGTACGGAACACAAAGCGTCCCTCTTCACGGATGACATCTTGCTCTCCCTCATGGAGCCAGCCTCCTCCCTCCGGGCGGGGCAGGAGGAACTGCAGAGCTTTGAACTAGCTGCTGGTTTTAAAGTTAATTTATCCAAATCCTCCATACTAAACTTCACACTCTCTGACGCGGAGGCAGCGAGATTGCAGGGTCAAACGACCTTTCAATGGGTTAAACGCTCCCATTTATACCTGGGTGTCCAGCTTACCCCCAAACTTAAAAACCTATGCTAGGCTAATTACCCCCCTCTGGAGACACAACTTCAACAGGCTTTTAAGAGATGGAAACCTCTCTATATCTCCTGGCTTGGGTGGATCAATGCCTTCAAAAGGATTGTCTTGCCAAAGGTTCTTTATTTATTTCAGGCTCTTCTCATTGAACTTGACCGTGGTCTTCCACTGGGCCTGCGCTCACTCATCACTAGATTCATTTGGCATGGGGGAGGGGGGCGCCTCCTATTTCATGTCCTGAGACGCCCACGGAAAGACGGGGGGCTAGGACTGCCAGACTTTCAGTTATATTTCCAGGCCGGACAACTGCGGGTGGTGATGGAATGGACCGTTAGAGAGTGCGATAAGCACTGGCTCCACATGGACAGAGCAATCATGGGGCAAACGATATGGGACAAGCTGACAAATGCATAACTAAGCACGCCCACATGTACCACACTCACAGACTGGGACCAAGTCACGAGGAGGGAGGGTTGGACATCTTTCCCCTCGCCATACACCCCAATTCACTTTAATCCGGCATTCTCGCCAGCACTGCGCGAAGGACCCTTTGACTGTTGGAGGGAGGTTGTTTAAAACTTTCAGACTTATTCCACAACTTCGATATGTTGACATTCGAGAGCTGCAAAAGGGAATTCCAGGTGGCACACAGCGAACATTATCATTATCTCCAACTTAAGCATTGGGCCACATTACCACACATAAGAGAAGCAGCCACCAGGGATCTCACAACCATGGAGAGATTGGTTCTAAAAGCGGGTACCATGAAGGGGCAATCTCCTTACTATATGCCATACTATTAGCTACTGTACGCACCCCAAGACGCGCTACATGTCCTTTTGGGAACAGGAGCTGGGAAGGGGGTCTCTGACGAGGAATGGAATCTGGGGCGATATTACTAAGCATAACCACTCTGTTCGGGGGGGTTCATTTTGTTTCTTTCTCTGTTTAAGGGGTTACCCTTAAAGTTGATTGTTTAAAATCAGACATTCTCTTCTTTGGCTGCAGCGGGGGTGTAACAGACCTTGCGATACGTGAATCTGGACTATAATTAGCCGTATGCCTAGACCAAGGGTCCTGCGCACTCTCCGGTATGCTTGTTGTAACATTTGCTCATGACGCTGTATAATAATAATTTTGACCCAAAAAAATATCTTGGGCTGTCTTGCCAGCTCTGCCCAAAGTACGGACATTTAGGCACTAGTTCTGTCCAGATTGGACTATGGGAATATTGTCCATCTAGGGATCAAGTAGAGCCTACTTAGGTGGCTGCAGATGGTGGAAAACGTGGCAGCCAAACTTTCACTCCATGACGAAGCTCTCTTCAACTGCCAATCTACTTCGAGAATTGCATTGGCTTCCTATTATGTGCTTTGTTCAACTCAAAGCACTATGTTATGTGCATAAATGTCTCTCTAATTCTGGTCCGATTTATCTTAGATCTCTAGTGTCTTCTAATACGCCAGCCAATCTTTGCGGTCAAGAAATCTAGGCTTGGCTCTGGTTCCCAGAATCAAGAGGTCACGGCAAGGAGGTCGAGCCTTTTATTTCCTGGGAACAAAGCTTTGGAATTCCTTCCCTCTGATCCGATGTCTTGCCGTTCCCTTCTGAAGTTAAAAACCTGGCTATTATAACTGTTTGGAATAGGAATTATTTCTTTTAGAGTGTTTACGGATCCATTTAGTTGACAAAGCTCTGGGAAACCCTTTCTAGGTAGTCATGCCCTATATAAATTGTATTAACATAACATAACATTCATATCATCGTCCACCATCCCTTTTCTTGGGAGTTCGACTAGTCCTACGGCTTCTTTACTGGACGGGACTGTCCCGCCCTCCAGGTTGCGGCGCCTATCGCTGGTTGCATTTTGTAGCATAGTTCTCTTAATCTCTCATGCTGTCCCCTCATCTCCCACCGATTCCTGCTTGTTATTAGGTCTCGCCTAGCATTGCAGAGCGCGTGCCTGCTCGCTCTGCGAGACATATTGTGGTAGAGGAGATTTCAGAAGGGGACTTGAAGCCCCGCCCATTATTTTTACTGGCTGGCGTCATCGTTTGTGCTAAATGATGGCCTCCGATTTAAAATGAGGCTTCTTTGTTACTGCCCTGTCTCCTCTTGGGACGGCCCATCCGGACTGGATTGTTTGCTTAACGGCTGTCGTGAGGGCATTTCTTATCTAAAGGAGGTGTGTAGTGACGGATCATGTTTCCAAGCCTTGTTTTTTGAGCTTGTTTCACTTGCCTTTGGCAAGGGCTCCATAAGTTGGTAACCACTTTTTTTTTTGTTATTTGAAGCGCGGTCCTCTTTCACTTTGGGAACCGGCTTTTTCATTTAATTATTTAGCAGTGCGATTTACTTTCAATGCGCTGGTTTTCTTTCGGCTTTGGCAATGACAACAGCATTTTTTTCTTGCCAGCTGCAGTGCTCGCTGCATGTGCGCTTGTTTATTTGATTATTTAGCCGCACGATTTGCTTTCACCATGCTCGTTTTCTTTCGGCTTTGGAAACTGTGCCTCTGTCTTTTCCTATTACATCTGTTTCCTTCCGGGCGCCTAGCGGCGTAACTATGTTTAGTGCAGTACGGGCAGTGGCACCAGGGTCCTGGTACTAGAGCAGCCCACTGCATCCCAAATTATGGCTGCCTATTGCTACCTAACTAGCACGAGGCGGGCGCAGTTCCTTTGTATGCATTAGGGCGCGTGACAGTCTTGCTATGCCATGGGTTTCGAGTAGGATGTTAGGACATTGGTGTACAAGCCACGTGTGCATCGTCCATCAGCCGTCTTGTTTATATACGCACTGCTGCAGGTCAACTTACTTTTATGGCTCAATCCCAAAGTCTAATTCTGAAAATCATGTAGGTTGAAGTTAAGTATCGATATCAGACCTGGATTTTCCCCATTTAAAGTGATAGGCCACTTTGCATATTTTTAGCTAGGTAGATTAAACTACACGGAAATTGTATGCAGTTTTGGAAACTTAAAAAAAATACAAATCTGGGAGAGGCACGCTTTATAACTGCATTCGAGGCGACTGAAAGGAGATACAAAATTTCCAATATGTAAATCAGAACAAAGATTGACCCCCCCACCACCACCCCTACACCCCACGGTTCGAACCATGTGTTGCAATAAAAGGCAGTTTTTTGGTTTTATTTGAAATTTTCACATTTAGGTCTGAATGCAGCAGCCAATGAATTGCACGTAGAAAATCAGTTTGAAACCCTGCCACATTTAACACTCCAGGGTGGGCATACCACGGGCTCAAGCGCAGACACACTGTTTGTCCCTACTGTTCAGAAACCAATCTTCCTACTGCGTGAATTACATGCGGAGTTGAAGGTTTACTTTTAATCAGTGCTTTAAATGGGCAGGTACTCACCGGTACTGAGTACAGGCACTTCTTCATTTTCTCCCCTTGAGTACCGGCACTTTTTTCTAGAATAAAGAGAGTACCGGTACTCATGGGGATCTGACTTTAACCGAGGCAGCGTGCTCCCTTTATCCCTCAAGTTATACCACGGCTGCACCTTTCAAGCACTGCGCGGAATCAATCACAGGAGCTCGTTACCAGGACACAGCGTGAGCTGCTTTGTAAATCAGAGCAGGGGTGTGTCTGCTGAGTCATTTGCTTATCCAAAGATCTTTCACAATGGGCGCTAAGAGGGGGCTGTAAAATCTAATGGGTGGTGGTGGGAGGCACTATTCAGGACATAACAAAAGAACGTATGGGAAGGCTTTTACAGTCGCCACGCATCTGAATGGTTTTCTTGCACACTTCCACTTCCACACTCGCCGATTCCTATTTCATCGACCTTGGACAGACCTTAAGACCAATCAAAAATGTGGAGATTGGCACCTGGTTCCCCAGTACAGACGTTGTCAGCTCTGGCCCTAACTCCGGTTTACAAATGTTCCAGGAGAGACTTGTTTATTTTTTTTATGCGTTTTTATATAGCACGGACTTTACCCGAAGGTGTCAGAGCGCTTCACAATAGGAACAGTAATGATACATGAGGAGAAAATTACAAGTGAACAAATTACAAAGGCAAACGTTAAGTTACGAGGCAAAAGTGACAATTGTGAGCAAACAAAATACAAGAGGTAGCAAACGATACATTACAGGAGGAAAAAGTGATATGTGCGCAGGTTACAAAATCGTACAAAATACAAGTAGAGGTATAGTACTGTAATAAATGGCAGACACTCCAGCACAAGAACAAACGTTACATGAGGCAATGGTGGCACTTGCGCAAGTATCTAAGCAAACAAAATGTAAGAGGTAGCAAACAGTGAGTTACAAGAGAAAAGTGGCGTGTGTATGTTACAAAAGAGTACCAGTACTGGCCAGATGGCTCAGTGGACTGTAGGCCACCGGTTCGATTTAAGGCAGGCTGAAGCAGCATGTAATCCTTAGGCGGTTGATAAAATGCATGCAGATTTCGTGCATACAACTATGGCACGGTCAAAAAGCTAACCCCGCCCCTTGTTCCCCCTTAGCCCCACCCTAAACTCCGCCCACTGCTCCTTTTGGTGAGTACCTGCACTTATTTTTTTCCATTTAAAGCACTGCTTTTAATACATATGCCCAGCGTGTGTCCAGTATGCATCAAGTCTGTCGGTATGGTGCCAACATGCGTACAGCAGCACCTGAAGGTGCACCCGGTGTCTACAAAGGTACATGTAAGATGTGCACCGTGTGTACAGACGTCAATAGACAGCCCTCAACGTGTACAGATTCAGGGGTGTGGCAGGTGGTGCGTACAGAGGTGGGCAGGACGCACACGATATATACAGAGGTAGGTGTGGCTGGTATGCATGATGCCCTAGGCGCCTACGGATGCAAACAGGGTGCACTTGGCTTGTACAGGCTCAAGAATGATGCAGACAATGTTTACAGAGGCAGGTAGGCAGGTTGCACATTGTGTACAGACAGAGGCAGGTGTCGGGCACCTGTTATGCACAAAGAGATGTGTGTATGCTAAACATTATGTGTATAGTTGTAAACATGAGGCATGCGGTGGGTGCACACACTATGTAATGATGTAGGTAGGTCGAACACACACTCTGCATAGAGTAGGCGCGGAGCACACAGCGTGCACAGTGCTTAATTTGTAAAACAATAAGTGTCAGGGCCCTGGTGAGGAGGCCACTGCAAATTGCACCACCAATTGCCCCTGCCAGCGCTGCCAATAAAAGCACCAGCACAACTGTGTGAAGAACAGCTGCTGTTGTGCGTTTTATTGACAACTCCCGTTTCTACCACTGAGATAAAATACAGCTGGTGCATGGGTCCCTTCATTTTGTGACAAACGATGTCTGCTTTCAGGTGAAGTTGCTGTCCATTCAGTATTCTGAGGTGCTTTCATCTGCGCCACTCGGGGTGTTTACTCTTTCACCTAATACAGGGGTGCCCAAACCAGTCCTGGCGGGCCGTATCCATGCCAGATTTTTGGGATATCCCTATCTGGGGATCACGGTTCGATCCCCGGCACCGGCGGCAGATTAGCCCAGCACCACGTGACTCTGGGAAATAGCTGGCGCCGCGGCTAGGGAGGCTGACTCCGGAATCTGGAGATCACGGTTCGATCCCCGGCACCGGCGGCAGATTAGCCCAGCACCAGGTGACTCTGGGAAATAGCTGGCGCCGCGGCTAGGGCGGCTGACTCCGGAATCTGGAGATTTTTTTTATTTAAGGTTTTTGTAGAGCGCGTAGTAACCCTCGAGCATCCCAGAGATCAGGGTTCGATCCCCGGCACCGGCCGCAGATTAGCCCAGCACCACGTGACTCTGGGAAATAGCTGGCGCCGCGGCTAGGGCGGCTGACTCCGGAATCTGGGGATCACGGTTCGATCCCCGGCACCGGCGGCAGATTAGCCCAGCACCATGTGACTCTGGGCAATAGCTTGCTTAATCTTCCCAACGGCCCCTAGCGCCTAGAGACCCTTACGGGTGATTGTGCGCCTTACAAATGTGGATTATTATTATTATTATTATTATTTGGGCCGATTCCGATCCGGTTCGTAAAAGCACATCTGCCCGAATCTGTCGGACAACCACGTACGCCCGGGAGAGGACTGCCCGGGACCCGTGGAGCCCGTCCTGGTCACTCTGACCT